>NW_024871176.1:1200000-1670000 GCF_019054845.1 Dipodomys spectabilis
CATGATCCTCAGATCTCAGCCTCCTGAGTAGCTAGGATTATAGGCATGAGCCACTGGTACCCGGCTGTATTTGGGTTTTGAGGCTTGAATTATTTGGAATTTCCCAAGAGAATGAACAAAAAGTCCAGGGAGAGAGAGAGAGGCAGATCCTACAGGCCTTGCTGTAGGAGGAGTTTAGGAGTTTCCATAAAGATAGGAAGTACCTGAAAATTCATTTGGATAGTTGGAACTCTCAGTTGTTAAGTCTGGGTGAGGGACTCAGGGAGGTACCTCATGTATCCTCTCTGTCTCTCTGCATTTTTGTGTTTTTATGGTATAGCGTTAACCGAAGAGTCCAGCAGAGGGGTTAGTGGCTTGGCTGGGCAGAACCCTTGGCCTGCGTCCCCTCAGTTGCTTCTGTTTGCTCTAGGTATTTCCTGCGTTTGTATAGCTGCACTTGTACTGTTGTAGGTGTTGTATTTCTCTGAGTCCCTCGTGCCCACAGCGAGGAAGGCTTTGTGTGACCCGTTGGAGGAGGTCCGAGAGGCGGCAGCCAAGACCTTTGAGCAGCTACACTCCACCATCGGCCACCAGGCTCTGGAGGACATTCTCCCATTTTTATTGAAGCAGCTGGTAAGTGGATCTGCCACATAGTGTGTCTTTTCCTATCTTTGTAGCAGCAAAATATAGAGTGATAACTGCCACTGCAGTTGGAATGTGGGCCTTTTAGGGGGAGGTGAGGAGTGGGGATGTGCATCAAGATTGGACTTGGCTTTCTGCTTCTCCTTGGACAGCAGTTAAGTATGTGAACATTGGGAGTGGAGGAGGCAATTGGCAGTGGTTGGTTCAGCAGCAGAGGTGTAGGAGCCAGCTCCTCAGTGTTGTCTGCAATATCCCTCTGCAGGATGATGATGATGTGTCAGAATTTGCCCTGGACGGTCTAAAGCAAGTTATGGCCATTAAGAGTCGCGTAGTGCTGCCCTACCTCGTCCCCAAGGTAAATCCCAATACATGGCAAACCCTCACAGCCCCTGAAGCCCACATCCTTCTTGGGCCTGCAGTAAAGAGTGGTGCTAAACATAGGTTTGGGGTAAGACTGTCAGTGGGTATAGTGCAGCTAGGAATTACCCCTTGTTCTCTTAGATGCACTGGTACAGGCCCTTGGCTCTGAGCAGGGGGCAGAGGCTCTCCTGCCCACCCTTCTCTTCCTAGTGCTAGGCCTGGCACTGAGCAGGTGCAGTCTTCATCAAGGTGATGTTGTTCATCATCCCATCAGCTGACAACGCCACCTGTCAATACCCGGGTGCTGGCTTTCCTTTCGTCTGTGGCTGGTGATGCTCTTACTCGTCATCTTGGTGTGATCCTCCCCGCAGTCATGTTGGCCCTGAAGGAAAAGCTGGGGACTCCAGATGAGCAACTGGTAAGGAAGGTCTGGTCACTCCCATTGCTTTCTAATAGCCATCTTGTCCTGCTTTGAGGATCCGTGTTTAGCCCACATGTTCCCTATGGTTTTTAGGAGATGGCCAATTGTCAGGCTGTGATCCTATCAGTGGAGGATGACACTGGGCACCGGATAATCATAGAGGATCTGTTAGAAGCCACACGCAGCCCTGAGGTGGGCATGAGGCAGGCAGCTGCCATCATCCTCAACATCTACTGTTCTCGCTCCAAAGCTGACTACACCAGCCACCTGCGGAGCCTGGTCTCAGGCCTGATCCGCCTCTTTAATGACTCCAGCCCCGTGGTTCTGGAGGAGAGCTGGGATGCACTAAATGCCATCACCAAGGTGAGGAGACTGCAGACTCTAGAAACTTCTTGATTGGAGAAGATGCCAGATATTTTGAGCTTGTTTGATAATTTTAGGGTTTATTTGCGTATTTGCTCAGTCTGGTCTCATGGGTTCAAACTACCTTCTCACCTAAGCCTCCCAAGTTTTGGGACTGCAGGCATGTGCCACCATGACATACTCAAAATGCCAGACATTTGTATGAGTAGATTCTGACAGGAATCCTCCATGTTCCTGTCACTCAGCTTCAACAAGGATCTGCTTGTGGCCAATCTTATCTCCTGCCCACACCCTCCCCCTGCTGTTGAGAAGGAGGGTTGTACCTCATTGCTGCTTTTCCCTGGATTCCCACAGAAGCTGGATGCTGGCAACCAGCTGGCGCTGATCGAAGAGCTGCATAAGGAAATCCGGCTCATAGGCAACGAAAGCAAAGGCGAGCATGTGCCTGGCTTCTGCCTCCCAAAGAAGGTAAGCCAGGAGCTGCAGTCTAGTATGCATTCTAGGTTCTCCTGAGCACCTTCACAGACAGTGTGCATCTTCCATGGTGGCAATTGATGCCAGGATAGAGACCACCTTTGGTTTAGGCTGTGGAGGCAACCTCTACCCACAGCAGGTGGGTCATGAGAGGTAGCAGCAGGATATGTTACCTGTGCGTGATGATAGGCCTGGTGGTGCCTTTATCCTCTTGGCACCTCCAACCAGCTGTTAAGATTCAGCCTACTTCATCATCTCCTGGAGCTGGCAAAAGGATAGCTGTTCAGAGTGCTTTGTTTTGGATGGGAGACAATGGGCCCAGAGCCTTTGTGACTGGACTCAGCTGTGTTTCTTTTGTCAGGGGGTAACCTCCATCCTTCCAGTATTGCGGGAAGGAGTCCTTACTGGCAGTCCTGAGCAAAAAGAAGAAGCAGCCAAAGCTTTAGGCTTGGTGATCCGCCTGACCTCGGCTGATGCCCTGAGGCCTTCTGTGGTCAGCATCACTGGCCCTCTGATTCGCATCCTGGGGGACCGGTTCAGCTGGAACGTGAAGGCAGCTCTGCTCGAGACACTCAGCCTCTTGCTGGCTAAGGTGAGCAACTGATGAGCTTATTTTATTGGTGTGTTCCAATCCTAGAGAATGGTCTGTCTGCAGGAGACCAACAACAAGGCATACTGTGGCATGCGAATATTCACTTCAAAGAAGCCTTGCTTTTGGGCTGGGAAGGTAGCTCAGTGGTAGAGCACTTGCCTTGCATGCCTGAGGCCCTGGGTTCGATTCCTCAGCACCACATAAGCAAAAAGAAAAAAGCTGGAAGTGGTGCTGTGGCTCAAGTGGTAGAGCGCTAGCTTTGAGCTGAAGAGCTGAGGGACAGCGCCCAGGCCCAGAGTTCAGGCCCCACGACCAGACCCAAAAAAAAAAGATTTGTAACTTTTTCCTTCTGAAAGTGAGTGTAGGGAACAACTTCTCACCCACCAAATGAGATTATCAATCTCATTTTGTAGAAGATTGAGTCTTCTTTTTGTTGTTGTTGGTGGTGGTGGTAGTTAAGGGTCTTGAACTCTGGGCCTGGGCGCTGTCCCTGAGCTCCTCAGCTCAAGGCAAGCACTGTACCATTTGAGCCACAGTGTCACTTCCAGATTTCTGGTTGTTAATTGGAGAGAAGAGTGTCATGGGACTTTCCTGCCTTGCCTGGCTTTGAACTGTGATCCTCTGCCTCCTGAGTAGCTAGGATTATAGGCAAGAGCCATCGGCACCCAGCAAATTGAGTCCTTTTAAAACAAAATACGTCTTGCTGTTACCTTCCATCCTATATTGCTCTTTACTGTGTTGTTTTTATTTTTTCTGGATACTTAGGCAGCTTGACTCTAACCTATTGTTGAGATGGTCACCTGTAACAGGAGGTTTTGCCTAAGCATGCCTCTAGACAACCTCAAAACCCACCTGAGTCCAATATTCCCAGACTTGCATTGGCATTGAACCTCCTGTTTAGTAAGAATTACTCCTGAGCTCATCTGTATTTTATAAAAAGTGTGCCTGATCATTTTTTTAATACATGTCCAAGGATTGAACTGGATTTGTTCAGGCATGCACAGAAAGGACTCTTGAAGGTCATTCATTCTGTAGGCTTATTCTCCTGAGAATAATGCACTGTGTGCATTTGTTCTGTAGATGGTGCTTTGTTACACAGCTAGTCCACTGCTAATCACCAGCTGCTTTTTCTGCTACTTAATGGATTTAGAGAAGGAAATCTTGAATTGCTATCCTTGTGGACAGTGCTCGAATAAGCTACGCCTCATATAGCCAAGGCTGCAAGACAACTCCCTCTGACAATGGCTGCCACTTCCACTACCTCTTCTACCTCTTCCTCCTTCCAGTGTGATGAAGGAGGCTTAGAAAACATGTGCGAGCTTGGTTCTCTCTTATATATAGGCTGTTTCAAGCCTGTGTGAAAGAGTTTGCTTAGCTCATGGTGGTTTGTGATGATTTTTTCATGCCTTGGGATCCATCTCAACAGACTTTTGGGTATGGGTTTGTCCTATAGGTTGGGATTGCCCTGAAGCCCTTTCTGCCCCAGCTGCAGACTACTTTCACCAAAGCCCTGCAGGACTCCAACCGGGGCGTGCGCCTAAAGGCTGCTGATGCCCTGGGGAAGCTTATTTCCATCCACATCAAGGTAGACCCCCTCTTCACAGAGCTGCTCAATGGAATTCGTGTCATGGAAGACCCAGGTGTCAGGTAAGGGGCTGCTGTGGGAGTGACATGGCCTCCAGGAGGCCAGGCAGCTGCTCTAGGCTGCACTTCTGTATGCAGAAGGCATACACAGAGAACCAGGGGTTAAGTTGGTCTGTTGGTTCCATAGGGACACCATGCTGCAGGCCCTGAGGTTTGTGATTCAGGGAGCCGGTGCCAAAGTGGATGCTGTCATAAGGAAAAACATTGTCTCACTTCTGCTGAGCATGCTGGGACATGATGAGGTATGGCAGCGGGTGGATGGCTGGGCTGGGGGCTCCACTGCTTCCCTGTCTCCTTTCTTTTGGTTGGCTTCTTTGAGTTGCGGTGGGTAAATTTGATTCAGCTGCCAACTGGTGAGGAGTAATCATTTCTGCATTTACGTCACTCTGTGGTTTGCCAGGAGTTGCTTGGGCTGTGAGGAGTCAGGCAGTATTACTTTCACTAATGTTTTGGGGTGGTTTTTTGTTTTTGTTTTTTATTAACTTAGTTTTTGTTTTTAAAGAGAGTGCTGAGGAGCTGGGAAGGTGGCTAAGTGGTAGAGCTTGCCTTGCATGCCTGAGGCCCTGGGTTCCATTCCTCAGCACCACATAAGCAAAAAGAAAAAAAATCCGGAAGTGGCGCTGTGGCTCAAGTGGTAGAACGCTAACTTTGAGCTGAAGAGCTGAGGGACAGCGCCCAGGCCCAGAGTTCAGACCTCACAACTGGACCCCCCCCCCCAAAAAAAAAAAAAAAAAAAGAGTTCTGAGGATTGGGCCAGGGCCTTGTGCATGCTAAAAGATACACTACTGCTAAGCCCCCAGTTTGATGATTTTTTTTTTTTTTTTGGTCAGTCGTGGGGCTTGAACTCTGGGACTGGACACTGTCCCTGCACTCTTCAGCTCAAGGCGAGCACTCTACCACTTGAGCCACAGCTCCACTTCGTGTGTGTGTGTGTGCGCGTGCATGTGTGTGTGCATGTTTGCTGGTATTAGGGCTTGAACTCGGGGTCTGGGGGCTGTCCCCTAGTGTTTTTACTCAAAACTAGCATTCTACCAGTTGAGTCACAGCTCCACATCTGGGTTCTTACTGGTTAGAAATAAGAGTCTGTCCAGTATGGCTTTGAACCCTCATCCTCAGATCTCAGCCATCAAAGTAGCTAAGATTATAGGCATGAGCCATTGGTGCCTGGTTTAGTCTTTTCGTTGTTGTTGTTGTGGATCATGGAGCTTGAACTCTGGGCCTGGGCACTGTCTCTCAGCTCTTCAGCTCAAGGCGAGTGCTCTACCACTTGAGCCACAGCGCCACCTCTAGTTTTCTGGTGGTTAATTGGAGATAAGAGTCTCACGGAGTTTACTGCCCAGCTGGCTTTGAACCATGATCCTCAGATCTCAGCCTCCTCAGTAGCTAGGATTACAGGAGTGAGCCACCAGCATCAAGCTTAGTCCTTGTGTTTTTGAGATAAGGTCTTGCTGTGTAACCTCTGTTGGCCTCAAACTTGGCGTCATCCTGCCTTAGCCTACCTAGTGCTGAGATTATAGATGTGTGCCACCATATACAGCTTGTATGGTTTTATACTTCCCTGTACACACCTAGTGCCATTCAGCATTGTTCTATTTTTGATCCTCAGTTGGCTGCTCTCTGACTATTGCCCCAACTGCTCTGTGGGTACAGGTGGGAGTATCTGTCCTCTTTGGCTCACAGTCTACCAGGGCTTTTTATAGGGCCATGCATGGTGCAAGCAAAAGTTATTATTTAAAGGAATTTGAATTTTACCACAGTAGAAGTTAAAATTGTTTACATTGGAGAGAGTGGGTGTCCAAACAGGTTTTAATCATGCATGGTACCTGCCTTTCTTCTTGGAGGTCAGGCCCAAACTGCTGGCAATCAATCGTCTTCTCCTTAGGACTTCTGCTTGGTTTGAAGATGGCATTGCAGGAAACATTAACTTTCCCAGAGATTTTTGATGGGTTGGGACACAGTTAAGTTGGCACTTACTAATAGTATAACACATAAAATATTTTCCAGAGTTAGCTGGCAGGGAAATAGCAAGAAGCCCTTTCTATATCTGACCTTGATTTCGACAAAAAAAAAAAAAACAAAACACTCCTTTTCCTATCTTCCTTAGGTTGAATAGTGCTTTCATTGTGACTAGGACCACCCCAAATCATTTAGGTGGCAGTGGGTCACCCAGCAGGGATCTGAGCATGACACACTGCTGCCGAGAGTGGGTGCTTCTAGCTGGCTTCCCAGGTGGCTATGGGCAGGTGGTTCCCCTTTCTGTGGTGGGGTCTTTCCCAGCTGTGCTGCTTCTGTCTCTTAGGATAGTAACTTGAGTTACTAAATGAAAAACGTTCAGACTTCCTGTGAAGAAAGGTGCTATGTAAATACTGTTATTATTGCTATTGTGGTGATGATTACCATATGCACACACGCTGGAGTTTCTATAATTAAGAAAAGTACTGAGTGTGTAATTTTTAACTCTCCACCAAGTGGCAGTTGTGGTGAATGGCAGTCCCAATCTGGTGCTGGGAATACAAGTGCCTCCAGTAAGAGGGACTTGAGAGTTCCTGAGCTGTTGTGCCCACCTCCTTCCCAGCTCCATATTGCTCTTGGCCCTCATTGTCAGGGTAGGGTGGGGTGGGGGGTACTTATGGGGTTTTCCATTCTCCTAATTACTCCCCTGTCCATTCTGTTCACAGGATAACACGCGGATCTCCTCAGCCGGATGCCTGGGGGAGTTGTGTGCCTTTTTGACAGAAGAGGAGCTCAGCACTGTCCTTCAGCAGTGCTTGCTAGGTAGGTCTCCCTTCAGGGTCTTGGGCCCTTTGCCCCAGGAGAGATGCCCTGCCATTGTTGCCTTCTACCTTAAAGAATCTTGTAGCCCCTAGACTACTCTTTCAAACAATTCAAATGTCCAGTGCCCCACAGCTCCAAGTGTTACTGCTCTAAGAATAACTGCAAGCTGGACATGGTTAGTGAAAGACCGCCCTGTCACTTTGGGGCAGACGCTTCTGTCATGGAAGCAGGAAGGTACATAGTGTGGCCTGGCACTTCCACCATGCCCCAAATATGCACCCTAGTTTTAGTGGTAGATTTCATGGATTGTGTTCTTCTACCCAGCTGACGTATCTGGAGTTGACTGGATGGTTCGGCATGGGCGGAGCCTGGCACTGTCCGTGGCTGTTAATGTGGCTTCCAGCAGACTCTGTGCAGGCAGATACAGCAGTGAAGTTCAGGACATGATCCTCAGCAATGCTGTGGCAGACAGGGTAAGGCCTTTTAGGCAGCCGGGCACGGTCCTCCCTTCCCCTAGCCAGACCTCCACGGCAGTTGACTTGCTGATCCTGTATGGGGGGACTTCCCAGTTGGATGTTCAGATCATGGTGCTAGTATTGCTTTGCTTGGTAACTTGCTGGGCCCTAGGATAGTGCTTGATCCCTCTTAGGTTTACTTTTGTCATCCAAACAGTTCCATCAGAAGATCTCTGATTCTTGTTCCTGTCAACTAGTGACTTTATTCCTGTGCCTGACTATTAGAGCAGCCATCTGAATGTGAAGTGCTGTTGTGAAGCATCGGTGTGAAGTGGTGTGGGATGAGATAGGTGGTGAAGGGCCCTCGAAGTCCCTGGGGAATGGGTCTTGGTCAACTCGTGGTGTCTCCAAGGAGGAGGGTTGCCGGTGTCTCTCTAGCATTTTCTCTTCTCTGTAGATCCCCATCGCAGTGAGTGGAATCCGGGGCATGGGCTTCCTGATGAAGTACCACATTGAGACAGGAGGTGGTCAGTTGCCACCCAGACTCTCCAGCCTGTTCATTAAGGTGAGTGTGATCCACAAACTTGGCTTGGAGAAGGCCTCAGGAGAGAATCATACTCTACTAGTTGGCGGCTAGTTTTTCATAGACCTCCAGGAGGTCTCTAGATCCTTGAGAATGGAGACAAAGTATTTGTGTCTGTTATTCTTAGGCTATAAGTCTCCAACTTTTGGTCAGATTCTCAATTCTACCCAGAATCAAGTTAAAACTACTGTTCTAGTTTATTTTTTGCCAGTCCTGGGGCTTGAACTCTGGGCCTACTCACTGTCCATGAGCTTCTTTTGCTCAAAACTAGTGCTCTGCTACTTGGGCCATAGCACTACCTCTGGCTTTTCTGAGTATTTTATTGGAGATAAGAGTCTCACAGACTTTACTGCTCAGGATGGCTTCAAACTATTTTAATGGGGTAGAGCCATGATTTAAATTTTGCCTCTGTGACCAGTTCGTAGGCAATTTCATTGCTGCCATGCTTGGGCCTGGCTCTGGATAATGAGGCTCCAACTCCCTCTGCAGACATCCAATTTCTGACTAAGAGTTTCTAGGGCTCCAATAAGATGGGCTCTTTGAACTGGGCTGGTAGGTCACAGCTATAATCCTAGCTACTTAGGAAGTGATCTGAGGATTGTGGTTCGAAGCCAGCCTGGTCAGAAAAGTCCATGGGTATCTTATCTCTAATAAACAACTCAGAAAAAAGCCAGAAATGGCACTGTGCCTCAAGTGGTAGAGTGCTAGCCTTGAGCACAGAGAGGCTCAGAGACAGTGCCCAGGCCCTGAGTTCAACCTCCTAGACCAGCAAAAAACAAAAACAAAGACAGGGTCTGTGTGTCCTGGCATTAGCCTGCACTTACTCATTTGCTCTTGTGTTTATTTACTAAGTACCACTGTATACTGTACTGGGTAAGACCCTGAAGAGGTGAAGATGAATGAGGCAGACAAGCTCCCTGGAGCACAGAGGAGGGGGGTCCTAATTCAGATAGGGCTGTCAAGAGAGACATTTGAAAGATGAGAAGGAACCAATGAGGTTAAGATCTCAGGGCCAGCAGTGGGGTAAGCTGGAGCAGAGGCCTAGGTGGGAAGGGGTGTGGCTTGTTTGCGGAAGTAAGGACTGTATGTGGGCTAGGAATGGTAAACCCAAGAGAGAATGGCACCAGATGAGGTAGAGAAGGTAAACAGGCTGAACCATACCACCCTCACCAGATAGCGACAACCTAAGCAAGGAGCAGTGGGGTCAATGTGGTGAAGAGAGTGTTGGGGTAGGAATCTAAGCTGCTCTGAGAGGCAGATCATTACACATGTCTTTGCTCCTCTTACAGTGTCTTCAGAACCCATCCAGTGACATCAGGCTGGTAGCTGAGAAGATGATCTGGTGGGCAAACAAGGACCCATTGCCTCCATTGGAGCCCCAGACTATCAAGCCCCTTTTGAAGGCTCTTCTGGACAATACCAAGGATAAGAACACTGTTGTGAGGGCCTACAGCGACCAGGCCATTGTGAACCTGCTCAAGATGAGGCAGGGAGAGGAGCTGTTTCAGGTGGGAGCCTGGACTTGAAATGCTTTGCAGGGCATTTTTCTTAAGTCTTTTTGCACTGTAGTACTTAAGGCCTATTGCCTCTGCCACCACATATGTACTCACTGTCAGGAGCAGATGGACCCTCAAGTGACTGGCCTACCACCTGAAAATACAGTGATGGTGATTCTCAAAAGAAGTCTCCCATGACACGCAGGCACACGCCACAAATTCCAGTAGCGCTGCCCTCTCTCTGAGCCCTTGCCCCAACAGCCTTTTAACGCAGTAAAAACTGCAACCTGTGCTCCCTCAGTTTAGGACAGGCAGGATGAGCATTTTCCTGAGTTGTCCCTGGCTCTATCTGCTTCCCTTATTTTGCCAGTTTCCATCTCAGTGGCTCTGATGCTGAGGTTAGCATCCATCTTTGTCTTGGTTTGACTGAGGAGTCTGAGGTGTGTTTTCTGACTATCTTCTGCTCATCCTTCCTCACAGTCCCTCTCCAAGATCCTGGATGTGGCCAGCTTGGAGGCACTGAATGAATGCAACCGAAGGTCCCTGAAGAAGCTGGCTGGTCAGGTGGACTCCACAGAGCAGGTGGATGACACCATTCTGACGTGACGTGATAGACAGACCTGGGCCTGCTGCAGCCACTCAGCTCCACACCTTTGTTCACTGTTTTCATTTTTGAAAATACGTTTTTTCGGATGGGGAGCTTAGAAGATGGTGTTCCCAGAAAGTATTTTAATACAGCAACTGACCACACAGCCAAAGCCTTAAAATCAATCACACACAACTGAAAATTGCCTCTTCCATCTTCCACCCTTTTCTTTGGAGAAAAGAAGGAGAAGCACATGTGTAAGCCTCCTCAAGTGGCGGCCTAGGGCCATTTGGCCAGCTCAGCACAGCTGGGTGTAGGACAAGGAGGGCCAGAATTCAGGTTCCTCTTCTCCTATGCTTGAGCTCTGGGTCAAGAGCTGGCACTACCAACCTTTGCCTAGATTCTGAGTAGGGGCACAGAACTGCAGAGTTCTAGTGTGTCTTGGCTTGGCTTTTCAGTTTTGTGGGGCCTGATTGGATCTAACCTGTTAAGGGAAAGGGGTACTCAACCAGCTCTAGCAGTTCCAAGTCTGGGGGAGGGAATAGATTTTCATGCAGGCCATTTGAAGGAGGAAGGTTTAATAAAGGCTTTGATTTGCTCTTGATAGAAGCAGGTTTTTTTGTTTTGTTTTTACTCACCTTCAAACATCCATTAAACATGAAGCTTCCTACATTAGGAGTAAGAAACGGTTTGCAACTTTTTCTAAGTATGGGCAGCACTCAGGTTTCTGGATGTTTCCTTACCATGCTTTCAGAAGTCATGTCCATCCCTACAAACTTCTGTGTCCCGAGGTTGGTATATAAACCAGGCTTGGGAGTACCCTCCCCCATTGTGGGGAAGAAAGGCTGAATCAGCCACTTTTGGGATATGTCTTGATGTGGATAAGGACGGAGCTTCTGGAGGTGCATTTAGAGAAATTCGGCCTCTGGAGCAATGTTTCTACAGTCCAAGGACTTGGAAGAGGAAACCAGAGTTGCAGTTCAGCATCTGCCTCCTTTATGAATGACTTCCTTCCTCCTGATTCTTAGAAGGCTCGTGACACATGTCCTGTTTGATGGAGCACACCCCACTGGGCCCTAGTGACGCAAGTTTTTCTGAGCTGTTTTCCTGGTCACGATGTGGAACAAACCTTTTATCAGTTATGGGCCAGAGCTGTAAAAGGAAGAGAAATAAAAAGTGGTGGTAGTGAACTGGCTTTGTGAAAGGTATGATGCTTCACCAAAGGGAAAGCAAGCTTTGCATATTCATAATGCACCAGACGTGTGACTCAACTCTTGTGATGAATAAGACAAGGTGACCTCTGAGGTGCTTCTGAGGCCACCCTGGCTTTCCATGCCTAAGCCTTGTATGTCACAAGACTTCCTATTGTCTTGCAGCAGACTGCCAGGACTGGAAGGGACCTTGAGAGGTCAGCTGAGTCAGTCCCCACAGCCATGTAACCAATGGTGTCAGCTTTTGGTAGCCATGGTAACTGCTTCTGGGATTCAGACGGCCACCAGTGTTCTCCCAGCTGCCTAGGGCATCTGTCCAGCAAGCTGTCTGCCTGTGTTCACTTTCGAGTCTTACAGGCAGTGAGGGGTTTCTATCAAAATGGGCCCCCCAGGTCATCATGGTTTCCTCCAGGATCTTAGGGTTATACTCTTTAACATCTACTTCTGACTCTGAGTCCCCAGTCTACAACTGGGAGGGCAGCCTGCGGTACTTACAGGTGGAAGACAGTAATGAAAATACAAGGGAAAAACACCAGCTCCCAGTTCCAGAAACTGGAGGAGGATGAGATCTCCATGTTCAGAATAGATTGGATGGAGGTTGATTCACAAACAGATGACTCAAAGGCTCCAGGAGCATGCTTGAATTGCACTCTTGAGGCTGCAAGGAGGGTAGTGTGAGCTCCCAGGAAGCAAGTGGCAAAGAGCTATCACTGAGTGAGTGGAGCCGGCAGAAAGGATTGCAGCAGCCTGAAGTCATGGCAATCATGGAAACATGGAGGAAGTAAAGCTTGGCAGCAAAAAGTTGGTCCTAGTGGCTGGTCAAGCTGTTTAGTTGGAGCAAGTCACCTAGCCTCTCCGGCCTTGTTTCTTCATCTGTAAAATCAGAAATTTGGTCTCAGTATGCTCTTAGGTGTTAGTGATATTGTTACATATGTCTGACATAATTTCATTTACACCTAAAGAGGTATTCTTATTTTCCAGAGGAGGAAACAGGCAGAGGCTACTTGGCCTGGGGTCATATGGCCTAAGAAATAGCAGTCTGTCCCCAGGTTACTTTTAACCTTTCTCTCCTCTCCTGGTAAGTTTAGGCTTCCATGTTTTTCTTTTTTCGGGGGAGGGGGAGGAAGAAGGGGAGCAGTACTGGGGTTTGAATTCAGAGACATGGCTTGCTAAGCAGATACTCTGAAGGACACTGCTGAGTCAGTCCTCCAGAACTTTTGTGCTGTTTTTTGTTGTTTTGTTTTTTCCCCCTCTTACCACTTGAGCCACAGCGCCACTTCTGGTTTTCTGGTGGTTACTTGGAGATAGGACTTTCCTGCCAGGTCTGGCTTTGAACCATGATCCTCAGACCTCAGCCTACTGAAGAGCTAGGATTACAGGTGTGAGCCACTAGTGTCTGGCTTGTGCTGGTTATTTTTTTATGTTTTTTTTTTTAATTGTAAAATACTCTACAGAGGGGTTACAGTTACATGAGCACCTCCCTCCCACCTCAACTGCATCCTACCCCCCTCCCCAAATTGTAAAGTTCATTTTTCAACATAGTGTCTTCTGCATCTCATTGTTATAATGGGTCAACCTATATCCCTGTTGAAGCATTTTGTTTTTTCCCTTCACCTCCCCAAATTAGAAAAGTGTATATACAAGATGTGCTGGTTATTTTTTTGGATAGGGTCTCACTTCCTGCCAAGGTATGTATCTGTCTGTACCATGATCCTCCTATTTTAGGCTTCCTGTCATAGCTCAGATGACAGACACATACCACTGCACCCAGCTTCTGCTAAGATAATTCTTGTAGATTTGTCTGCCTGATGCTGGCCTGGAGCCATGATCCTCTGGTTCTCAGCCTTCCATGTAGCTAGGATTACAGGTGTAAGCCACCACTGCCTAGTACATATTTAGAGCAATGCCCACAGACCGACCTTTCCTGTCCTGACACTCAGGGTAAAGATGGGCCAGCTCCAGTTGATTGACGTTGGGGTTCTACCCACCCCAGGCCCTGCCCTGTTGCATTATGGGCTACACGGTGAGCCTCATTTGAAGACACTGCTGGGAATGCCTTTAGAGAAGACAGGTTGTTCTCAATTGCTTTCAGTAGCCTAAAGGAATAATGTCCCATCTTTCTCTTCTATGTATCAGAAAGTCAGTAACAAAATGTGGCCAGTCCTCTAGCCAGCAAGCAGCCTTTCCAACCTTTCAGCTAATCAGAGCTCCTGGAATCGTGGTTATCAAATGATTCTAGTGTCTAGTGGCGGCATGGCTTGGACACAGGTAAGTTCTCACAGAGGCAGAAGGGCAGGGATTTGTAGATGTTATTTTACTGATTTTGAAACAACTGACATTTAGGTATGTTTTCTTCTGTTTGTGGATGTATTTATCAGTTGCTTCAAGCCTTTCTAAATTCGAACAATAAGCCAGTCTTAAGTCTCTTTTTTCATTCACTTGTGATGGGGTTGGAAAGGAGGGTCTTTCAACTAAGTTATAAGTCCTAAGTACTCTTTGATATTAACCTCTGTTTCTGGTGGGAAGGGGCGTTCCTTGTCCTCAGCAGATTTCTTCCATCTGGTGAGTGTTCTCACAGAATTGTCTGAATCAAATGATACGGTATACTCTACAACGCTAGGCACACAGGATTGTGTTAAATGAGGGGTGCTAGAACAGGTGCCTGTTGCTACAAAAGGAGTGTCACAACACAGTACTGCTACACATGGAGTTCACTGCTACTCACTTCAAATCAGATTTCTGGAAGAGTTATGATGACTTGTGTATGGTGATCTGGAACAGCGAATGAGCACTGTCAGCTATGGAGGGTCTCCTCTAAATGGGCAGAAGGTACTTGGCAACGCTTCCTACACAGTTTTGCTCCTTATTTGAACAGAGCTGAGGCACAGGTGGAAAGGACTATTTCTAAAGTCATATAACAGTTGGCAGTAGGACTAGAAAAAAAATAAAGTCTCTGGTCACCAAGCCTCAGGGCCATTCTATAAAAGTAATTTGGGGGCTGGGAAGGTGGCTCAGTGGTAGAGCGCTTGCCTTGCATACAGTGAGGCCCTGGGTCGATTTCTCAGCACCACATAAGCAGAAAAAAAGGCTGGGAGTGGTGCTGTGGCTCAAGTGGTAGCGCACTCACCTTGAGCTGAAGAGCTGAGGGACAGTGCCCAGGCCCAGAGTTCAGGCCCCACGACCAGACCCCCCCCCCAAAAAAAAAAATTTGGAAGGCAAGATTAACAAAAAGAAGCTAGACAGGCCTTTGGCAGGTGGCTCTACTGAATGACTGGATTTCACTTTTCTGAGGTGGAGTCCGATTACTTCACTGGCTGCTCTAGATTGGGTTCCTACACACACACACACACACACACACACCCCAGCACAGAAGGGGGTGTGACATTGTCTAAGAAGAGACTGCAAAAACTGGCCTATGGAGCGTTGCTGTAGCAGAATTTCTAGGCGAGACTGATGATTGGATCTAGATGGAATACCCCAGTCCTCTCTGCCACTTTGAAAGTTCTTCTTCTCATGAGATGGCAGCCTGGTCATGCAAGTCCTTCAGAATTGTGTCTTTCATGGGAAAAAGTTGTATACAAAAAAATCCTGACCACTTAGATTTCTGTACAAAAGTGGTAAGGTGGGGGTGCAATAGCAATGTCTTGATTCAGCCCTTCTAAAGCTGTTTGCCCTCAAAGATCCTCAAGAAACAATTGGAGATCACAAAGAGCTCTTAACTTGTGGGGTGATACCAATTGACATTTGCCATCTGAGCAGTCACAGGTATTAATTTAAAAATAATATGGTAGGCCAGGTGCCACTGGCTCACACCTGTAATCCTACTCAGGAGGTTGAGATCTGAGGATCCTGGTTTGAAGCCAGCCTGAGCAGGGAAGCACCAAACCAGCTGGAGGTGGAGCTGTGGCTCAGTTGGCAGAGCACTAGCCTTGAGGGAGGTCAAAGCTCAAGGACAATGCCCAGGCCCTGAGTCCAAGTCCCAGGACCTGCATAAAAGAAAAATAACGTGGTAGTACACTCCTGAACCCTGGCACTCAGGAGGTTGAGGCAGGAGCCTTGGGACTTTTGAGGTCATCCCATGCTATGTATCTCAAACCCTCATTACATACTGGCATATAACTGATAAATGGTAGTGAAGAAAGACCTTGTTTGGATTTTTTTGAGTCTCTAATTTCTATATTTTCACATATACATTTTTATTCCCAGATCACTTGAAAAGGTCTTAAGGAGCCCTGAGATCTTTCAGACCACATCTGGAAAACCACTGATTTAATCCAAAAGATGAAGGAAAAAACAATCCCTGAGTGGTTTGGAGGTCAGGGTAGGGGGATGTTGACCTTGACAGAGAACCCCTGAATTAGGCCCATACCCCAAAGAAATTCAAGAGGGCAATTCAGTTATTTCTGACATTCCTTCTAACTCCCACAATTCTACATGTAGCCTCACTTTATTTTTGCAGCACTGGGGAGGAAGACTTTTTTTTTTTTTTGGTTCCGGTCGTGGGGCCTGAACTCTGAGTCTGGGCGCTGTCCCTCAGCTCTTCAGCTCAAGGCTAGCGCTCTACCACTTGAGCCACAGCGCGACTTCCGGCTTTTTTTCCTTTTTGCTTATGTGGTGCTGAGGAATCAAACCCAGGGCCTCATGCATGCGAGGCAAGCGCTCTACCCCTGAGCCACCTTCCCAGCCCGACTTTTTTTAAGACAAGTTGGCCTTGGAAGTGGAGTGTGGCTCAGAGTGGTAAAACACTAATCTTGAGCACAAAGAGACTCAGGGACAGTGCCCAGGCTCTGAGTTCAAGTCCCATGACCAAAACAAATAAAAATATAAACCCTTGGGCTGGGAAGGTGGCTCAGTGGTAGAGTGCTTGCCTTGCATGCTCAAGGCCTTGGGTTCGATTCCTCAGCACCACATAAGCAAAAAGAAAAAGCCGGAAGTGGCGCTATGGCTCAAGTATTAGAGCGTTAGCCTTGAGCTGAAGAGCTGAGGGACAGCGCCCAAGCCCAGAGTTCAGGCCCCACGACCGGACCCAAAAAAAAAAAAAAGACAAGTTGGCCTCTAACTCATGGTCTTCCTGCTTTAGTCTACTGAGTGGTGGGATTCTATGCACCTGTCACCACACTCTGGCTTTGATTGACAGGCAATAAAAAAAATAAAGACTGTTGCTTACAGTCACAGAACTTATGTTCACTTGGTTTCTGGGAGTCATGTTGGCAAGGCCATGCCCAATCTCTGGAAATGGCATCAGGCATAGGTTTGCAGGTAAAGGAAGAAAGGCCAATTTCTGCTCAGAGAGACCAGAGGCAATTCCCTTCATTCCTTCTCTTGGATTAGTATCGTGCCCCATCCGGCACTTAAGGTCCCTGTCATCCTGTCTACTTGCCTTTTCTGAACTGATTCAATTCCACTTCTACCTCCTTGGATGCTTGCAGCCCCCAGCCCAGCACTTAACAACTTTAGGAATCGATGTTGATGTTGCTATCTAAAACCTGGACATCTGGAGCCCTCCAGTCTTACCTCCCTGCTGACCACCACTGTCTGTCTCTGCTCTCTTCCTTACCAAAGCTAAGCTTGTTGAAGTGTCAAGTCTATTTTCTCCACAGATATTCAATCCCTAGCATTCACTGGCTCCTCATCCTCTGTCCTGGAGAATACTTTCAGTTCCACTGCTCACAAACTTAATTTTCTTTGCCCTCATGCCGCCTTCCTGGCTCTAGCCTCTGTTCCTATCAACTGCTGCATGCGCCCTGCCCCTTACTCTACTTTTCCATTTTGACATAACTGTTGTCTGTATTCTCCAGCAGAATGGAAGCTTCCTGAAAGCAGGGGATTCTCCCAAATCATCAGTTACTATACCAGGCCTAAAATAGGTCCTGAAATATACTAAAAGTTCTGTGATAGGGATGTCATTTTGCTCATAGAACATCAGTCAGTGCATAGCATGGTGCCTAGTCCCGAGACATGCACACATGTATTTACTGCACTAGTGAAGGAATCCAGCTAAATGATGTGATTAAAAAAAAAAAAAGCTGGGGGCTGGGAAGGTGGCTCAGTGGTAGAACGCTTGCCTTGCATGCATGAGGCCCTGGGTTCGATTCCTCTGCACCACATAAGCAGAAAAAGCCGGAAGTGGTGTTGTGGCTCAAGTGGTAGAGTACTAGATTTGAGCTGAAGAGCTGAGGGACAGCGCCCAGGCCCAGAGTTCAGGCCCCATGACTGGCAAAAAAAAAAAAAAAGCTGTGACCTGCTCATCTTTGCGTTCACTGGTGGTTTTTGTTTTGCTTTTGTTTTCCATTTGTCCCTGTTACCTCACACCTGGGCATCAACAATAAATCTACCACTATCACCCTCAGGGCTGGGGCTTGAACTCTGGACTTGGGTGCTGTCCCCCGAATTCCTTTTGCTGAAGGCTAGTGTTCTATCACTTGAGACACAGTGCCACTCCCAGCTTTTTCTGTGGTTAATAGGAGATGAGTCTCACACTTCCCTGCCTTGGCTGGCTTTGAACTGCAATCCTCAGATCTCAGCCTCCTGAGATACTAGGATTACAGGTATGAGCCACCAGGGCTAGGCAACAATAATGTGTGCGTGAGTGTGTGAGTGCGTGCTCATGTACACGTTAGTACCTGCTTTAATTTGGCTAGTTCTAGCCTTTTGTAATTAATTGGAGACAGGAATCTGCCTGGGCTAGCTTTGAACTTCAAACCTCAGATCTCAGCCTCCCCAGTAGGTACAATTAGTTGTAAGCCACTGGCATCTGGCTAGCAATAACCTATGAAGCTCTATAGTTGAAGTCCACCCTGCATGCTTGTGCTACCTTAGTTTACTGCTCCTCTGCTCAGAAGCTTCCAGTGCTTCTCAGTGTAATGTCTAGTGTGCAGAGGCAATGCTGCAAAAGCTCATCTGCAAGTGGATTGTTCAGAACAGTGGAACAAAGTTTCCTATCCCCACAACATACTGATCAGGGAGACAAGTTTACATACAATATACAGTGCATACACTTATGAAGGGGAAGGAGAGAGACTAACAAAATTCATTAATTGCAGTATAAGCAAATGTAAAATGTTTCTAGAGGAAAATGTGCTCAGATTCATTTGGGCATGGCTGGCACATATCCTGGCCTTAGGGAATTCCCCTCCATGCCAAAACTGATAATTCTCACAGGCTATGACATCAGCTGTCTAATATACCTGACATGCAAAGCCCTCTTAGATTCCAGTGTCATCATGAAATCTACATTGAAATCTCTCCCCCATCATTCTAGCTAACAGTGATAGCTTTACTCTGATGTCTAGACAGCTTGTTTGACAGCTACTCTACTGTATTTTCATGTATTTTTAATTCCTTGTGAGTATGTCTTAACTCTGACGAGACTGTAAACTCTTGGGAGGAAAATGGTTCTACTTTTATATCCTTTTTTTTTTTGGGTCTGGTCGTGGGGCCTGAACTCTGGGCCTGGGCGCTGTCCCTCAGCTCTTCAGCTCAAGGCTAGTGCTCTACCACTTGAGCCACAGCGCCATTTCTGGCTTTTTTCTTATGTGGTGCTGAGGAATCGAACCCAGGGCCTCAGGCATGCAAGGCAAGCACTCTACCACTGAGCCACCTTCCCAGCCCCTCTACTTTTATATCCTATACAACCCACAGCACATAATAAATAGTAAGCACCCACTGTTACTGACATGAAGCAATGACTTGTGTTCCACATGATACACATCCTATCAGGATCTCATTTTCCTAATTGCCAGTTCTGCTCCCCGCCCTGCCCCCCCAAAGTCTCCTGGAGCCCTTAACTCAGGAGGCTGCCTTTGGAAATGTTTCATTGGGCACTGTTGGCTTTCACCTGTATGTAATCCTAACTACTCAAGAGGCTAAGATCTGAGGATTGCTGTTTGAAGCCAGCCCAGTCAGAAAAGTCCGTGAGACTTACCTTCAGTTAACCATCAAAAAGCCAGAAATGGAAGAATGGCTCAAGTAGTAGAATACCAGTCTTAGATCGAAAAAGCCAAGCAGGAGCTTGAGGCCCCAAGTTCAAGCCCCAGTGCCGTTTCCCCTCCCCCCAAAAGGAAATTTATCTCACAATAGGAAATGGCTCAAAGTATGAATGGGTCAGAGAAGATGACCTTGATTACATACAGGTACGTATGTATGTTCCAGGCCACTTACAAATGTATCCTCACATCTGCAGTATTTGGTGAAGAAACTGGGGCTCTGAGACAGGGTGACAAGACTTAGATAATTTCAAAGCTGTACCAGAAAGATTCTGACTCCAGAGTCTGTGGTGAAGATGATGTGGAGATGTCTGGTCGGGGCTGCTGAGCTCCCTGAGGCCTCCCCCTCCTGTTTCTCAAAACTGTTGGGTCAAAGGGGATGAGCCAGGCCCAGGAGGACTTTTCAATGAAGAGCACAGGAGCAGCATCTCTGCCCCAGCCACCACCTCCAGGTTCCATGCTCTCTGGCATTGCTGCACATTCTCTGCTCCTGAAGAAAACCAGTCAAGATTTGAGTCAGACACTCAATGTGCTGTTCAAGGATCTTGCCGGCAACATTGTTTATAACTGCAAAAAAGTTATGAACTACATGGTTACCTGTTAAGAACTGTGGCTAAATGCAGTACAGCCATCAGATGGAGCACTGTGTTACTCGGTATTTAAGGGACAGAAATATGTTGGTAATAAAAGAAAGCATGATACATACTTATGTGTGCGTGTAAAGGCCTGGGACATTCATGGAATACATTTAATCTTTACCTATCCAAGAAACACTAAGTAGTTTAGAAGGAAAAACGGGTAAGTTTCCCAGTAAGCGTCTGTAGAAGTTTCTGGGTTTTGTTTTTAGGGCCTGGGCGCTGTCCCTGAGCCTTTTTGCTCAAGGCTGGCGCTCCGCCATTTGAGCGGCAGCTCCACCTCCGCCTTTTTGATGGTTACCTGGAAATAAGAGTCTTACAGATTTTCCTGCGCAGGCTGGGTTCGAACCGCTACACTTCATCTCTCAGTCTCCTGAAGAGCCAGGATTACAGGCGCGGGCCACACTGGCATCCGGCACTAGTATTTTACCAAGCCCAAAGAAGGTCTGACACAAAACCCACGGGGTGTGGGCCTGGAAAGGACGAGGCGGGTGAAAGGGAAGGGGACAGCCCGCAGCTCCGCGGGGCGGACGGCGGGGCCGCACCGGGGGGCGGGGGAGGCGCCACGCCGAGCACCCCTCGGCGTCGGGCGGCCCGGGCCCCCCGCCGCCCGGCGCTGGGACGCGGGAACGGCCCGGCAGTGTTACCGAAGTCGCAGCTCGGCGGCGCCGGCGCCCGCGGGCGCCCCGGGTCCCGTCGCGCTCGCCGGCCGGCCTCCAGGCCCCGCACGCTCCCCGCGCCGCGCCGGTCCGCCGGGCCCGACCCTCGGGCCGGGGTCCCCGCCTCTCCGCCGCGCCCCCGGGTCTCGAGGATGAGGGAACGGAACGTCCACGGGCAGGCTCCGCCGCCACCCTCGGTCGCTTCCACTCGGCGCCGGACAGGAGCGCGGGTCCGCGAGCCGCGACGGCGACGCTCGCCGGGGCTTCGCCAGGGCGCGTGCGCGGGGCCCGTGCGTGCGCGACGAGGGCGCGGCCGGCCGGGACTGCGGCTGCGTAGAGGCGGCACCAGGCGCTGCGCCTGCGCAGTCGTGGGGCGGGGCGGGAAGAAGGGAGGCGGTGGCCCCGGCGGCGGCTGTGAGGAGGAGGAGGAGGAGGGGGTGCGGAGGGAGGTGTTTCTGTCAGTTCCGGCTGTTTGTTCGGGAAGTGGATCCGCCGCTGCCGGAGCAGCCCGGAGGGAGCTGCGGATCGCGAGGCCAGCACCGACCCCGCCCGGCCGCCCGCGCGTTCCGCCCCCGCCCGCCATGGCCCGGGACTACGACCACCTCTTCAAGCTGCTCATCATCGGCGACAGCGGTGAGGGCCGCGGCGGCCGGAGGCGGCGCGGGCCCTGCCGGGCGCGGCCCGCGGGGGCCTCGGGGCGGGCGGGCGGGGAGGTGCCGGCCGCGCGGGGCGGGAGGCGGGCGGGCGGGCGGGGCCGCCCGGCGGACCCGAGCCCCGGGGGCGGGGGGTGCGCCGGGGGCTCCGGCCGCTGCCAGCCCGCCGGGCGGCGGAGCCCAGGGGCCGGGCGTGCGGGGTCCACTCCCCGCGCCCGCTCCGGCCTCACGTGTGACCTTGGTCAAGTCTCACGATGTCCGGAATCGGAGAGACCCGGGTTCGAGACCCGGGACCATCAGTTTGTTCAACTCGGTGACCTTGGGCAAGTTGCTTCGCCTTTCCGAACCTCAGTTTCCGCATCTGGGAAATGGAGACCTTCCTCGCTGGGTAGTTGTGAGTAGGTGCCGAGATAAAGTGGGCAAAGTGCTCGGAGCCTGACCCCGGGTGAAGTCAGCTCTAAGTAAGTGCTAGCTGTCGGTGTCACCGTCAGGCTCCTTTGTAAGACCCACGCCTCTGTTAAAAGTCGGGGGGCGGGGAGGTGCCCCGTGTCCTCGGCCCTCGTGGGGTTGCTGTGAGGTGTAAATGAAAGGGGCAGGTAAGAGCGCTTCCGCAGATTTCGCGTTGGGTGATCATTAAATCTCGGCGTGGTTCAGTTTGCACGTCTGTGAAGTGGAATGATGGTCGGGCTGCCTCCTTCCAAGGCCGCTGTGGAGTATTCATTGAGATAGTGCACACACATAGTGTTGGCACACCCAGCCAGGGCGCAGAGGCTTCTCTCAGCTTCCTCTATACCAGAGAGGTATTGCGGGCCGATCCCCCAATGTGTCTGGCCCAGCACTCCTAGTTCAGATCTCCTGTTCATAGAATAGTGCCTGGCACCCAGTAAGTATGGAATACATAGTTGTGGAATGAATGAACGAACAGTGTTTTCGTATGTAGGTGTTGAATGAATGAATGAATGAATGATTATCCAATGTCCTTAGAAAAGATATTTTGGTTTCTGGCAAGGGGCAGGGAGGGTTTAGAGGTGTTTGGAATGTGACAGGTGTGCAGGTTTATTGGGTGACCGAGAGGTCAGGAAGGCAGGCCCCAGGAGGTTTATGGGAGCGTAGTTAAATTGCTGGGATTACATGGTGTCCTGGAAGGAGGCCTAGGGAGCAGCTAAGTTTATAGACCAGACTTCAGTTGTGGATCCGGATGAGGATCATGTGACTGGAAGTAGAGGCCAGGTTGGTTGTAGGGCTCATGGACAGTTGAGGAGATAAGGGGAGCGAATCCCTTGTGAAACCCAGGATGTAGGAGGAGGGTTGAGTGGCGGGCAGTGCCATAGATGGGTGATGGAAGTGCTCCCACCTGGGGAGCTGGACGGGGATGTGCTTGGTGGATTTGTTACCCACAACTTGGGATAGCAGGAGGGGATCCTGGAGCCGCAAAAATGAGAAAAAAAACAGGATGGGTGGGAGGGGGGGAGGGAACTCAGGGTTCAGAAGCCAGTGGGCACTGAAACCCTTGGATCCTGCACTCTTTTCTCACTTCTTTGGCTCCAGGATTCCATCGTGCTGTCCCAGGTTGTGGGCAGCAACAAATGGTGCCGATTTGTTGGCGTTCCAATGAGATGGAAGAGTAATTGTGGTTGGGGAAGAAGTGAGGAAGGTGGAGGTCTGATTGGTTGTGGTTTGAATGAAGGGAACCAAGCAAGCTGCCGAGTCTCTCACTTGGACTTGGCCTTTGGTTCACCCCAGGGTCCCGAGGCTCTGCCTATGTAGCATTTGCCTTCTGCTCTGGCCTTGGTTAAAGTCAGTCTGCTCTGGCAAAGGTCTGTCTTTATCCCCCTGCAAGACATCTCTGGCCTCTGTGTTGATCTTTAAAAATGAAAGGCTTAAACTCAGCAAGAAGATGCAGCGTTTGCTGGCTTTTCTCCTCCAAGAAACCCTGGGGATGGTTTTAGCTGCTTTCTTACTGTGCATTTTACATGGTTTATTGATTTTTTTCCCCTACTCAGAAGTCAGGTGTGGGAGAAGACTCACTGGGTCAAGATTTCTGTGGTCTGGCTATGAGTTCAGTCTGAGTATGTAGCCTGGGTTGTGTAGAGGAGTTAAGGTGCATTGCTATTTGATTTCTCCTGATGTTAGCTGATATTCAAAGCCCAACAATTAATGGTAGCCATGGAAGTTCTAGCTTTTTTTTTTTTTTTTTGGCTGGTACTAGGGCTTGAACTTAGGGCTTGGACACTATCTCTTAGCTCAAGGCTGGGACTCTACTATTTAAGCCACAGCTCTGCTTTCCGCACTCTGTGTGTGTGTGTGTGTGTGTGTGTGTGTGTGTGTGTGTGCTGGGACTCTACTATTTAAGCCACAGCTCTGCTTTCCGCACTGTGTGTGTGTGTGTGTGTGTGTGTGTGTGTGTGTGTGTGTGTGTGTTGGTCCTGAGTACAAATAAAACAGATTTAGGGCTGCTCAAGGCTAGCATTCTTCACTTCCGGCTTTTTAGTGGCTAATTGGAGATAAGAGTCTCACCAAATTTTCTGTTAGGGCTGGCTTTGAACAGTGATCCTCAGATCTCACCCTCCTGCATAGCTAGGATTACAGGTGTAAGCCACCAGTGATAGTTCAAACTAAGCTTTGCAGCTGAACAGAGAGCCTGACATTTAGTCTGCGTGTGTGTGTGTGTGTGTGTGTGTGTGTGTGTGTGTGTGTGTGTGTGTGAGTGAGAGAGAGAGAGAGAGAGAGAGAGAGAACATGATTTCACAGAGGCTTTCTCATCTGATTCTCACCCATGGCCTGTATGGTTGGCCATGCTCAGAGGAGGTAACTGGCTTGTCCCAAGTCACACAGCTTGTCAGAGACAAAGTCAGGAGCTAATGCACATCTATGCTAAAACGTGAGAGCAGCTGGTGTTAGGTTGGCAAACAGCAGGCCCTCAATGAATGCTAGTTTCTTTATAAATCTAGAGTTCTTCTTCCCACTCTGCCACATTGTACACGCTTCTGGAATGTGTTTCCTTGGCTTTTGCATCTCTTCTTTATGCCTGAGGTTCTGTACTTTTTTTTCTGCTCTTTAGTCACTGGCTCTTGATTATTATTATTGATTTTTGTGTGTGCCAGTACTGGGGCTTGAACTCAGGGCCTCGGGGTCACACTTGGCTCAAGGCTAGTGTTCCTTCACCATTTGAGCCACACTCCAATTCTGGTTTCTTGCTGGTTAATTGAAGATAATTGTCTTGTATTTGTCCACATGGGTTGGCTTCAAAGCATGATCCTCAGATCTCAGCCTCCTGAGTAGGTGAGCCACTAAGCGCCTGGCTTGACTCTTGATTTATAACAGCATCCACTGGGCAAGCCATCTTCACTCTTCAAAAAGCTGGAGGCTAGCGTGGCCATCAGACCCACTTAAATCCCTCCACTTTACAGATGAGTAAACTAAGGCTCTGGAGGATGTGACTTATCAGGGTACACAATGAGATGGATGAAAATTGGGGTCACTTTATTTGGGTCCACAGCAGGCTGGAACTGAAGCAGAGAGGAATGAGGGGCATGTGGCCCACGGAAGGAGCAGAGTCAGGGTGGCTGGCACGCAGAGGAGTGTGATGGCTGAATGTGGCATCGCCTCACTACCAGGAGGTGTTGGATGTGCTGGGGCCTGTGCTTTGTGTAGGGGAGAGAAGGCTGGAGTAGTGGTTGGTTGTTTTTTTGCTTTTTTTCCCTCAAGGCTAGTGCTCTACCACTTGAACCACAGCTCCACTTCTCGCTTTTTTGTGGTTAATTGGAGATGAGTCTCACAGACTTTTCCTGCCCAGGTAGGATTCGAACTGTGATCCTCAGATCTCAGCTTCCTGAGTAGCTGAGATTACTAATAGGCATGAACCACCCTGCTTGGAGTAGCAGTGGTTTTTTGTTTTGTTTTTTCCCCTGTCGGTCGTGGGGCTTGAACTCTGGGCCTAGGTGCTGTCCCTCAGCTCTTCAGCTCAAAGCGAGCACTCTGCTGCTTGAGCCACAGTGCCACTTCCAGTTTTCTCCCAATTAATTGAAGATAAGAGTCTCGCAGAGTTTCCTGCCCAGGCTGACTTTGAACTGTGATCCTCAGATCTCAGCCTCCTGAGTTGCTAGGACTATAGGCGTGAGCTAGCAGCGCCCGGCTGGAGTAGCAGTGTTTTATGTGAATGTGGCCATGGGTACCTTCTGCCAGTGCTGTAGTTAGGTGGTAGCAGGGATTTTCGGAAGGTGGCCTATGGCAGTGGACATCACGTTGTTGGAGGTTGCTGTAATACCACATGGTGACTCACGGCCATTGTGCAGCCCAGTGGTTTTCATCTGCTCTGTCAGGAGCATGGGGGTAGTGGAGTGGACCTGGCTGTGCCACCGTGTGTCATAGTAGATTTGGATGAAATAATCACTTAGGATTACAGGCTCACGCCTGTAATCCTAGCTACTAAGGAGGCTGAGATCTGAGGATCACAGTTTAAAGCCAGCCTAGGCAGGAAAGTCCATGAGACTCTTATCTCCAATAAACCACCAGAAAACCAGAAGTGGTGTTGTGGCTCAAGTTGTAGAGCACTTGTCTTGAGCTGAAGAGCTGAGGGCTAGTGCCCAGGCCCAGAGTTCAAGACCTATGACCGACACCCCCCCCCCCAAAAAAAAAAAAAAAGGACTCTGCTGTTCCCCCAAAGTCTGAAAGCTACTGCTTTTTGTATAGCTGTCGGTAGGATGCAATTACTTCAGGTATGGATGGATGGAAATTGTTTTGTTTGTCCCTCCTGGGTGCTGGGCCTGGCTCACAGCACTGTGAATGACAGGGTGAAGAGGCCAGGTTTGTGTCCTGGAGAAGCTCAAGGCCTAGTGGCCCAGACAGCAATTTTTAGCTGAGCAAGCTGGACCCAGAAGGCAGCAGGAGGAAGCAAAGGAAGCAAATGGAGCAGCAGGTGTCAGTGTCAGGCAGAGCTCTGTAGAGACGGGCTGAGCAGGAAGCCTCATGGTGGGTGGAGCAAGGAGGAAGTGGTGCCGGGTAAGAACACAGGTGCCCCGGGCCTGGCATCTGCCCGCCCAGGAGGGCCTTGCCTTGCCCCGGGCCTGTCCTTGGGATAGCAGGCCCCTGATGTACTCAGGATGCAATCCTCCGGGGCATCCCCAGAAGAGATCCTGAGAGAGGACTAACTGGAGAGGTGTTGGGCTAGGTTCAGAGCAGCTGGGCTTGGCCTGCAGTGGTGGTTTGCTACCTGGTTCCTTGGAGGCTAGGGTGAAGGCAGTGTTTTTGAGAACCTGATTAGAGCCATGGGTGTCTCCCACAACAGGGCGCATGCGCCCCAAATCTGCATGTAGTCACATGGTATTTATTAGATCCGAGGTTAAGGTCATGAAAGAGTTTGGTGTTTCTAACTGGAGTGAGATGTAGCAGCCGCGTGAGGTCGCTTTATTCCACTCCCTTGGTATATTGAGATTCCCCTAAGCTAGGTGCCAATGGCTCACGCCTGTCATCCTAGCTACTCAGAAGGCTGAGATCTGAGGATCAAAGTTTGAAGCCAACCCAGGTGGACAGATCTGCCAGGCTTTATCCCCAGTTAACAACAAGCCCGAAGTGGAGGTATGGCTCAAATGGTAGAGCTGTGATTGAAAAAGCTGAACAAAGGCTGGGCTCACACCTGTCATCCTAGTTACTCTGGAGGCTGTGAACTAAGGATCATGGTTCAAAGCCAGCCTGGGCAGGAAAGTCCATGAGACTCTTCAATTAACCACCAGAAAACTGGAGGTGGCACTGTGGTTCAGAGTTGTAGAGCGCTAGCCTTGAGCAAGAGAGCTCAGGGATAGAGCTCAGGCCCTGAGTTCAAGCCCCACAACCAATCAAAAAAAGAAAAGAAAAGAAAAAAGAAAGAGCTGAGCGTGAGGCTGAGGCCTTTTCAAGCCCCAGCACTGGCACCAAAGGGAAACAAAGAGTCCCCTGACAGTGGGTATTGTGGTGTCCTGAGTTTGGGTCTTCCTCCTCTTTGGTGCAGAGACTTAAATGAACTGCTCAGACGCTCAGCTGCTATTTCCTACTCTCAGGAGATGGAGTATGAGTTCTGGGAGCACCCAAGTGCCCACCACACAGACAGAACTCAGTACATGCATACATGTTAATCATTTCCTCCTGAGGCCAGTTGGCCTGGCTGGACTTGGGGGTGGTGAGGGGAGGGTGGGAGGGAGGGGCAGGAGGGCAGGAAAGCTGCAGTTGGTTAAGGTCCCTCCCCCCCCTCCAGTTTTGCAGTAAACAGCCAGGAGCTGCTGTGGTAAGTGCAGACATCTGAACAAACGTAGGCTGATGGCCTGATAGGGGTCCTGGAGACTCTGCCACCCACCTGCTCGCCCAGTTGGTGCTGACTCAGTGTGGGGGATGGGGAACGGGGGACAGTCGCTTCTAGTTGTGTGGGCCTCAATGTCCTTACCTGCAGAAAAGCCCTGATTGAAATAAGGGTTCATCCCGGCTCTCCAGCTCCTTGTTGGAGTTACTTGCAGGCAAACGCTGCATACATAGGGTGTGGGCTTGGCATCTATGGCAGCGACGCCCTTCAGGGCATCACTTGGTCTCTCGGTCTCTGTTGTCTGGTATCTCCCTCCAGCCTGCCAGGACAGCCCTCGGCACTGGGCTTGGGCACAAGTCTCTGTCACCTCCCCCAGGGGAGTTGAGAGCAGCTTGTCTTACATGAGGACGAAGGAAAAGGTCAGGGATTGACTGGAAGAAATGTTCTTGGTGTGTGGCTGCTTGGAGAGCATCCGCCACACCGAGCCGCCTTTTTCTTGTGCCTGTACTGGGCTTCAACTCAAGGTCTGGGCACTGTCCCTTAGCTTTTTTGCTCAAGGCTAACACTCTGCCACTTGAGTCACACCTCCACTTTGTTGCTGTTGTTGTTATTGTAAGATAAGAGTCTCAGTGGACTTTCCTTCCTGGGCTGGATTCAAGCCATGATCCTCAGATCTCAGCCTCCTGAGTAGCTAGGATTACAGTCGTGAGCCACTGGTGTCCAGCTCTGAGCGTGTTTAGACTTGGTGCTCAGAAGTTGGCTGGGAGGAGGAACTCACGCCCTGCTCGCCCCTGTGCTTTCTCTCTTGCAGGTGTGGGCAAGAGCAGCTTGCTGTTGCGATTCGCAGACAACACGTTCTCAGGTAAGTCCTCCCCGGCTGCTGCGGAGGCATTTCAGTCTTGAAATCCTCTTCCCCAGCTCGGAGCACATGGCTTCTGTCTAACTCGTGGAACTTTCTCATTTTGGTTGTCCAAGGATGGCCAAGGAGGATGGTAGTCGTAGCTTCTAGCTCTGTATTGTCGCAGTCTACCTGTTCAGAGAGCCTGACTGTTCTCCTTTCTTGGCCCAGGATCTGTCTCCTTACACTCAGCATTTACAAGACGTCTTCCTGTTGGAAATCTCAAGCATGTACCTCCTGCTGCCCTAAGAACCTCTGCTTGGTGTGGGGTGTATCTTTCCACTTTTTTTTTTTTTTTTTTGAGTTATGGGGCTTGAACTCAGGACCTGGCACTATCCTTGAGCTCTTTTATTCAAGGCTAGCACTCTACCACTTGGGCCACAGCTCTACCTTGTTTTCTGGTGGTCAATTGGAGATAAGAGTCTCATGGACTTCCCTTCTCAGACTGGCTTTGAACTGTACTCCTCAGATCTCAGCCTCCTGAGTAGCTAGATGACAGGTATGAGCTACCAGCAACTGCTTTTTCCACTTTTTTTTTTTTTTTTTTGTCGTGGGGCTTGAACTCTGGGCCTGGGCACTGTGCCTTAGTTCTTCAGCTCAAGGCCAGCACTCTACCACTTGAGCCCCTGTGCCTCTTCAGTTTTCTGGTGGTTTATTGGAGATAAGAGTCTCATGGACTTTCCTGCCTGGGCTGGCTTTAAACCACAATCCTTAGGTCTCAGCCTCCTGAGTAGCTAGGATTACAGACAGGAGCACTGGTGCCCAGCCTCCACTGTTTTTTTTTGTTTTTGTTTTTGTTTTTGGGGGGGGGTCCAGTAGTGGGGCCTGAACTCTGGGCCTGGGTGCTGTCCCTCAGCTCTTCAGCTCAAGGCTAGCGCTCTACCACTTGAGCCACAGCGCCACTTCCGGCTTTTTTCTTTTTGCTTATGTGGTGCTGAGGAATCGAACCCAGGGCCTCGAGCATGCAAGGCAAGCGCTCTACCACTGAGCCATCTTCCCAGCCTCCACTGTTTTTTGACTCCACCTGTTCTTCAGAAACTTTGCTCCTCTCTATCAGAATTATGCTTTCACCCTGCCAGCCACAGGCCTCCCTGGGTGGCAGTGGCTGTGTAGTTTTGTGTGCTGGGTGCGCATGTAATACTCCGCCACAGGGCTCACGCTAGTGTGTGGCTTCTGGGGGCTTCTGTGGTCCCACCTTACTCGGCATACTTACACGTGTGTACGGGGTTCCCCAGAAGTGAGGTCACGGGGCCATTGGGTCTGAGGCATGTCTTCTTTTCCCTTGCAGAGATACTGAGATAATTTGAAGGGATTGAAAGTGCTCCTTGTCAGCTCTGATCAGTGCAGAAATTGCTGCCTTGTCCACCTCCAGCAATGTCTGCAGCAATAGTCATTGGAAAGTTAGCTTCTCCATGTGACCTTGAGGGAGTGACTCAGCCTCAAGTTGTAGAAATGTCGCTGTCCCTCTGACGTGGTGGGATTAGGCACACCTGAGAGCCCAGGACCCAGTGCCTGGAGCCCAGTAATCGCCCACTGTTCATTGTGGCTGTTAGATGAACTACTGGGCAGCCTCTGCTTAGGCCAGGAATCGTCTCTCTGCCTGTCAGCTGCCCGCTCTAGGGGATGCTTTGTGGTCTCCTCTCCTCAAGTGGACTTCCGGTATCTTAGCCCACTGTTGGTTCTCAGTAGGAACATTCCCACACCACTGATCCGTGGCTCGGCAGCCATGCTTCTGTGTCAGATCCCCGCGGCCCTGTCTCACCTGAGCAGGGTTTACAGCAGGGCTTCTCCATGTCACACTCTTGACGCTGGGCCCTGCAATTCTGTGTTGTGTGTGTGTGGCGGGGATGGGGGGATGCTGAGTCAGATCAGCCTCCTAGATGCCCATGGCACTGTGACAACCAAAATTGTCCCCAGACAGTGCCTGATATATGGAAACAAGATCTTCCCTGATTGGAGACCTCTGATCTTCTATTTTCTTTCCAACTTCCCTTCTTATTCTGCGTGCGTGCGTGCGTGTGCGTATGTGTGTGAGTGTGTGAGAGAGAGAGAGAGAGGGAACGCACGCACACGTGTGTGCGCACATGCATGCTGGTCCTGAGCTTGAACTCAGGGCCTGGGTACTGTCCCTGAGCCTTTGTGCTCAAGGCTAATGATGTTCTATCACTTGAACCACAGCTCCACTTCCTGCTTTTTGGTGGTTAATTGGAGATAAGAGTCTCACAGGCTTTCCTGCCCAGGTTGAATTTGAACCAAAATCCTCAGATCTCAGCTTCCTGAGTAGCTAGGGTTCCAGGCCTAAGCCACCAGCAGTCGGCTTACTCCTTTTTTTTCTGGCTCACTCGCATGTACATTCATTCAACCATCAGCTGTTTGTTTAGTTCCTAACCATGTAAGTCGCTGGGTTTTCTGGCCCCTGAACTGAATCAGGTGCTAGCTTGGTTTCTGACTGGGTTTTGGCCTTAGCTGCTTGCTTCCATGTGGGGCCTCTCTGCTCCTCTTGAGTATGACCTTTCTTACCTATTCTTTCAAGTGGAGCCCAGCTATGACCCCCCTCCCCCTATTGCCTTGATTTCTACCTCACCCTAAACTTTGACCTTTCCCACACTTCTTATGATGATTTGTGTGTGCGTATGTATGTGTGTGCATGTATGTATCTCTGTATGTCTGTCTCCTGCACAATGTGATGTGGCACGCTGTGAACGGAGCGAGACTGCTCAGAGTAGGCGAGCCTTTGTCAGCCTAGACTGGACTGGCGCGTCATACCGGCTCTTCTCAAATCCACCTTCCACAGAGATGCCCCAAGCAGGTCATTAAACGTCATCTTTACCTGACTTACGTAACTGTAACCCCTCTGGACATCACCTTTATAAAAACAATAAAAAATACAAAAAAAACCCCATGAACAAAAACCCCGCAGCTCGTGTCCTGGTGGAGACTCAGTCCTTCCCATCGCACACAGGAAACAATCTACGTCGTCAAAATGACACAGAGACCTAGATGTCAGCCGTGGATTCCCGGCCTGCCCGGCTATGGCTTGGCCTTGCAGACCGTGGACTCATCATCTCTGCCTGGATCAGTGCTTTAGGTTACACCCTGTTAGTATGTTACGAAGTTAGTTTTCTGGACCATTTAATTTTTTTTTTTTTTTTTTGGTCGGTCGTGGGGCTTGAACTCTGGGCCTGAGCGCTGTCCCTGCGCTCTTCAGCTCAAGACGAGCGTTCTATTGCTGAGCCACAGCGCCACTTCTGGTTTTGTAGTGCTTTATTGGAGATAAGAGTCTCACTGACTTTCTTGCCCAGTCTGGCTTTGAACCACGATCCTCAGATCTCAGCCATCTGAGTAGCTAGGATTACAGGCATGAGCCACCGGCGCCCGGATTATTTAATTTTTTAAAATATAATTTTATTAGGTGATGTACAGAGGGGTTACCATTTTGTAAGTCATGTAATAATGAGTGTGTGTGTGTGTGCGTGTGTGCTTGAACTCGGTCCGGGCACTGTCCCTGAGCTTGCTCAAGATTAGCACTCTAGTATTTGAGCCACAGCTCTACTTCCAGCTTTTGGGTGCTTAATTGGAGATAAGAGTCTCACAAACTTTTCTTGCCTGGGCTGGCTTTGAACTGTGATCCTAAGATCTCAGCCTCTTGAGTAGCTAGGATTACAGGTGTGAGCCACTGAGGCCTAGCATGAGAACATTTCTTTTTGGACAATGTCATCTTCCCTTCGCTTTCTCCCTATTTCCCCCTCCTGCCCACAAGTTGCATAAGTTCATTTTCCATCTTGTATTTCCTATGTTAGGAAGTCAGCTTTCTGAGTCTTTTAAATACTTCTTCTTCCTCCTCCTCCTCCTCCTCTTCTTCCTCCTCCTCCTCCTCCTCCTCCTCCTCCTCCTCTTCTTCTTCTTTCTTCTTCTTCTTCTCCTTCTCCTTCTTCTTTTTTTGCAAAGAACGAAAGAGAAAAACCTGTAGTGAATCATAGGTCTGCTCCATTCTCAAGTCACAGGTGACCTGACCTGCCATTCTAGTGGAGCCTGTCTCTTTTCCCCGAGTCACATCCCAGTGTATTTCCTTTGTGGCATTCCCGCTGTGAAACGTCATCTTTCTTAGTTTGTCGCCTTGTATCCTGCCTCCCTTCCACAGTGGACTCCATCAGGGCTCTTTGCTCAGGAATCTCGTGGGGTGGGTGTTAGGCTCCCGAGATCTGCCCTGTGCAGTTTGGGACGTGGAGGCCAGGGCTCCCCACTGGCCCTGGCTGACGGGCTGCATGTGTGCAGGCAGCTACATCACCACAATTGGAGTGGACTTCAAGATTCGGACTGTGGAGATCAACGGGGAGAAAGTGAAGCTGCAGATCTGGGACACGGCAGGGCAAGAGCGCTTCCGCACCATCACCTCCACGTGAGTCCAACCCCCCCTGCCCCGGAGCCCCTTCCTCTTCCTGAAGATGCCCGAAGAGGCATTGCCATGCCCTGGCTTGCGTGGGGTGGGCAGACCGGGCTGAGTGCTGGCTCTGGTCCCCTCCCCTGGGCACAGCTTCCCCCAGCTAGCGGTGGCAGCTCTGTCACCCCAGTGCATGTGAAGGGCTCTGCCCACCCACACACTGGCCAGGCAGTTCCTGCTGGTAGGGCTCTGGGCATCTACCCTAACTCTTCAGGGATGAATCTGTGGGGACATGTGGCTGTGGAGAACCCCTTCCTCCATTTCTCCCCCCCAAACTCTTGACTGGAGCTCTGCTCCCCGCTGCTTTTGCTCCGTGGAGGCCCTTGGCCGCAAGAGGAGCAAAGCTCGGGGTTCTGCCGCGGGGCTGTCAGTTCTTGAGCTCTGAGTGGAACAGAGTCCAGGAAGGTGCAGGGTGGAGAGGCGGGACGCTCGAGATGGGAATGTCTGCTCTGCTCTGGGTTCTTGGGCAAGTCGCCTAGACGGAGTGCGTGCTTGTTTCCCTGCGGGTTACCGTGCAGGGTTTGAATGCTGAGGTCCAAGGCCCAGTCCCCACTTTGTGCTTTTCCTGAGTCTTCTTGCTGACTTCTCCCACCGTTGTACGGATGAGTGAGCCTCTGAGCAGTGGTCTGTCCCCAGTGATGGCAGAGCCAGGGCTGGCTCCAGCAGAGGGGCTGGGGTCTGGCCTTCTGTGGGAATTCCCGGGACCTCTCCCCAGAGCAGTTCCTGTCAGTGGACTCAGCCAGGCATGGGTGGCATCCCCCTGGGAGAGGCCCCTGCCCCCCTTCAGTATAGACACTCAGATGTCTGTCCTGGGCTTTCAGGATCCCATGGTAGGGGTGGTGAGTGAGGAGGCGCAGGGCTGGGCAGGAAGGAGGCACAGGCGCTGTGTGGACTGTGCTAGCCGAGAGAGGCTGCCAGCATCAGCCCTGCAGTGGGCACATGAGCGTCTTGGCCGGGCTCCCCGAAGGCGCTCTGTGATGACACACGGGTGCGCGCCACCGGAGGCGAGGGCTTTTGGGTCAGGCTTCTTGGTGTAGGACGACATCAAGTCTCAGGTGTGGGGCTGGGAAGGTGGCTCAGTGGTAGAGCGCTTGCCTTGCATGCTCGAGGCCCTGGGTTCGATTCCTCAGCACCACATAAGAAAAAAGCGGGACGCAGCACTGTAGCTCAAGTGGTAGAGCGCTAGCCTTGAGCTGAAGAGCTGAGGGACAGCGCCCAGGCCCAGAGTTCAGGCCCCACGGCCGGACCCAAAAAAAAAAAAGAGTCTCAGGTGTGGCTCAAGTGGTAGAGAGCTTGCTGAGCACAACCCTCAACACCACCACTCCCACCAAAAGCCAAACAGTGGAGCAGCTGGGAGCCCATGGACCCGAGCAAGGGCCCCTCGTAAGGGTTCGGGTTGGCAGAGCTGCAACCGAAGCCACGCCCTCACTGCGGCCCGGGTGTATCACCAAACACACGTGGTCCCAGTAAGGAGGCCTGTGAACAGCTTGGGAGTCACACGAATGCCTCTCTTGATTACTTAGGATTGGAACTGAAGTTCATCTGGTGCCAAAGCTTAGGCCTTTCCCCGGCTCTGGGGGTTAAAAACCAGTTTAGGAGTTCACGGCAGCAGGGACAAAAGGCCTGTGCCCCGGGCAGGGGGCTAGGGCGTCGAGGCCTTCTCTGTAATGCCGCTGCTGCTCCCCACCATGAAGTCTGCGCCCTTTGGGCTGGGCGAGGTGAGCGGAGGCTGAGCTGCCCCTCTGTCGGGGAGACTTGGAGAAGTAACTCAGCACCCTGAGGACAAGTGTGTTATTGTGGGTGCAGGAGGAGAGGAGGTCTCGGTGCTGGGGCCCGTGGACTCACTGGGGTCCTGCTTGCCTGTCTGGGGAGACACCACACACTTGTCACCCCGTGTTGGTAGTTGGGGGGGGTCTGGGCCAGTGAGGGTACCGGATGTGGCCTTGTCTGATCCTGAGCACTGATACGGAGCAAAACTGCATCCTGCTGGTCTTCACAAGACTTGCTCCCTCTCCCTGAGCAGCTCTAGTTTGCTTGTCTGAGGGGCAGCTGTGGGGAGGTGGGGGGAGAAAAGAGGGAAGTACTAAGGGTGGGTGACTTGACCCTGGGCTGGGGACTCAGACCCGAGCCCCAGGATGCTAGCCAGACTCTCCCCTCACCGTGTCCTCTGTCCTCCCTGGCACATGGCCACAGTGGCTTCTGTTGGACTGAGTTGCTACAAAGATGAACAAGGTAGTGGGTGTGAGGGGCTTGGCCCAGTGCCTGGCCTGAGCTCTGCGCCCACCTGCTCCTCAGCCCAGAGCTTGCGCAGATGAAGGCCTGTCCCTTGCCCAGCGCAAGCACGGTGCTGAGGAGTGGCAGGGGCTCTGCCCAAGGCCACGCTGGGGCACTTCTCGGGTGCAGGGGCATTCTGCTGACAGGGATCAGGGTCCACCCTAGAGGCTACCATCAAGCTGCTGGGTGATGAGCTGGTGCTCGGGGCAGCAGCTGCCTTGGGGCTGGGGCTGGGGCTGGGGCGGGTTCAGGCTGTGGGCCAAGTGAACACCCACCCTGGGTGGAGGAACAGCTGCAGAGGCCACTCACGGTGCCCTCCAGGGCCCCCCGCCACCTCTATCTGGGACCCCAGATTGCCCCGGCAGGAGCCGGAAGAATGATAAGGAGCATTCCGCCCTTGGGGTATCTGTGTTACCTTTTTAACGCCTCACATAACCCCAAGAGGTGAGTACAAGCACCCCCATTTTATGGTTGTGGAAACTGAGGCAAAAGCAGTAACCTTGAAGTCCTAGCATGTTAGAGATGGAGCCGTGTTCTTTTGTCCTCAGATCGGCCTGTAATGTGAGGAGGCGGCAGAGAGCTCATGGGCGGGCGGATGGGAACGGAGCGGCACTGCCAGCCCAGCCGCTGCTCCCGCTCCCTGCCCGGCCCGCACCCCCTCGGAGCTGGGCTTTGGGAGAAGGGCTCCCCACACTGGGTAGCAGCAGCCAGCAGGCGGGGAGAAGCAGCCTGTCCACAGGGTTTGTGTCCCTTGGGGGGTTCTCAGAAGCCCATAGGCATTGAGGGCCTGCGCTGTGGCCGTGCACTGAGAGGGTCAGCACCAGGCTTCTTGGAGTTGATGTCCTCCACCTGTCCCGAGCCACCAGCACGAGGAACCACATCTTCCTTCCAGACCTTGTAGCAGCTCTTCTGCAAGGTTTGGATGGCTAGGCCCCAGCCTTACGTGTTCTTGTTGCTGCCCAGCCCCCCCGGAGCCCAGAGATGCAGGAAGGGAGGGGTGCGCTTTGCCAGGGCTCCACGAATGAAGCAGCTTCTGGGAATGGCATTTTACTAAACCAGATTTCAGGAGAGAAAGTTCTGAATGTTTGAGCAAGGATCGTGACCCTCGGATGGCAAACACAAAATTTGCCTGAATTCTAAAGAGAAAATGAGAACTTCATAGAAGCCTCCAGCTGCTGGCAGACCCTGAATCCCCTGGGGTGACTCCTCAGACCTGGTCTGTCACCTCTGGGCCAGCACCCCTCCTCTCTGATGCCCTGGGGACAGGCACGAGACACCAGTGCTGTGGGAGCCTGCAGCGGGGTGCAGGGCCTGGCCATGGAGGGAAGCAGCTGCTCTTGTCTGGGCTGAAGCCTCATGCGCTCTTGGCCCCACAGGTATTATCGGGGGACCCACGGGGTCATTGTGGTTTATGACGTCACCAGTGCTGAATCCTTCGTCAACGTCAAGCGGTGGCTTCATGAAATCAACCAGAACTGTGATGATGTGTGCCGAATATTAGGTGAGGCCGGGCTCCGGGGCGGGGCGGGGCGGGGCGGGGCGGGCAGCACGGTGGTGCGGGGCGGCACGGTGGTGTGGTGCGGGCGGCACGGTGGTGTGGTGCGGGCGGCACGGTGGTGTGGTGCGGGCGGCGCGGTGGTGCGGTGCGGTGCAGGCGGCGCTCGGGGCTCTTGCGGAGCTGGCTGACTCTGCCCTGTCTTGAAGTGGGCAATAAGAATGACGACCCGGAGCGGAAGGTGGTAGAGACAGAAGATGCTTACAAGTTTGCCGGGCAGATGGGGATCCAGCTGTTTGAGACCAGCGCCAAGGAGAACGTCAACGTGGAAGAGGTGAGGCCCAGCTGAGGCCCTGGGCGGAGGGGGCGGGCCGGGCCGCCTGCGGCTTCAGCAGCCAGGCCTCCTTTCTCCCAGCTGGATCAGGGCAGCTGGTGAGCAACCTTTGATGCCCGCTGTGGGCCCTGAGTGTGCCAGGCCCATCTCTCATCTGTCTCTGTGTTTCATTCTAATAGGGAACCTGAGGCTCCAAGGGTTTAATAGCTTTAGGAATGTCACACTAGTGAGAGGTGGGGTCAAACTTCGCTCTGTCCCGCCCCCAAGCCGTGCATTTCCACCCAGCACCCTGCCTCACTGGCTGCCTCTGCTCCCACGGCCAGCGCCTCCTGCTCTGGCTCTTCCTGAGTCCTGCTTGCTTTCCTGTGGCCTCCACAGCTCACCTGCTGTGAGCAGCTAGGGCTGCTCAGCATCGTGTAGCCTTCTCTTCACGTGCGCCGTGGAAACTGGTCAATCGGGGGAAGACGGAAACTGGTCAATCGGGGGAAGAAAGCCAGAGCTTTGCCACAAACCCCCTTGCTGGCCTCACTGGCCCTGACTCCTTAGTGGAGTCCAGGGCTCCAGGGAGATTGGGTCCCTGGTGCCTCAGGAGCTTGGTCCTTAGGCCAGGACCTGAATCGTGGACTTGCCCTCTCTGGGCTTCATTCACTTACGGGTAGGAGCCTAGCCTAGTTTGTGCTCATAGGCACTGGCTCTGCCGCCTTCGGCTTTCCCTTCCCATCCCACCACCGCTGCTGCCGTCGCTCGCCTTTCTGGGTGGAGTGGAGGTGAGGAAGGTGGCTTGGTGGATGCAGCTTCCTGAGTTCTGGTACTGGAAGGACATCAAGTAGTTGAGGAATGGTTCTAGACAGGATGGGTAGGCCCGTGAGCCAAGAGATGGCCTGGGGTGAGCAGACTGGCTTCCTTCTGGCTGTGTCTAGAACAGGGCACCTTTACCTGTCTTGTCAGATTCTTTTTTTTTTTTTGGTCAGTTGTGGGGCTTGAACTCTGGGCTTGGGTGCAGTCCCTGTGCTCTTCAGCTCAAGGCTAGAGTTCTACCACTTGAGCCACAGAACTACTTCCGGTTTACTGGTGGTTAATTGGAGATGAGAGTCTCACAGACTTTCCTGCCTGGGCTGGCTTTGAACCATGATCCTCAGATCTCAGCCTCTTGGATAGCCAGGACTACAGGCGTGAGCCACTGGTGCCCAGCCAGAGGATTCTTTCTAGTAAAAAAAGGACTGGAACACCCCTAAAAAATAGCTTCCCCAAGTCTATACGCTCAGCTCTTTATTGTTGTTTTTGACCTTGAACTATCTCCTCCTAGAAAAGGTTTTGAGGGCTGGATGTGGTAGCACATGCCTGTAATTCCAGCACTTAGAGGGCTAAAGCGGGAGAATGATGGGTTCAGTGCCATCCTGGGCTACACAATGAGATCCTGTCTCAAACCAACAAAAAGAAAGGGTTTGGAGGACGTAAGTCCAGTGCACTGAGGACCAGGAAGCTGGGCTGGCTGGGAGGCAGCGGTGGCAGCCCGCAGAGGCTTCCACACTAAGCGGGCTCTGCCATCTCCTCTCCAGATGTTCAACTGCATCACAGAGCTGGTTCTCCGAGCCAAGAAAGACAACCTGGCCAAACAGCAGCAGCAGCAACAGAACGACGTGGTGAAGCTCACGAAGAACAGTAAACGAAAGAAACGCTGCTGCTAATGCCCCAGCCGCTGCAGAGACTGCGCTGCGGTCCCTCCCCCAGCCCGAGGCCCAGAAGGCTCCTCGGGGGACAGTCTCAGTTTCCTGCCGTTATTTAAAGAATTCTCCATGTTTTTTGTATCGGGAGGCGCCATCCGCACTTCCTCTCCCTCCCCCCTCGAGTGCCAAGAAGGTGTTGCAGGAGCCTGCCCTTCCCACTGGTGCCCTCCTGCCTGCCGAGGCGCCTGGACTTGGCGAGGACGCTGCCAGCTGAGCGGACTGATTAACCAGTTTGTACATAGTGTATATTGCTTTAACCAGCCGCACACCCTCGTTCTGCTCTGGCTTTGCCTTCTTAATGCCAACCTGCTGAACAGACCCCGCACCCTCGCAGCCCATCTGGCCGCCAGCAGCTTCCTGAGGAGACAGCCTCACCTTGTCGCTGTGTCTGGCTGACCTGGACCCTTGGCGTGGGCTCCACGTTGCTCATTCTCTCCTACAGGCTGTCCCTGGCACGCAGGGTCTGACCCCTCTCCAGGGCCTGTGCCGGCCCACTTTCCTGCCCCCCAGCTGCTCTGGGAGCTGGGACCCCCGGGGCCTTGAGGCATGCCCCGACCTCTGCTGGCCCCAGGGCTGTTGGTTCTGAGAGGAAGTCAGTACTCAGCTTTGGCCTACTCGTTTCTTGTCCTGCCTTCTAGAACCTCTGCTGCATACCCAGGGAGCCATGGCTTGTAATTAAGCCCAACATGTTGCGGTTCCAGCAGACAGGTAGGGGTATGCCTGCAGAGGTGGGGCTTGTGGGGGGCAGCAGGGTGGAAGAGGAGCATTATTTTAACTGATAAACGTGAAGCCAAATTAAATTAATTAAGCTCCTCAATTATTTTCTTCCCAAGGCTTGGCTGGCCCCGCAGTGCAGGGTGCCGTCCCCCTGTAGGGTCTAGCGCGTTTAGAGCAGTGAATTGCTTCCCGTCATCTGGGGCCCAGGCTCTTTCCATTTCTTGGGAAAAGAGAAGGGGCCCTGCACCCTGGACCATGTGGGCCCAGGGGCCTCCTGCTGGGGTTCGGAGTCTGTGTACTAGCACCTCGATGTGGGAGTGGACATCAGGGGCTGTCAAATGATGGGGTGATGCCTCTGAGCTGGGGCGGCAGCACTGGGTCACTGACAGAGCTGTTTTCGTGTGAAGGTGGTAGGATTTCGTAGCATGTGGGAAGAAATGGCCGTGGGTGGGGGCAGCCCGTTTTGATGGAGGCCGGTTCCCTGGAGGAAAAGCCAAGGCCACCTGCATTTGATGACTGCTCCTCTCCGCACACTTCATTCCCTTCTCCCGTAAAAGGATCACGTACCTGGGAAGAACTGATCTCAACACCATGATGTGTTTGACTAGATTTCCTGTCCGAGGCAATTTCCAGGCACAGCCCTGACCGGACAATCACTGACTGCAGAATTTCCATGTTAACACTGTGGATGGGTTTTTAATCAATAAAAACTGGGGGTTTCTTCTCACCTGTCTCTCCACTTGTCCAAAGTGTCAAAAGCTGGGGTCCCGTGTGACAAGGCCTTCACCTTGGAGCTGCGGGCGTGGATGGGCGCTGCGCTGGCGGGCTGAGCAGCAGGCAGCCTTGTCTGCGGAGCTGGGAGCAGCAGCGCAGTCCCTGTCCTTGGCATTGTCCTGGCTGAGGAGGCGCCTGCCTGGTGGGCATGCGCAGGGCTCGGGGCTCCCGCGGTGGGGTGTCACGCTTGCCTGAGCATTAAGCCAGGCTGGAGCACTAGAGGGCTTCTGGCGTCTGGACATCTAGGCTCAGGTGTGGGGTGATGGCCGCCCGTCGTGCTGAGTGCCGCAGGCATGAACCGGGGTTAGCGAGTGCCGGGGGTCCCAGGGCTAGAAGGACTTGATGTGAGATTCCTGTCAAACAGACTTTCCAATGGTTTACTAGGATTATTTCTGTATTGAAAGTTTCTAATGATGCTTTTTAAAAAAACATACTAAAAATAAAGATTCAAGCTGCCAAATTTCCTTCCAGGATCTGTTTGCTCTCCCTCCCGCCTGTGCTCCGGTGGGTCTGGCTTCTTTCCCACCCACGGGTCCAGCTCCTGCTTGTTTTCAGTGTGTGTCTGGCGCAGGTGCCTGTCAGGCCCTGGACAATTTCAGAAGCAAGTTCACTGGGCCAGGGCGGCTGGCCCCGGGCGGCTCTCCCCTCCGGATCAGCGCCCCAGCCGGGAGCACAGGTGGGAAGACGCCATGGCGAGCACCATGTTTGTCACATGCTGGAAGGATGCAGGGAAGCCTTGGCCTGCAGTGGTTTCTTTCTGGCTGGGAGTTTGTCAAGTTCAGGGCCAGGTGCGGCCTGCCTGATAGTTTACATGCTGGAGGCCTGGCGGGGAGCCTGAACCATCGGGATGGAGGCGCCGCTCCTGGGCCGGCCTCCCAGGCGCTGCAGCTGGGGCCAGTTCCGAGGTGCTTCTGACTGAGAAGGCGCATTCGTACCAAACCCTCCCCCTTGCCCAGCGATTGAGGCAGAAAGCTCTGTAGAAATTAATTTTATTCTTATTCAGACTATTTTCAAAAGAAGCAGTGGTGCGCTGTTTTTCTAAAAATATGCCTTTATAGATTTATATATGTATATTATAAAATCCATACATGTATTTACACGGTTGCTACATACAAAATTCCAGCACTGTGGTATGTACATATCTATAGGTACATTCTTTCTGCTCATCCCTGCTGTGCTTTTCCCGGTGAGGGCAGGAGGCTGAAGCAGTGTACGCGGCTGCGGGCACAGCCTCTGAGTTGGGGCCTCAGCAGAGATGGGGGGTGGCTGCAGGCCTGGTGGGCAGTATCTAAAGGCTCCCAGCAGCCTCACCCCATCCACCCTGTGGTACCTACACTGCCTTCAATGTGAGGGTGGCTGATCGGGCCCCTGTGAGGCCGTTCTGTGGCCTGGGCGGGCGTGGCAGGGCCAAGAAGTTACACTGGAGGCAGGAGAGGCTGTGGGAGGAAGACGAGCCTCCCCTTCAGCCCTGGCCCCATGGAGGGGAAAGGGCGGGATGGCGGGATGGCGTCCCACAGGACACCAGTGAGAACACGCTGCCTGGCCCGGGCCTCAGCGGAGTAAGGACTGCACTGGAAGAGGAAAGGCCCGGAAACAGGGCCCTCCCTCGGCTCCAGGGGTGGGCCCCAGGCCTTCACCCCGCAGCCGCAGGCTGGGCCTCCTGCCGTGGAGGGCTCCAGCAGAGGTACATGCATGTAGGCACGGGGCGCCTCCCCTGACTCGCTGGGCCAGGGCTGGGGCAGAAATGGAGGCATGCGGGGGGAGAGCCTCCGCTTCTGTTCCCATCTTCTGGAACCGAGGCGGCAGCAGAGCCCGTGGGAAGGGCGGCTTTAGGAAGTGGCCTGGGCCCCGCTCAGTGATGGGCTCTGTGGGAATCCCAGGCCTGGGCCTGACTGGGAAGCGGGGACAGGGTCCCTACCTGTCTCTCTCTCTGTCTTGACAGCAGCCTCCGGAGGCGAGGCCAAGGCAGGCCACGGCCTCAGCCTCCGTGTGCGCTGCCAAAGGGGAGCAGGCTGTGGAGGCGGATGGGCCCTGGGATGGGGGAGCGGTGCTCACGGCGCCTTTGAGCTGCCCACCTCCTGTCCTTGGCGTCCCAACTCTTCCCAACTTAAATTTTCCTGAAGAATGAGAAGAGCCGTCTGCCTTCTGTGGTGCCGGGCTCGGGGGCGGGGCGGCCGGAGAAGGCGGCAGCAGGCCGGCTCCGCTCCTTCAGGTGCGTGTCCATCAGCTGCCGGTCAATGACCCTGTGCATGTCATCCTGCGGATCGGGAGGAACAGGTGGGAGGTGAGACGCGGCTCTGGCCTGGCCAGCAGACGGACAGGGAGGTAACAGACGTCAGAAGGACACGGATGAGGAGGAGCAATGAGATGGGTGAACAGCGACACAGGGCTGCCAGACCAGAAGGGAGTGGTGAGGGTGCACGCGCACGGTGCTGGGCGCGCAGGAGCTGATGGCGCTCTGTCTCCTCGGGCTTGAGCTGACTTCGCTGCCAGCGCCATCCCTCCTGACCCTAAGCTGCTGTCCCTATGGGCAGCAGGCCCACAGCTGGCCTCGGCTTGCCAGCTCTCCGGGCCAGCGACTGGCCTGGGGGCCGCTCACGCGCTGCTTTCCCCTCTTCCATCTCCCGCCGGCCCGTGAGTGCCCTCGCCCCAGCCAGCCCGGCTCCTGTGACAGCATCGCCGTCTTCAGGGACACTGTCTTGCACCAGCGAGGCCCATTTTGGTCAGCTTCACTGGGTGAAGGACCTTTCCCTGCTCCAGTTTGCCTGTGGCCTAGAAAATGTGTCCACTGCCCTTGCTTACACAGCAGCAGCTTTCCTGCACAGAGGAGGGCGGCTCAGGCTCTTGCCTTTCTGGCTGCTAGCTGCTGATTCTGGGTAGGACTCCACCTCACAAGGGGCTCTGCCACTGACCACGTCTGTAGGTCAGTGGCCCTGAGTAACAGCCATCAGCAGTAAGGGCAAGGCTGTCTGCTTGACTCAGAGCCCTGAATCCAGCTCTGGGTTCTGAGATGTGCTGGTAAAACGACTGAGCTCCGGGTTCAACCCCGAAGGGACTCCATCCCTCCAGTCCTAGCCTGGGTCAGGAGAGGCAGGGGTCTGGGTGTCTCCGCAGTTAGGGCTATGTCCTCTATGGCTCTGAGCGGCAGTTGGGCTGGCCATGCCCCTCCGACCAGCCTGTCCATCACTGCCCCTGACTCGCTGAGCCTCTGCAGGCCTCGGGCAGTGAAGAGATTTCTTTGTTCATCACCAGATGGTGGTGAAAATGTACTTATCTCCCCTTGCTCATGACAGGCAGCCCGCCTTCCTCAGCCTCCATCACACTAACTTGCTCCCTGGCTCCTCTCCTTCCAGCCCCCTTTCTAAACTTGCTCCTCACATCTGATGCTGTACTAGGTCTTGGCCAACAGCCCTGCTTCCGAGGTTCCCACCCTGCCCTGCATGGAGGGCGGGCATGCTCAGTAAACTATATCGTTCGCTACAACAGGCGGAGGAACACGAAAGGGTCCTTCAGAAAAAGCTGGCGTTTCTCACAGCTGCGGCACCCTCCACCTTTATAAAGAAACCAAGTTCCCCGCCACATCATCACATGCTTGCCACTCCTCCAGCAGGCAAAACGATGTGTTTATGAGAAGGTGGCACCAAGAAACCAGGTTAGCCGGAGACGGTTTGACCTGACAGAGCTGGGCATGCGCTGCCACAGGCTCACTAGACATGATGGGGGCAGCAGAGGCGCTCGGGCTTGGGCATGATGGCATGTCACTGCACAGATGACGCCGGGCTCCCGGCACACAACACGGCGGGCTGCGAGGGGAGGCGGGATGATGATGGCGGTGAGGGGAAGGTAAGTGGGATGTAGGCTCGGTCTCACCTCGAAGGCAGGAGGGGTGTACGACTAAAGCTGTTGGTACGGGAGCTGAGAAAGGCCACTAGATCAGAAACCAAAGGAGCCAGATAGTGAAAAGCCCCGAGGAAGCAAACTGCAGCCAGGAGAGAAGAGAGAGCAGCGCAGTGAGCCGGGGCCTGGCCAGCTGGCGGCCTTGCAGAGCCAGGGAGCCAGGGCACCGTCCTGGTGGGGCCAGGGCTCAGCTGCCAGCTCCGCTGGGCCTTGGAGGAACAGCCGCGGCTGGCCCGCCCTTCTCTGTGGGGCTCACCTCAGAGCCCCACTCATCTGTTTGCGGCTTCTTGGGGAGACGCATTAATGGCTACCCACATCCCAACACTGGACTCCCTCAAGCTCCTCACTGAAAAGCCAGTTATAACAGCCCTGGCCCAGCAGGGAGCTTTGCAGAACCCCGAAAACAGGTCCTAGTGATGGCCTGCACAGGCCTGCACAGCACAGCGCTCTGGAGAGAGGAAGCTGCTGGCCTTTGGGACAGGGAAGGGCAGCAGCTGCAGGGCTGCTGGCCCGCACCCAGCTGCGGTTTGTCATTCGTCACACGGGGCTTCCCAGCCCTACCACTGCTGATCTGTTTCCTTCTAGTTTTAAGCCAAGCCATGAGGAACAGCTGAAGAAGGGCCTGGTTCAAGTCTGGAGGTCACTGCAGCCCCCGACGGCAGTCACGGTCCCCAGGGACAGGAATTCTGTGGGCAGGGAACGGGGTGACCCTTCTGCCTCACACTGCTGACTGCAGGGGCTCCGGGGGTGTCCCTCACCCCATGTCAGTGCTCTTGCTTACCTGCCACGCCTCAAGCTGCTGTGAGAGGTTCAGTTTCTGCTGAATAGCATCCAGCAGCTGGCTGTTGAGGGACATCATGTCCATCTTGCACTTGGCCAGTTCCAGCTCCACAGCGTTCTTCCTGCAAGCAGAAGGCGGGGGTGAGCACGGACAGCTGTGCAGGGGCACCTGGCTCTCTAGGAGGAGACCTGAGTGCAAATGCACGAGTCTGTAACTATGTTGTGCAACAAGCTTCCACAGAGTTCTCTCAACCTTCAGAGCCAACCTGTAGATGAAGGGACGGTTTGTCACCTTCATCTCAACAGGTGGAAGAACAGGTCGAGAGTGATTGAAAGAGGAGGACAGGGCTAGGAATGCCACCTTCCTAGCCCTGGTGGAAGAGCGCTTGCCTTGCATGCATGAAGCCCTGGGTTCAATTCCTCAGTACCACATACACAGAAAAAGCTGGAAGTGGCACTGTGGCTCAAGTGGAAGAGCGCTAACTTTGAGCAAAAGAAGCTCAGGGTCAGTGCCCCAGGCCCTGAGTTCAAGCCTCAGGACTGGCAAAAAAGTAAAAAAAATTTTAAAAGAGGAGGATACTTGAATGAGGAATGGAGCCAAGCACCTGTGGCTCACAGAAGGCTGAGACCTGGATGATCATGGTTCAAAAACCAACTAGGGCACGAAAGTCTGAGAGACTTCATCTCCCATTAATCATCAAATAGCAGGGCTGGAGGTATGGCTCAAGTGGTAGAACACAAGCCATAGGTTCAAACCCTAGTACCAGCAAGGGGGAAAAAAAAAAAGATTGGAGCCCAGAAGGGATCAAAAGCCTTATATGGCACAAAGGAACGCGCCCCTGGCAGGGTGCAGACCTCCCTCCTCCTCCTCCTCCTGGAAGGGGAAGGACGAGGTCCTCTGACTCTTAAAGGAGTCATCTGTAAGAGAGAAGTGTGCAAAGAAAGCCACACAGGGGTGATCAGCACAGCTTAACTAATGCTAGTACCCAAGAACTGGGCAACTGGTGGAATAGTGGGGAACATGATAGACTATGGGCACCAGTAAACAAAACGAAACAAACCAAAAGACCAGTTTGCTGCTGCTCAGTGGAGAAAAGAGCCAGAAAACAAGGTGGAGATTTGTAAAAGACTATGTGGAAGGCACACACAGAAATCTAGCTAGTCAGGCTGATTCTCCTGACATACTTTTTGTATTTTCACGTTTTTGTATATTTCATGTATTATTTTTTTTTCTACTTTGCCTAACAGTCCTAAATTAAGCTGCTAAATACAAAAGAAAATTGGTGGGGGAGGGGGATCTAAAGCAGGAGGAACTGGGCCGCCTCTGCCAAGCGAGGAGCCCGGGGGCCCAGACGCCCAAATGTGCATCATTTAGCCCTTGCCACGCCCCCGCTCCCTTCCCCCCCCCCCCCCCCCCCCGTCCCCTCCACTGGAAACAGCAAGGCTCAGGAAAGGACCTCCTTGCACCCAGCCAGCGACCACCCAAGGATGGCCGGAGCATCCCCACCTGCAGAGTCCACCCGCTTTGACTTGGGAACGCCGCCTGCACGAGCAGAAGAGCAGTGGGTCCCATTTACAAAATGCTCAGCCGCCGCCCTCCCCCAGCGGTGCCAGCACTTCCTCCCGGGCCTGGCCGGGTCCACAGAGCCATTAGTCACCTACCCCACACCCACCACCAGGACCCAGATCCACACCCGCCCAGAGGCTCTCCGCTGCGGTGCCTGTGCTAGCTCCGCCCACTGCGGCTGTGGGCCTCTAGGATAGGCCCGGGCCTGCCCAATGAGCATGGGGCTCAGAGTACTGCAGACTACCTCTGTCACGCTAGACGCCATTGGCTGGCGTGGAAGAGCGGAAAGCCTCGGATGGCGCTGGTTGCCATGGACGCCAGCCCGGCCACACAGTCCAGGAACAAACCCCAGGGGTTGGGTAGCAGCTGCAACCTCACGCTTCTCAGCCTTTGCCAACAGGTGGCGCTACACGCAGCCCGGGAAGGGCTGCGGGTTGGCCCCGCGGGCCTCCACGCCTGGCCGGCTGGCTCTGAACGTTCACTCCCTGAACACCCTCAGTACTTGTCATTCAGCAAAAACCCCAGACCCCGAAGGCACAGAAGTCGCAGATGAATTTAATAACCACATTTTAAAAGGCAGTACTTCCAAGAGCGAGGGCTAGAATTCCTTTACTTAAAATGTAGGACCTGACCTTTTATTTTCTGGCCAGTCCTGGGGCTTGAACTCAGGGCCTGAGCTTCTTTTGCTCAAGGCTAGCACTCTACCCCTTGAGCCACAGCGTCACTTGGCCCAGGTTGGCTTCAAACTGCAATCCTCAGATCTCAGCCTCCTAAGTAGCTAGGATGACAGGTGTGAGCCACCGGCGCCCCACTGAAATATACTCTACCCGACTTACATAACTGTAACCCCTTTGTACACCACCTTTGTAATAACAATAAAAAATAAAGAACACACATATGAAAGCTAAGCTTTACAAAAAAAAAAAAGCAAGACAGGTAGAGTGTCATCCCACTGATGTTTAAAAAATCCCACACAACTAATACATTACAAACCCACCTGCACACGCACAGGAAAAGATCTGTCAGAACACACACCCACCTTTCAACAGTAGCTTCTACCTGGGACTGGGGACGAGGGTGGAGAGCTTTACCCTTGTATTCTTCTGTACAATTTGGGTTTGAAACAACTGAGTGTCTACCTCAATTTAAACAACAGAATGAAACCAGCCGTCGCACTCACTTTGCAATGGCCTCGTCCCGGTCCCTGATGGCCTTCTGAAGCTGCTCCCGTGGCTCCTTGTCCTCAGATGCCACTCTGAGCCGGTCCCGCTCCTCCTCCAGTGCAGTCATCTCCACACTCAGCAGCGTCACCTTAACAGACCGCAGAAGAAGGATCATGACGCTATTGTTGCTGGCTTGGGTAGTTTTTCCTCCATGAGGGAAAAAGGCATGGAGAAGCCCCAGTCTGGCAGGTGTGCATGGGGGAGCAGGTCAGTGGCATCCCACAGCTGCCCTGCCCCAGGGAGGGCTCTCCTCTCCTGGGGAAGGACATGGGGGGGGGAGAAGGGGGGGGAACAGATCTACTCCTCTACTTGGCACACCACACTGCCAACCAGTTACCAGGTTTTCCTGGGGAGATACTGAAAAGCCCCGAGCACATCAAGGTTCCAGAGCACATTTTACAGAGTAGGGCTCAAGTCTTGTTCTAGCCATCTTTCACACTGAATGGTATTGATGGGGGCCTGGCTTACCATCTCCAGAGCACTTGGCACAACCCGACTCTTCCTCATTCAGCTATCCAGGTCAAAGCCATCTAGAATCTGAAGTTATTACTTCTTGCTTTGAACCTGTCACCTTGCCTGTGGTCCATTCCTCAGCGAATGCTATCCTGGGAACCATCATTTGGCAGCGATGGACCCCTCCAGCAGCTCTGCCAGCAACCTCTGTTTTACTCCACTCCACAGGAGAGTTAACCTCACATATGCCGTGATCACTGCAGGGCAGCACGGGGCTGCCTCCCTCTGTGCATACCTGAGCCTGACTGTGCGTGCCACTGAACCTCCCAACTCCTACACAGCTGACAACTGCCATCTTGGGGGAAGTCACGCCAAACCTTTTCCTATTTGGGGGCAGCTCCTGGTTGTGTGAGTCTCAGCGGGAGGCATGGTATGACTGCCCCACAAGGTCAGCTACTCATTTCCTTTCCTTTGCAGCTATGGCGCAGTGTGCGATCAGACTTGCCTGTCACTCCCCTTTCCTGGGCCAGCAGAGCCGCAGGTGAGGGGCAGCGGCAGCAGCAGGCTGGGTTCTGCTGTCTCTTTCTTGTGGCTTCTCCTTCCTGTTTGGGAGCAGGGGTTGTCCTGCCTTCCTCTCACTTGGTTCTGTAAACAATCGGACCCAATGCTTTCTGCCTAAATTATGCAGAGCAAATTTGTTTGCAACCAGAAACGCTCCCAGCTAGACCTTCCAGCAAACATCTGTTAGGTAATAGAAGGGGGGGGGGGTGTGCTTTTCTAGGTGGATAGGACTAGACATGAATTTGGATATTTGGATGCCTGATCTCACCTTCTTGTTAAATATTACACCGATATTTTCCCAAGGGAGGGACCATCCATGCAGGCCTGTCTCCCTCGCACAGGGGATCTATGTCACCCTTCTGCATACTTACTGGCTTCTCAAGTCCCAGGTTGAATCTTCAGATAAGACTGAAACTAACCCAGAGTTCAAGCCCCACGGCCGACCAAAAAAAAAAAAGACTGAAACTGAGTGAAGGCTCCAAGATGAGGCTGATGATCCAAACTATCAGACTGACAGAGCAGGGCTGCCGCAAGCCACAGAGGCAGCTGCTGGAGGGGTTCACAGGTCACCCCATGGCAAGGAGTAGAGGGACAGTTTACTATTAGAAGTCTGATAAGGATCTTCAAGGCCTGGACAGCAGAGAGCTGTAGGCTCTCAGGTGAGGAAGGCTCAGAAGAGGAGAGCCCACACCTGCAAGGCATGGTCTGGAGTATCTGAGAGGTCATGGCTTGCACATACGGCATGTCCCAAGACACAAGAAGAGGTGGTAAAGTGGTGAAGAGACCCAGCCTCACCTGGGGAAGGTTCTACTGCTTGGTTGCTAAAAGTCAAGACTCAGAAAGCACCTGGCAAAGACAGCCAGACCTCCTACCAAATGAGCCCCGCCACAGCCCCAGGCCAGCTGAGTGAGGAACAGAGAGGCAATAAACAGGGACAGACATGCCAAGCAGGAACAGCTAATGTTTAATATGCTTCAGATAAAACTCTAGAGAACTTTTTGCTTTGATCTGGAAAATCTGGACAAGTTAGAGACCAGCAGGTACCTGCCTCAGGAGAAGAGACAAAGGTCTTAAAAGAGACAACCTAAAAGCTGGTCCCATCAATTAACGAAGGCAGGAGAAAAGCTGTATACTCAGCAGCCCCACTTTGCACCTGCTCATTGATCTGAGCCACTCCCCTCTAGGGTCCCTTTACAATCACGCTGGGCTCCAGGGAGGACACAGTTCATGATAAGCTTTGACAAAAGGCAGACTGCCTCTCAGACAGGCAATGCCATCTTCCCACCATCTTGAAGAGCCAAAAGATAATACAGGACATCTGTTAGGCCTCTGCAGAAAAGGCTGAGCTAACAGTAGGTCAACCAGGCCAGACCTGTGACTTGTTGATACCGGCTTAATAATGCATACCTTTCTTACCTTTCTGCCCCCAATTGTCCCGATTTAACCTGAAGCCAATGCCTGCACCCCGAAAGATGACTGAAGTGCTATCTTCCCATGGCTACCATGCACTAAACTCCTTTCTTTTGTCTTTGCCGTGTCTCTCTATTTGGCTTATAGGGGCAAGTGGCCAGACCTAATATGGGATTCCTAGACTTTGAGCCTGGGGTCTAAAACTTAGTTTCAGTCTTTTTCTCTGAACTACAACAGGGGAAAAACAACTGTCCTGTTGACTAAGTTGTGAAGAGAACTGAGATCGAAAACCTCAGGGTCCACTGCACAGTGGCTTACTATTATGTATTCCACTCCTTCTTTCTCCACCCCGGAGGGGCCCGGGAGCTGGGTATACACAGGATGTAGATCGCTGATCCCCAATCCACTTTTCCCAAATAACATGGGTGTCCTCACACAAAAGCAGTGTCAAAGAAAGCACCCCAAAGTCATGCATCTATGGCTTTTATTATTTGGCTGCTTGTCCAGTCGGGACCTGTGCTAATACTTGAGAAGAGGGGAGGCTCACGCTGGCTCTCTGGGGTGGTCTGTGGCGCAGCTGACTGGACAGTGTGGTTTGGAGTGCAGGACGATGGCCGGACAGAGCCAGGGCACACCTCCTGGAAGCGGGGGTCAGAAGGGTCTCCAGGAGGAAGTGAAATCTGCTCTGGAACTTGGGAGAGGAAGGTAGAGCTGAGGGACAGGAGGGTCTTCCAGGTAAAGAGGATGAGAAGGAGAAGGCCAGAAATGGGGGACATGTGCCCCTGCCACATCCACTGGGTCCACTGACGCGAAGGGGATCGGGGGGCAGTCAGCATGCGGCAGCCCCTGGTGACTGGGGCCCGAGGCCTCCTATGACCTGATGTGGAAGCCAGTCCAAGATGGGTTGTCAAAGAGCACCCTGCCTTCAAGTTTCACTTCACCAAGACCGCCCCCCTCATGAGGGTGGGTGGCCTGGGGAGGTGAGGATCAAAGCCTAGCTATGGCAGAAGGTAAGCTGGAAATACGGCAGTGTCCAGGAGCATGGAGGAGGGTAATGCTCAATTTACGGTTAAGCACATTTGGTTGGTGAAGCCCTGAACGCTCCAGCCCACCTCCTCTCTTCCCAGGTCCTCTGGAGTATCTGGTGGGTGCTCCAGCCAAGGTTGTGCTGTGTCTCCACCAGCCTGGACTGAGGAGCCTCACAAATGACTGGCTTCTGTATTCGGCGATGAGTCCTGCAGACCCCCACCCCCACCCCCACCCCTCCGCTCACGGACAGGAGGAGCAGCCAGGGCTGTGGGGGCTGAGGACGTGCTGGGGGAGGCGCCGGGCATGCCATCGAGTCTAGCTACAAATGTACGCCACAAACAGAAATTATCCAATTACACTTACGCTCCTTTACTCAAAAGGAGGTGGTACATCTGACCACCCGCTTTCCAGGCCTACCTTGGGCCTCTAGCCTCATCTCGAAGTGGGAAGAAATGGGCTTGGATGCTAGAACCTCAATCCCAGCTAACTTTGTCTGGGCCCTGTCTCCCAAGAGCCTAGAGACAGCTCTTGGCTCTCATGACCCTGAGTCAGGCCTGAAACACAGCATTATGAGCCACTGAGGCCCATGGTGGATGCGTGGCAGCTGCTGAACCAACCCTGAATGTGGATATCATGCTTCCTGTGTTGGCTGCCGTGTCTCATCATTCTTGTACCCCAACCCTGCCCAGGGTATCAGCCTGACTCCCACAGGGCAGGTTAGGGCCTGTAGTTATATCTAAGAGGTTTTCACTATGAGCATTTACGAAGAGATCATCTTCAGGAGAAAACCAATTCTTTCCCCCGGGTGGGCTGTGGGTGCCACCTCCTGCCTTGGGCACTGTGGGCATGGGAGCTGTGGAAACTGGCTGAAAGCACTCATCTGGGAAGCCTCTAAGGTGACTTGCCTCATGGGGATGTCTAACATCAGACTCCAAGCAACCCCCACTTCCTATTTCTGAATGAAATAATGCCCCCAGTGAGTTTCTAGTACTATTATTCTGGGAAGCAAGCAAAACTAAAGAAGCCCAAGAGTGGTCACTATCAAAGAGCTGGTAAGTACACAGTGGTACCCAGCTTCTCAGGAGGGCAAGGCAGGAAGACTGCTTAAGCCTAAGAATGGTATAGGCACATAGAGGGAATTCTGTCTTCAAATAAATAAGTAAATAAAATATTAACCCGAAGACCTTTTAAGTCAAATGTTCTACCACTGAGCTGTACTTCCCAGGAAACCTTTGGGCCCAGCTTTCTCTTGTGTTTTTTTTTTCTTTCAGTCTGGAACATCTGACCCTGAGTGTCAACTGTTCCCTAGGCAGAAACAAAACAAAACAAAAACCCAACAGGGAGAGCGTGAGGGAAGGGGTAACATTGTCCCCAAAGAAATGTACTCTTTACTTGATTTATGTAACTGTAACCCTTCTGTATATTGCCTTTATAACAACAACAACAACAATAAAACAAAGGCATACACACAGAAAATACCAAAGGTATGAAAAGTTGAGGTCCAGCCGGATGCCAGTGGCTCACACCTCTAATCCTAGTTACTCAGGAGGCTGAGATCTGAGGATCATGATTAGAAACCAGCCCAGGTTGGAAAGTCAGTGAGACTCTTATCTCCAATTAACCACTCAAAAACTGGAAGTGGCGCTATGGATCAAATGGTAGAGTGCTACTTTTAAGCATAAAGAGGCTCAGGGACAGCGCCCTAAGTTCAAGCCCTGCAGAAGACAAAAAAAAAAAAAAAAGTTGGCGTCAGAGCAGTCTCTGGCTGCCCAACCTGTTTCCCAGAGTTTAGTGAGGAAAAAGCCACAGTTTTGAGTAGCATCACTCTATCCTTGCTTTCTGATTCTTCACAAGAAGAGCAGTGTCAGCTATTAGCCTCCCTGATAGAAATAATCTTCCAAGAAGATAATATCAGGAAGACTACTAGATGACCCCCAAAAGTACTGACAGAAGCAAACACCAGACTAATGACCTGCACCAGGAAGGGATTGGGAGAGGGGTGGGTGGGTGTGACAGCAATGCTGGCTGGGGCTTCCCTAGCTGCCACCCTGTGGAGGGCAGAATCTACACATAAACATGGCCAACAGGGAGAGAGTGCCTCTATCTACTTCCCAGGACAGATTTTAGAGGTTCCTTCTTGGGTGGGGCTGCCTAAGTCTTTTAACATTTTTCAGATCAGAATTCAGATGTGCCTCTCCACCGCTGGCAAGAAGACAGAATCGGGATCAAACAGGAAAGGAACAGTGAGGTCAGCGGCCAGGTCACTGAAGCTGAGAAACAGGCCCACAGAGGTGATGGTGCTGACAGAGGAGAGGCTGCAAAGATGCCCTGCTCTCGGCCCACCAGCTCCCCTGCCCGGAAGCCGCTGGCCAAACACCTGAGAGCGGCCTGGGCACTGTGGCCCTCAGCTGTCAGCATCTGCCAGTCCGCCCGATTTGGCTCTGCAGACATGTCGCTGCAGGAATGGAGGATCGGCTATTCTTGCTCCTGCCAATCTCACTTTGGGATAAACAAGGGCTGTGTTCTTCTCTTGGAGGCACTCAGCTCACCTCAACTTCAGGTCACAGTCCCCCAAGGATCCGGTGGAGGACAGCTGCGTCTCACAGAGGTGGGAGTGAACAGGGGCACATGGGCACACTCTCGGCACTGGGCTGAAGATGGGGTGCTCACCTGACTGTGGAGTCGCTGCAGCTCTTCTAGGCTTTGCCTCAGTTTACCCCTCTCTCCCTCCATGAGCTCTCTCAGGGCTCTTGAGTCCTCACTTGTCTGCCTGATCTGTTCTTCTAAGGAGTCATCATCAATTCTCCGAGAGCTCTGACAGCAAGAGGAGAGACCCAACCAGAGACAGGGAGGGGTGGGAGATGGAGAGGAGATGGGGAAGCGGGTGGAGAGATGTCAGGGATAGAAGGACAGCAGGGGAGATGAAGGGAGGGAAGGGAACAAGGGGGGGGGAGACAAAGGGGATAACAAAGAAGGGGAGAGAGATTAGGGAGGGAGAACCTCCAGCTCAACTTCAACCTGCAAATTATAGCTAGATGTTCATTTTTGTTTGGGGCTTCAGAGGGAGAAAGCTGTGTAGGTGAATGCCACACGATGCGGATGGCTCCCTTCTCCCACCAGGACTTGGCCTTGTACAATACAACCCACAAAACAACACAGCCTGGCCAGAGGCAAACAAGGAGCCTTCGGCTTACTTCGTCCATTACAGGCAGTAAGACATAGCCGCTCTGTAGGAGGCTAAAACCTGAGGAGAAATAATTGCCCCAGAGCTGGGCATCTGAGTGGAGAACAAGCCAGGAGAAATGTCTCAGAACTGTAGGGAGGGACGCGCATCTGCCGAGGACACTGGAGGAGCCACGCCTGGAATTCTCTGAGGCCCTTGCTCATCAGCTCCCTGCGCTCACTAACATTCATATTCTTTTGGTGCTCATTCCACTACGAGGACCAAACAGAATAGCAACTTGCAGTTTTTACCTACTGCAAATTTCTTTATCCATAGTTTCTAAGCACAGCCTTTAAACTTAAAAGCGGACACTCTACACACAACCAGAAGAACTTCATTTGTACATTGGCAATTGCAAGAGGGTAACCTTGGAGGCTCCCTTCCCCGGCCCTTGGCCTCTCTGATCTCCAGTAGTCTGTGCTCTCAAAAAAAATGAGCAATCAGGAGGTGCTCTGGCCGGTACTTTGCAAGGCTCCACTTCAGAGTTTACTTCACTTTCTCCACTAGATTTCAACTGCCCGGCCCTATAGGCAAGGCTCTTCTCCCATTTGCCCTTACCGTGGGCTCCATGCCATCCACGATGCTCTGGATCAGCCGCTTGAGCTCACTAAGGGCAGTGCGCAGGCTGCCGGCTGGCACGTCCTTGGCGGAAGAGGTTTCTGAAGACTCGTCCATGGATGAGTCTGTGGACACGGCTGAGTCGGCACTGTCATTTCCACGAAGGTGTGAGCAGAGATAGCGGACTTGGCAGTAGGCTTCCCAAAGCTGCAGTCTTAGCTGTGTCACAAGTGGAAATCGTCATTTCGAATCCTAGAAAGGACTTGACCATCTCTTGTCTAGAAGCTAAACCCAAGTACAGATGCCAGAGACCCTGATTTGGGGAGCAAGGGCTTTTGTTTTTAAAAATCATCTGCCCCAAGAAGCAATACTTTTTCAAGCCCTGTACCTCTTCCCAAACTCCCGATTCTCCCCTTTCCCTGCCTACCAGCCCCTCCTGTTTGCTAATATCAAGCATTTCTTGAAATATATGATCAGATCTGTTGGGGTCAGGAAATGGTTGAGGGAATGAGTAGTTATGAGATGTATGGAAAGAAGCTAAGGGGCTAGTTCCTGAATGTTCTAGTACTCTGCCAATGCCTGAGGGAAGAGGCTGCTACCGGTCACCAAGCATCTCCTCAGTGCCACGAGGCCAACACCTGGCAGGACACAGTCCTTGGACAGCACTGCTCAAGGCCTCAATGGACAAGGCAGGTGGGTGATGGAGGGTCAGGTCGCTTTATACAGCTCTAACCAGCATGTGTAGGAGCTCATGAAGGGCCACAGGCCTTGCCAGGCAGTAGTGAAGCTCTGAAGAAGAGAAGATGGCCCATGAGCCCCAGGACCACCTGCCCTGCTGGGCTGGCAAAGGACATCAGCACCTGCTCTCTTTCCTGCTCCAGTTCCTCAGCCTCCATGCTCTGTTCGATCTCTGACAGCAGGGACGTGCTGGTGGCAGCAGAACTCTGCAGGCTCCTCTCCTCCGTGAGCTCCTCCACCTTCACTTGCAGCTGCCGGTAGGACAGTCGCACCTCCTGGAGCTCCAGCTGGCTTTGGTGCAGCTGTGGGGAGAGCAAAGCTAGGAGGCTTGCCCAAACCAAACAGCAACAGTGCTAGAAGCTGACCACACTGCTAGACCAGCCGCCACCTCACTGGGAAACAGGGAGGAGGAATGGGTAGGACTGCATCAGAAATGTGGTCAGCAAGACCCAGATCAGGGAGATGCTACAGGACAAACAACTCGCTGTTTTTTTTAACAAGTAAGTTTCAAGAAAAACTATATAAAGGGGGAAGCCAGAAATTAAAAAAGACTCAAGAGATGTATCAAACAATTGCAATGGATAGGTCTGTAAACTTTTCAAGTTTATGCCATTTATACGAAAATTAAAAATTTGAACTAATGGAGTTCAAGGACATGTTAAATTTTGTAATGTAACAGTAACATGGTTATATACTTTGAACAGTTTTTTTTCCCCCTACCCTGAGTGCTTCGGACCAAATCCAGGGCCTTGCGCATGCTAGCCAAAAGCTCTACCACGTAGCTATATCTTCTTCTTAAAGTTCTTTTACTTTAGAGATGTGCACACACACCCATATGCTAGTCCTAGGGCTTGAACTCAGGGCCTGCACACTGTCCCTGAGCCTTTTTATTCAAGGTTAGCATTTTACCTGAGCCACAACCCCACTTCTGGCTTTTCGGTCGTTAACTGAAAATAAGTGTCTCAGGGCCTTTCCTGCCAGGGTTGGCTTTGAACTATAATCCTCAGATCTCAAGACTTCCTGAGTAGCTAGAATTACAAACATGAGCTACTGGCACCCAGCTCTTTCTTGATTTTTAAAAGCTCTCAGAGATCACTTTTACATGGCAGGATTGCAGAAATCAACAAGCTCAATGAACAAGGTCCCTCAACAGAGGACCGAGGCTCAGAGAAGTGAGGGATCCAGTGTCGGGAAGAGACAGCAACACAGGGGTCAGGACTCGTGGCTTGGGTCCCCCCTCATTGCCTCTACTTCACCCTTCTGGCTCTTCTTCACCTTTCTCTGTGGCCTTCTCTCTGAAGTCCACAACATGGCACCATTCTCCACCACTGTGGAACATAAGGACCACCAACCAGTGCCTTCCAGCACTGACTTGCTTCTTGTTTTATTTGGTCAGTTGTGGGTCTTGAACTCAGGACTTGGGCACTGTCCCTGAACTTCTTTGTGTTCAAGGCTAGCGCTCTACCACTTGAGCCACAGCGCCACTTCTGGTTTTTGAGGGGTTAATTGGAAATAAGAGTCTCATGAAGACTTTTCTGCCTTGGCTGGCTTTGAACCCTGATCCTCAGATCTTAGCCCCCTGAGTAACGAGGATTACAGGCGTGAGCCATCTGTGCCTGGCTGACAGCAGAGTCATCAGCAGCCTGGGACATGTGACACCTGTAGTTCCTACTCTCTTCTTTGTGTGGATCACTCCCATCTACCTTAAAAGATTTTTTTTCCCTTGAGGCATAAGATAGTGGAAGAACTTCCTGAGATTTATCTTTATTTCTGGGGTCACTTCTGTTCCATGAATGAGAAGGGACACCGGACCTTTTTCCTCGGATTTTTGGCCAGGCCAAGGCCAAATCAGCGTGTAGTTCCTGCAGAGACGCAGAGACTATGTGGAAGCTGGCAGCAACTCCAGAACCAAGCTCTTGTGAAAGAAGCATAGCTGGCGTGCAGAACCCTTAGCCAATCCTAGAATTTATGTGCCATGAGCCTTCACTCACCCATCATTGCCAAGAAACCATTGGCTGATGGTACCAGAGGCCTGGATGAGCTCTAACCAAGAAGGGGTTGGAGCTGGCTACTCAGAGAATGCAAAAAGAACTGGCCAGCCTGCTCTGTGTGGTTCCTTGGATTGGCAACACCTGCTGGTTCAGTGGGAACTCCTCCAGTCCATTCTGAGGAAACTCAGAGCCAAAAGAAAATCAGGGCTACCGGGGGTAAAAGTGGCATTCCTTGGAAGTATTTGGCCTGGTTACAAGCAACATATTAAACTGGCAAAAGGCTTTACAATTATTTTCTAGACAATCCCACATACATCTCAGCAGGAGAAGTTCCACACAGACAAGTATGAGTTCTTATGCACAGGGCAAAATTAGTTCAATTACTCATGCACATTCAAAGGTACTTAATTAATTATAACAGCAAGAGAACAAAAGGCCAGGAGGGGCCTCTCTGTGATTAGTGGTGGATTCATCACCTGGGCAGAAATGTGGAGAAACCAAACCAGGGAAGAAATAAGAAAACAGCATTCTTTCAAATAGAAAGAGAAAGTAGCATTCGCTGTGTACCAAAGACAACACTGAGTTTACTTCTAGGCATGAGTGTGAAGTTTAAGCTCCAGCACTCAGGTCAGCAGAAGTGGGAGTGCTCTCCTTACCTGACATTTGAGGGGTGTGTGATCTGCCTCCTGGTACATGACCATCGCCTGTGCTTTGCTAATGAAACCCTCCCAGCCCACTGGGCGCAAGGCCCTGTGCACACTTGTAAAATGCCTGGCTAGGTATGAAACAGGGCAGCTCAGTGGGCCTTGGAAGGGACAATTCCTTTACCAAATAAAGAGTGGAACACAGTGTTTGATTTAAGGTGCGTTCAATAATTTATCATGTCTAATCTCTGTTCTGAAACCTGAAAAACGAACCAACAAACTTGGATTAGGTTAGTGGCTTAAAAATCTGTCTTTGCCAGCAGGACCCCGGTCACACAGTGAATTTGACCAATGGGGCTTTCCTTGCCTGCCAGCCTTCTTCTCCTTATCTGAAGGTTTCAAATCACAGGATTAAACACATTCTAAGGCCACTGGCTGGACATTTTACGAATGTGATTAGGACTGTACAATCGCCACACCCGAGTCTGCTTCAATTTTTACTTGTAAGTAAGGGCTGTACTGTCAACAGGCCAGGCTTTGTGGAGGACACTGGTAACCAGTGGCAGCTTACATAAGTAGAAGAATAGAAGGCACAGACAGAAACTGTTACGTTGTTTAGGAGAGGTGAGAACCAAGCCATAAACTAGGCTAACGGAGTGGGAATTGCCTGCTTGCGGGAGCCCTCCGTAGGCCAGTTGGAAGACTGAATGTACAGGGGGTGAGGATGTGTGTGGGCCTGACTTGGGATTCTCACTACCACAGAACACCTAAACCATGGCATTATCCATGGTTAGTACATGGTAGTCTACACTGGTCCTGACTCTTCCCTCCCATCTACAAGTCTTCCATTATGAATCTGAAATAATAACTTTTCATTTGTGAATTCATCCTGGGCTGGACGTTTCTTTTGGCACAGGTCATTTCTGTTTTCCCTTTCCTCTCCAGGTTCTATCTCAGTAACTAAGCCCCAGAAGAGTGCCTGATAGGGGACCACATGTTGGTCAAACTGACTTGCAAGGGCAAGAGCAACAGGTAAATCAGGCGGGGAGGGGGGGGGGGAAGGGGGGATATCAGTTCCAGTCTTGATCCTACTCAGGACTCAGTACACACCTGGGTTAAGTGATTTGTCTTCTCTGAGACCTAGACTTATGAGCATTTCCATCTCCTGTGGAGAATCCTACAGTGTTCAGTATTAATATTGCCAACTTTGAAAACGGAACCAACTCCTTTCCTAGTACCATTTCCCTTCCTCCCTCTGTTCCTCTCTCCCTCTCCAGTGCTGGGGATGGAATGCAGGGGCCTGTACAAGCGAGGTGGGGCTCTAACACTGACCTACACTCAAGCCCATTTTGGATTCAACATTTACTGAGGCCCCACCACATGCAGCAGGAGAAAGCTGTTACTTGTCCTCCAAAGGGAAGCTCTCAGCAGTCTTAGCTCCGAACAGCCTCCGTATGAGCCGTTAGGCAGACCTGGGCTTTGGGCAGGGACACCCCTGGCCAACTACTCTGCCCTTGATGACACTGTTCCAATCCAGTAAACCCAGAGGGAAGGCAATGCCTACCTAGTCCCTAGGCCCCGGCCAGCCCAGCAAAGCACCTCAGTAGTAGACACTGTGTCCTCTTTCTGGGGAGGTTAGGAGTGTTCATCTTTTTGTTTGGGGGCTTATTTCTTGTCAAGTGTGAGCTCTGGAATCCAACTGAGACCTGGGATTGCGGGTGAGGTGGGAGCAGTTCCCAAATAAGAACAAATAAAACTCAAAAAGCAGTATCCTTAGGGAGGAAAATAGAGGACCGGTCAGGCTCACAAAGGGGTCAGCCTGTGCCTTTCCTGGCAATGAGCAGAAGGAGGATGCATTCTGCAGGGTTCAGTGGGCAGCTGCTTGGCTTCTGCTCTGCACCAGCCAACCAAATCCCTCAAGCTGACAAGCAGCAGCAGAGAGCACCATGAACTGAGCTCAGAGAGCCACAGGCACTGTCTGAAATCTAGCAGGTTTCATATATACCAGGAGGCCAGAACAACACATGGTGTTCCAGCTAGGTTAGCAGCCCAGAAAGAACGAGATGAAACTACTCCAGGGACCAGTGGCTCAGAACACATGGGAGGGATGGATCGTGGGGGAGCCACGCGTTTGCCTGGCTCTAGGCATGTTGGTGGATACCCAGCAGAAATCACAACCGGGTCATGGTGAGACCCTTACACTACCCTTCTGTTTCCCACTACCCTGGGGTGGTGCTAGCCTTCTGCCCTTCCATTCTGGCTAAGATGCTGCCTCAGGATAGCATCTTCCCAGTACCTGCAAGTCTTTGTCGTGGCCCTGCCTCTCCAGGATCAGCACCCGGTCCTGTAGTTCCTCCACAGTGCCTTGCAGCAGGTCATTCTCCTCTAAAGTGGCACTGAGACGATGTTCCAGCTCCCGTTTCCGATCTGACAGCATCTTGATCTGAAAGGGTGGAGAACCACAGGGGTGGTGTGGGGTCACACCCTTGGATGCATCAGAAGAGTGACTGGCCCCAAACACGGAGGCACGTGTCTGAGTGTTGTGTCATGGGACTCGGGGGGGGGCCCCACCTCAGAGAGAAGAGCTGTGCGATCCTGGGCTGAAGAGAAAGGCCCTCCCCACTAGATAGCTCTCTGGCAACAGGTGGGAGTTAGCTGTGGGAAAGCTGGAATGTGGGCTGCCAGGCAGAGGAAGGAATGGTTAGTGCTCTGGAAATTCCAGAGATAAGACAGCCCCACCTCACCTGCCCTCAGCTTTACCCTAGCTCCACTACTGGCAGGAGCAGTACCTGACCTGTACTTCTCTTCCTTCAAGTCACAAGCACCAGAAGTTACCCAAGAAATTCCTGGGGCTTCAATGTTTTCATACTCAGGCTCTCCTCCATCCTCTCCCCATAGCTCGACTCTCTGGCATTCACTAGAAAGGGCACAGCTCAGGCCTGGGGACTCAGCTAATAGAGGAGGTAGACAAGGTACAGAATCCAGTGCACTGTGTTAAGTCTTATGATGCATGCCATCTCCTATGGGAAGGTCTGGCTACTCAACTCAGTGCCAGGAAGGCAGTCAAGGAAAGAGATACCCCATTTTCTCTGGCCTGCAGGTTTGCAAGCAAGGAGCGAGCTAAGCCAGCACTCCCCACAGCCAAGGAGAGCGCCACCATCAGTGGCTCCAAAAAGTCTTCCTAAGTGTTCTCAAGGGTGAACTTTTGGGGTCTTGCAGGTCCCCGTGGCTCTTGCCATTTATTAGTTCCATATGGTATTGATTTTTTATCCAGCTACGTGCTTGCAGATACTTTCCTTATTGTCAAGATGTTGCCCCAGCTGTGATCTAGCCTGGAGAACAAAGCCTTCACACTCTTCCAGAGCTAGATTCTGAAGACCAATCCAGGGAGACTTTGAAGTATGTGTCTAACTCACCCTAGATCTTGAGATCCATCTTTCCCTCTGCCTCTTGTACTCTCTCCCCCCACCCCATCTCCCCTCTCGGTCTCTCTGCCCCTGAGTTCTGCTCACAGGCCACAGAGGTTCCCTGGCCACCAATCAATCAGATAGGATGCCATCCTGGGGAAAAGAGGTATGTGGCCTTTGTACAGAGAGATCAGGTGTCTGTCCAAATAAAGAAGTACTGTCTCTCAAGTGTGCACCTGGGAGAGAGACCAAAAGGAGCAGGCCCCTTTTGTGAATGGGCCCACTATTGCCCACATTGAAGCAGAGTCACCTACATGAAGGAACTTCTCACTCTGGTTCATTTTCATTTAAATACCCTCCGCCCTTTAAATCCTCCTTCCCAGGGATCACCTTGTTTCCTGAGTTTCACTCAGTGAAGTAATGAGGTAACATGATTCTGATTCACAACCAACCCTTAAAAATACCTGAGTCCTGAGTTTCATGAAGTAATTTATCTGAAATGAACCATTTCACAACTTGGCCTCTGAAAGTAGCAGTTTCTGGGTCTCACATTAAATTAGGCTGTCAATTCCCTCACCCCACCTTCCATACCCCTAACCTTGTGGCAAAACCTGGCAATAAACATTCCTGAGATAACCTTGTTGGTGAGGATCTAGAGGAAGTGGACGATGGAAAAGAGGAAGAGGAAGAGGAAGACAGGCATCTCCAGTCAGACTCTGGTAGGGGCAGTCGAATGGCAAGTCATGCACACAAATGTCACAGACGGGCATGCCAAACCCCACGGGAACAAACTACTTACTTCAAGAACCTGCTGCTCAATACCAGTAGGAATTCCAAGGGAAAGGAGGAAGGAAGAAAATGGGAGGCAGAAGAGAAGAGAAGACATTGACAGACTTTAGGAAAAACATCCTCAGGTCATTTACAAAGCAGGGGAGCAGCCATGGGGTTCTCTGGCCTGATCGCAATGGGTGATTCCTTAGCCACAGTGGGAAATGGATCCTTCCATCAAGGTCTCCCACCCTGTCTCTCAAAGCCTGGCCTGGCCTACAGGGACAAGGAGCCCTTGGGAGTGGATTTGGTAGAAGCCTCCTAGAGAAGTCCCTGTTTGAGCCTGGCAATATAACCTTTGCCTTCTCCTCACCTTCCACAAATAGGTGCTCAGAGTATCAGCATCATCACTCAACTGCTACTTTCTTCTCCCCGCTGGCTTTCACATGCTTTCACTAACATATCTGTGTCCCAGGTACTATACCAAGCGCTTTCCATGTATTAACCCACCCCGAAACTTCCACTGCTCTCATTTGACAGCTAAGAGTTAAGAGAAGAGCGGCCCCTGTGAAAGTGAACTCAGCCTAAGAGGTACAAAGAACAGGAAGATGCCCTTCCCAGATCTTATGTGGACTGGAAAGTATCTTCTCTGCAGGGACTGACAGTCAGAAAATGTAGGCCATCCTTGATTTCCACACCCTGCAGTCACTCTGAGCATCCTTATTCTTCCAGACAACAGGCTACCCGGGTGCAAGGATCAAGTGTTCCTCATTTAGTTTTTCACAGATGCATTTCTCTTCTGAGGTTTTAATCTCTTTTGTACGGAACAGGGATTTGTGTCCCACCTCAGAGGACTCCTTATCCAAAGACCCAGTGTCACAGTCCAAGCACAGCCCTTCCGCCCCCAAGCACAGCTGCACAGGAATCTCACCTCAGCCTGAAGGCTCTCCAGACGGATGATGTGCTGGTTCGTTGATGAGTTTTTCTCACGGAAGTCTTCTCTGAGGGCATGGACCTGCATGGAGAGCTGTCTCTCGACTTCAGAGGCCTGCAACAAAGGAGACCTTTGAAGTTAATCCAGGGGCTGTGCAAACGGAAGTCAGTTAGATTTCTGTCTTTCATTTCTCAAGCATCCCTTTGCATTTCTAGCCCTTAAGAGTTCAAGGTGAGATGTAGTTTCCCACATCCCCATCTTTATGATAAACACTCTGCATAGGTCTGGGGTCTCTTTACTGACAGGCCTAAGAACATGTTACAAGTATTACTCTGCACATAGCAGAAGCACAACATTAGCTACTAAACTGAAATGAATACATAAGATGGGTCTACTTCCTGCCTTAGGGGTTCCTTTATTTCTCCTATCAACTTCCTGGGCAGAGGTCAGACAAATCATTTCTGTCTGTATTTCTCACTTCCACTCAGCATGGACACTATTTGAAATTCCCTGTTATGACCGTTAAGATTTTGACCATTTGTCCCGCAAGGACACTTTTGCAAGGTATAGTTCTCTAAAAGTGCTAACTGAGGTGCTTCTTTCCTCCCTACCTGTTGGTTCTCTGGGACAGGAGGACCTTTAAAAGAAGGCCTACCTGGTAACCTGATCACCAACCTCTTCCTGAGGGCCCCACAGCTTGTTTTTGATATCCCAAATGTTTAAAAACAAGGTAGCTAGTCCCTCTGGCCGAAAATCATGTCATCATATTTACTGAAGGCTAGTGTGGTATCTCACACCTATAGCAAAAGCTATTTAAAGCAGAGACAGAACGAATACAGTTCAAAACTAGGCTGGGAAAAAAGTTCGCAAGATCCTTTTTTTTTTTTTGGGGGGGGGGGTGGTCCGGTCGTAGGGTCTGAACTCTGGGCCTGGGCGCTGTCCCTCAGCTCTTCAGCTCAAGGCTAGCGCTCTAACACTTGAGCCATAGCGCCACTTCCAGCTCTTTTTCTTTTTGCTTATGTAGTGGTGCTGGGGAATTGAACCCAGGGCTTCATGCATGCCAGGTAAGCGATCTACCACTGAGCCACCTTCCCAGCCCGTACGATCCTTTCTTAACCAGTAAGTTGAATTTGGTATACATGCCTGTGATCTCAGATACGTGAGGGGCCCACAGACAAGAAGACCCTGAATTAAGGCTCACCTAGGCAAAAAGTGAGATCCTAGCTAGAAAAAAACGAAAACAAATAACACAAAAAAACAAAAAGAGCTGCAGGATATAGCTCAAGTAATAGAGTGGCTACCTAGCAACTAGGAGGCCCTCAGTTTAAATCCTGGTACTAACCAATTTTTAAAAATTGAGTGTTTACCATGTGCCAAGAACTGTGCTAGAACACTTCCAATATTTCAATCATCATCCCCAATTTACACTCAGGGACATGAAGGAGCTGCCCAAAATTCCAGTTAAGTAGCCAGGCACTGGTGGCTCATGCCTGTATCCTAACTACTCAGGCAGCTGAGATCTGAGGATCTTGATTCAAAGCCAGTCTGGGCAGGAAAGTCTATGAGACTCTTATCTCCAATTAACCACCAGAAAACCAGAAGTGGAGCTGTGGCTTAAAGTGGTAGAGCTCTAGCCTTGAGCAGAAATGCTCAGGGACAGCGCCTAGGCCCTGAGGTCAAGCCCACGACCCTCCCCCCTACCAAAAAAAAAGTCTCAGTAAGCAACAGCATCAGTAAACCATGGGCTTCTCAGATTGTGAAGGCAATACTGCCAGCTTATACTTCAAAATAGCTTTTCCCATTTCCACTGCTCACTACTAAAATCATACTTTACAAGAGTTCTTTCTTTTCAAATATTTCACAATTTCATTTAAGCCTTCAATTTTTTTTTTTCTCTTTTGCCAGTAGGTTTGAAGTCAAAGCCTTGCATTTCCTAGGCAGGCACTCTGCCACTTGAACCATGCTACCAATGCAGCCCAGCTGGTCTATGAAACACTCCGGGACATAGGCCTCCTCTCATAGTGATCTTCCTAGAAACAGGTTTGGTTCTTTTTACGAGAAGTTTGAGCTCTTAACTGCTGAGCTAGCTCTCTTCCTTTCAATAGTGACTACTCAGATATACACAGAGAAACACAGCTTTAAAAGGTTTTTCACTTACATTTCTTTTTTTTGTTGTTGTTGGTCACTGGGCTTGAACTCTGGGCTTGGGTGCTGTCACTGAGCATTTCAGCTCAAGGCAAGCACTCTACCACTTGAGCCACAGCACCACTTCCGGTTTTCTGGTGGTTTATTGGAGATAAGAGTCTCACAGACTTTCCTGCCCGGGCTGGCTTTGAACGGTGATCCTGAGATCTCAGCCTCCTAGGATTATAGGAGTGATTATAGCTAGGATTATAGGCGTGAGCCACCTTGAATCTCCAGCAACCCTAAGAGACAGCAATCGTGGCCTCATTTTGTAGACAAGAAGGTAGCACTATCCTGCTCTTCAGTTACCACATCACAGCTACCTCCCAGGCAGGGACTTAAGTCATCTGTCTATGACGGTGATGGAAGGGATGGACAATAAGTTACAAACCTATCATCTGCAAAAAGCTAATGCATCTTACTAAGTCAACCATCTTCTTTTTCAGAGATGAAATCTGGCTCAGATCATTTGACTAGTAGAATGACTATTAGCTATTTCCGCACATAAATACTAACCTTTTAAGTGTATATATAACTCTAATATTCCAAGTGCTTTCTGACCAAAAAGTCAGGTAATGTGAAGCTTCACAGTGAATTCTGAGCATCTTTGAAGTTCCCCAAGTAAAAGTGAGCCAGGGCACATCTAAGGATGGTATGGTAAGAAGAAAGTGAAGTGGTAAATGATTGAGTTAGGAGTTCCTGTGCTGCTCTAACCTCTTTGAGTCTCTCCAAAATTATAAACTGATTTATTCCTCCTTCACCTGTTAGTACAAAAAGGGCAGTTCTGAAGGGGATCCTCAGTTCTCAATTGCTAAGGATACTTCAGGGTTGAGCTCAGAACTGAAGTTTAGGAAAATAAAGGAAAAAAATACTACACTTTAGAAATTTAGGGCATCTAAATTTGTAGGAAATAATATAAGATCCCAGAATCAATTGTCTTTTTTTCTTTTTTAAATAAAACAAATGAAAAACAACAAAAGGCTGGCATATTATTTTTTAACATATTTCCATGTCACTATGTAGCTTAATTTTTTTTCCCATGTATCCGGTATTTAGTTGTATAATTATAACTTAGTCCCTCCTGATGAAAGACTCATGTTTGCCAGAAAAATGATCTAATTCTGAGCCATGCTTCCAGCCCTTTTTGCATTGTTTAAGATAGGTCTTCCTTTTTTCCTAGACCTGCACCTAGACTATGATCTTTCTTTTTTTTTGGTCAGTCATGAGGCTTGAACTCTGGGCCTGGGCGCTGTCCCTCAGCTCTTTGGTTCAAGGCGAGCGCTCTACCACTTGAGCTACAGCACCACTTCCGGTTTTCTAGTGGTTTATTGGAGGTAAGAGTCTCACAGACTTTCCTGCCTGGGCTGGCTTTGAACTGCGATCCTCAGATCTCAGCCTCCTGAGTAGTTAGGATTACAAGCATGAGCCACCGGCGCTGGGCTAGACTGTGATCTTTCTATTTTACTCTTCCTGTTGTAGCTGAGATGTATGCTACCATGATCAGTTTCTTCCACTGAGAGCGGGTAGAGGGGTTCACAAACTTTTTTGTCCAGGCAAGCCTAGAACCACAGTCTTACATATATCAGCTTCCCAGGTGGCCAAGATTTTAAGTGTGAGCCACCACACCTAACTTAGGTATTTTTTTTTTTACTAGTCCTGGGGCTTGAACTCAGGGCTCAGATGCTGGTCTCTGAGCTTCTTTTTTTGCTCTAGGCTATCACTCTATCACTTGAGTTACACCCTCACTTCTGGCTTTTTGGTAGTTTATTAGCGATAAGAGTCTCACAGACTTTCCTGCCCAGGATGGCTTTGAACTCAGATCACAGCCTCCTTCGAAGCTAGGATTACAGGCATGAGTTACTGTATCCATCTGAAAGTTTTAAATTATCTTCAAAAATTTATTTATTTATTTTTTGGGTCCGGTCGTGGGGCCTGAACTCTGGGCCTGGGCGCTGTCCCTCAGCTCTTCAGCTCAAGGCTAGTACTCTACCACTTGAGGCACAGCGCCACTTCCGGCTTTTTTCTTTTTGTTTATGTGGTGCTGAGGAATCGAACCCAGGGCCTCATGCAAGCAAGGCAAGCACTCTACCGCTGAGCCACCTTCCCAGCCCCATCTTCAAAAACTTAAACTCTAGCTTCCACTGCATATAGACTGAATGATAAAGAAAATAAAAGACATTTAAGAAATAACTCTGAGCTGGGCACTGGTGGCTCATGCCTGTAATCCTACCTACTCTGGAGGCTGTGATCTGAGGATCACAGTTGGAAGCCAATCCAGGCAGAAAAGTCCATGAGACTCTTATTTCCAATTAACTACCAAAAAAAAAAAAAAAGAGCCAAAGTGGAGTTGTGACTTAAGTGGTAGAGCACCAGTCTTGAGCACAAAAGCTCAGGGACAGAACCCAGGCCCTGAGCTCAAACTCCAGGTCTGCCCCCCAACTCCCTCTCCCCCTACCACAAAAGTAACTCTGGTTCTATTATAGAAAGCTGAGAAAGTTGACAGTTATCATCTGAGTGCTTTTTTTTAAAGTTTTAGCAAGGATTTTAGAGTAACAGGATTAAAGTAGAGGAAAATGGAGGAAAGAAACATTCCCTGCTCTCCCTACAAGAAATGGGTACTTCTTGGGTTACTACTAATGTATCCTCAACCAACAGCATATTCCTTCTTGCTGATACCTAATTCAGTCAGAAAAGCATGTATCACAGGTACTTCCCTTCCCACTGAGTACAGCTGTTCCATAATTACTTTTTCCTTATTGACACAATTAGCAACATATGATTGTTTCTCTAAGCTGGAGTGATAGGTTTAAACTAGCCAAAGCAGACAGTTAACTATACATTTTCTTGCTAAATGGAGGAAAGGAAATTGAATTAATCATATCTGACTGAGCATCCACCTACTTGTAATTTGTCAAAATGAAAAAGATGAACCAGTTAACTTAGAAATTATAGGAGAGGTTTATTCGTCTTGAGTAGTATCTAATACTGCATAGTATTATTTTCGTACTATGCTAGAGTAACTGAGTTTTACTTCAGGAGAGAAATTTGTCTTCTGAAAATTCAAGATGGATGGAAGAGAAGGCTATTTTGCTGAGAGAAATAAGTCAGGCACAGAAAGACAAATACCACATGTTCTCAGTTACATTTAGAACCTACAACAGTTGGTCTCAAAAAAGTAGGAAGTAAATAGTGAAGGGTAAGAAGAGATGGAGAAGATGATTAATGGACACAGGAGTACAGTAAGGGCTTCTTTTCCTTCCTTCCTTCCTTTTTTTCTTTCTTCAGTACTTGAGCGTTGAATTCAGAGCCTCATACATGCTAGACAAGTATTCCCCACTTGAGCCATAGCTCTAGCAAGGTATTTTTACTTTATTTTTGAGATCAGGTCTTCAGATCTCAAAAGTAAGGCTTGGGCTTGCCTTGAACTTACAATCTTAATGCCTTAGATAGGGCTGGGAAGTTGGCTCAGTGGTAGAGCGCTCGCCTTGCATGCTTAAGGCCCTGGGTTCGATTCCTCAGCACCACATAAGCAGAAAAAAAAAAAGCTGAATTACAGGCATACACCATTACCTTCAGCTAGAAGGAATAACTTTCAAAGTTTGATATCACAGTGACATAATTATGATTGACAACAGTTATGTTATTTTAGGAAAGCTAGTGGAGAGGACTTTCAAGGTTCTTAGCTAAAGAAATGATGTACTTTTTTTTTTTGTGCTAGTCCTGGGGCCTGAACTTGGGGCCTGAACTCAGGGCCTAGGTACTGTCTCTGAGCTTTTTTGCTCAAGACTAATGCTCTACCACTTGAGTCACAGCTCCACTTCCAACTTTCTGGTTAGTTAGGCTCACAGGCTTTCCTGTGTAGGCTGTCTTTGAATCATGATCCTCAGATTTCAGCCTCCTAAGTAGCTAGGATTATAGGCATGAGCCACCAGTGCCCAGCTTGATGTACATTTTTAAGATGTCAGATACTGGCTATATGCATTAGCTATCACACTGTACCCATATGCAATCATATTAACTAATAAAAATATGTTAGCTATTTTTGTTTTTTGTTTTTGGGTCCGGTCGTGGGACCTGAACTCTGGGACTGGGCGCTGTCCCTCAGCTCTTCAGCTCAAGGCTAGCGCTCTACCACTTGAGCCACAGAGCCACTTCTGGCTTTTTTTCTTTTTTTTGCTTATGTGGTGCTGGGGAATCGAACCCAGGGCCTCATGCATGCAAGGCAAGCACTCTACCACTGAGCCATCTTCCCAGCCCCGTTAGCTATTTTTGTAACATTTGAATATTCTATAGAAGTATTTATCTTTTGATAAAAAAAATTTCTGTCGGAAGTGGCACTGTAGCTCAAATGGTAGAGTGCTAGCCTTGAGATGAAGAGCTGAGGGACAGCGCTCAGGCCCAGAGTTCAGACCCCAGACCCACAAAAAAAAAAAAAAATTCTGTCTAGGCATGGTATCTCATGACCTGGGATGACTTGCAATTCTAGTTACTTAGGAGGCAACATTCAAGAGGCTTGTCATTTGAAAGTAGCTTGGGAGAAAAGTTAGCAAGATCCTCATCTCAACATTGTTGGTGGTACTCAACATTAATATCAGCTAAGAGGGAGGCTGTAGGCAGGAGGAGCATGCTCTGGGGCGAACCCTGGGGAAAAAATGTTGAGACCTTACAAATAACTAAAGCAAGCTGGGCGCTGGTGGCTCATGCCTGTAATCCTAGCTATTCAGGAGGCTGAGACCTGAGGATCATGGTTCAAAGCCAGCCTGCATGTGCAGGAAAGTCCATGAGACTCTTATCTCCAATTAATCACCAGAAAACCACAAGTGGTGCTGTGGCTCAAGTGGTAAAGTGCTTGCCTTGAGCTGAAGAGCTCAGGGACAGAGCCCAGGCCTAGAGTTCAAGCCCCATGATTGACCAAAAAAAAAAAAAAAAAAAGTAAAATCTTCAAATAGAATTCTTGCATTTCCTCTGAGGAAACTGAGCAACTTGAAACCTTGAACACTATCTGGTTTAAACCCCTGCCTTTCAAAGTGGTAACACCAAAGCAGGGTCAATTAGGCCTACTGGAATATGCTGGAGTGGTAACACCAAAGCAGGGTCAATTGGCCTACTGGAATATGCTGGAGTGGTAACACCAAAAGCAGGGTCAATTAGGCCTACTGGAATATGCTGGAGTGAGTAGGGTCAGCAGCCCCCTGCCAAGAACATAGTTAGATCCTCTCGCCTCCATTTCAGCCTCATTCCATTGCATCTCTCCTTATTCGTCAAAAATAAACAGTCAACACTCTTATCCTAGGACAAGGACAATATAATACCACTAATGACACTTGCTATGGATATGAGGGGAGCCAGATGAAGTCCAAGTCTTGTTTAGAGACCGCATGTGTAAAAAACATGCTGACGTTTAGAAGGTGCACACCCACTCAATGGAAGCCATGTCTAATTTGGTGTTCTGACTTAATTTTAAAATTAGAGCTTAATAGCCATTTTGTTACAATCATCCTTTGAATCACTACTACTAACACAGTCCCTCAGCATCAAAGCCTTAATTGAAAAGAAAAGAAAAAAACACAAAACAGGACAAATGGTAATCTACTTTCGTTTCTGAAGGAGGACACTGATCCAATGTCAGATCCCTATTGCTAGTTAACAAAAGTATTTCAGAAGTCAAAACCTTTAAATTATACTTTGAAGACATATTTAACAAGATAAGCACCAGTTTTCCGCATATATATTGTCTCTGCAAGCATTAGGCTCACACTTAAGTTTTTTCTTAACTTTTTGTTTTTTGGTCTCAGTCCTAGGGCTTGAACTCAGAGCCTGGGGTCTGTGTCTGAGCTTCTTTTGCTCAAAGCTTGAGCTCTACTACTTCAGCCACAGCTCCACTTCTGGATTTTCTGGTAGTTTATTGGAGTTAAGAGTCTTATGGCCAGGCCACTAGTGGCTCACACCTGTAATCCTAGCTACTCAGGAAGCTGAGATCTAAGGATCACGGCTCAAAGCCAGCCTGCACAGGAAAGTCCAAGAAATTCTTGTCTCCAACAAACCACCAGAAAATCGGAAATGGCGCTATGGCTCAAATGAGAGTGCTAGCCTTGAGTTGAAGAACTGGACAGTGCCTAGGCCCAGAGTTAAAGCCCCATGACCATCAGAAACAAACAAACAAAAAAGCCAAGCTTTTTTTTTTGATGGCTCACACCTGTAATCCTAGCAACTTATCTCCAATAAACCACTCAGAAAACCAGAAGTGTTGCTGTGGCTCAAGTGGTAGAGTGCTTGCTTTGAGCTAAAGAGCTGAGGGACAATGCCCTTGTAACCAACAACAACAACAACAAGAGTCTCTGGACTTTCCTGCCCAGGCTGGCTTCGAACCATGATCCTCGGATCTCAGCCTCCTGAGTGGCTAGGATTACAGGCATGAGCTACCAATTCCCAGCTATACTTAGTTTTTTGTTTTTTTTTTTCTTTTTCCCCTGGTTATGGGGCTTGAACTCTGGGCCTGGACATTGTCCCTTAGCTCTTCAGCTCAAGCCTAGCACTTTGCTACTTGAGCCACAGCGCCACTTCCAGTTTTCTGGTGGTTAATTGGAGATGAGTCTCATGGACTTTCCTTGCCCGGGCTGGCTTTGAACCGTGATCCTCAGATTTCAGCCTCCTGAGGATAGCCACTGGCATCTGACTTTTTTTTTTTTTTTAAATAAACAAAGCACACAATCCTCTGCATTAACTGATGGCTTGGTTCTTTTTTTTTTTTTTTTTGGGGGGGGGGGGGGGAGGGTCTGGTAGTGGGGCCTGAACTCAGCTCTTCAGCTCAAGGCTAGCACTCTACCACTTGAGCCACAGCGCCACTTCCGGCTTTTTTCTTTTTGCTTATGTGGTGCTGAGGAATCAAACCCAGGGCCTCAGGCATGCAAGGCAAGCGCTCTACCACTGAGCCACCTTCCCAGCCCTGGCCTGGTTCTTTGCACGAATCCCCACCTGGATGGGATGCTTTCTTACTTCGCTTTTGTTTATGGGATGAGATGAATTAAGACATCATTCTTGTGGGAAAACTGTCTCCTGAACTTGAGCTCCAAAAAGCTAATCTTTCTTCTCTACTATATTGTGTGACTTCAGGAAACTGCTAACTCTTTTTTACTTTCTTCACTTGGAAAATGAGGATAAAGTAATACCCATCTCATATATTTGTGCAAAAGAAGTTAGCACGTGGAAAACGGAACAGTGACTGGCACAGCAGGTGTATCTGGTGCTGCTCTTGCTGTCTTCATCATTACAGTAAGCCACAGACAAGCCTAACTGATTAAATGCAATAAATTAAGGGTAGACCTTAAACACACACACACACACACAACAAAGAGCTTAAGAAAATGTGGCGGGGCGATGGTTGTTTACGTCATGGTTCAAAGCCAGACCCAGAAAGGAAAGTCCAAGAGATTCTTATCTTCAACTGACCACTGAAAAGCTGGATGTAGAGCTGTGGCTAAGTGGTAGAGTGCCAGCATTGAGTAAAAAAGCTCAGAGACAGCACCTAGGCCCTGAGTCCAAGACCCAGGACTGGCACAAAAAGAAAAGAAGAGAAGAAAACATGGCATGAAGATTGATAAAGGATGGCAAGAATGATAGCTGGAACTAAAGCAGGGCTCAGGGAATTCACACTTCTTTCATCCATGATTAGTGGTACAGCCATTACAGAGAGACCCTGAAATGGCTAGGAGGAAAGGAGGAATGGGGTACTGCATGGTCCCCAAGAACATGTTCAACCTTGGAACAGTCTTTCCTGTCCCTTCTGAATGGAAAATACTGTGTTCTGAGAGCTTCCTGGAATGTGAACTGTTTATGCTTCCAAAGGGAGATTGCATGGAGACACTTGGGAAAGACGCAGGGAACCTTCTTATAATAAACAGGAAGGCTGGGGGAGGTTACATGGCGATTACATCTACCAAGCCAACTGTCATGGAGGACAGTGACGCCGACAGGCTGGTGTACACACAGGAGGGCTTCACTGAGGACCGGCGATGTCACAGAGAAACATTCAGAGTGTGATAGTATTTTTAATGCTTTTTTTTTTTTTTGGCAACAGGATTCAGGAGAGACATAACTGGACCTAAAAAGATAACTGGGAAGTTAAAATATTCTTGTTTGGAGTGGAGATGGGTTAAGAAAAATTGTTCTCTAATTTTTTTAATTTAATTTTTAATTGTTATTATAAAGGTGATGTACAAAGGGGTAACAGTTACATAATTCAGGTAAAGAGTATGGTTCTTTCTTTCTTTCTTTTTTGGTTGGTCATGGGCCTTGAACTCTGGGCCTGGGCACTGTCCCTCAGCTCTTCAGCTCAAGGCCAGTGCTCTACCGCTTGAGCCATAGCGCCACTTCTGGTTAATTGGAGATAAGAGTCTCCTGACTTTCCTTGCCAGGCTGGCTTTGACCATGATCCTCAGATCTCAGCCTCCTGAGTAGCTAGGATTATAGGCGTGAGCCACCGGTGCCTGGCTAAGAGTATATTTCTTTTTGGACAATGTCACACCTTCTTTTGCTTTCTCCCGGTTTTTCCCTCAGCTACTTTATTTTCTAACTATTAAAAATACAAGACTATTGCTGGATATACTGGTTGCTAATGTCTATAATCGTAGCTACTCAAGAGTAGCTAGTAAACATACATGTACATGCATACACACACATACACACACACACACACACACACACACACACACACACACATAGAATTTACTGAATGAAAATATTGGTGAAAACATTTCAAATAGGGCCATACTGTGAGTCATGAGAAGTGACACTTTGGAGAAAAAGTTGTAATTTAATAGTTTTAAGAGTTATTTTTATGCTGGCATTGAGGCTTGAATTGAGGTTCCAGGCACTGTCCCTTAGCTTTTTTGTGTGTGTGTGTGTCCGATCGTGGGGCCTGAACTCTGTTCCAGGCACTGTCCCTTAGTTTTTGGGTTTTTTTTGGGTCCGGTCGTGGGGCCTGAACTTTGGGCCTGGGCACTGTCCCTCAGCTCTTCAGCTCAAGGCTAGAGCTCTACCACTTGAGCCACAGCGCCACTTCCGTTTTTTTTTTCTTTTTGCTTATGTGATGCTGAGGAATCGAACCCAGGGCCTCAGGCATGCAAGGCAAGTGCTCTACCACTGAGCCACCTTCCCAGCCCTCCCTTAGCTTTTTTTGATCAAGGCTGTTGCTCAGCCAGTCGACCCACAACCTCCTTAAAGCTTTTTGGTGATTATTGAGAGATGAGAGTCTCATGAACATTCCTGCCTGGGCTGCGTTTGAACTGAACTCCTCAAATCTCATCCTCCTAAGTAGCTAGGATTATAGGCATGAACACCAGTGTCCAGCCTCATCCATTAAATCCTTGATATCAACAGCTCTGTTCAGAAGTAACTTCTGGGTACTTTATAAATCTCCAAAGGTAAACTTACCACATCACTTGAAGTTCTATAATATTCTTATTATAGCACATATCACGTACTCTCCTTTACTTGTTTACATGTCTGTTTTCTTAGACTGTGAAGAGATAAGAATTTTATTGTCTCTAATTTATCTTTGTCTCTAATAAAGTACATGACACATAGTAGGTGTGCAGATGATTACGCGAGGTAAAATTGGAGCCCTGAAACAAGTCTTTCTGTGCTAGCTCAGCTACAACTATAAAGACAGAAGTAGGACTCACCTATGCCCCAGAAGCGCCCCTTTAGCAAGGTTCCAGTGCAATCGACAGGGAATTAATGAGATGATTCCTGTTCATTTAAATGGCCCATCCCTAGCGAAGAGCACTGTTTTCCCTATAAGTCAGCACTGTGGCTCGCTAAGATTTTACTCAGGCCTCGATGTAAACTGTTCATGACTAATTCATAGATTGGCCATGGGGTGCTGCTATCTACCCCTTCATCCTGCTCTTTCATGTGGAAATCTTTTAATACTTAGAACTCACAACTTCATTCTTTGTGCCCTCCCAAAAGTTCCCTAAAGTCATTTCGTTCTGACAGGAGATGAAGATGAAGTTCTTTCTGAGGAGCTGGACAATGCTGGGGATGGAACCCAGTACCTCAAGCTTGCTGGGCAAGCACTCCATCACTGGGCTACCTCCCCATCCCTTCCTGTTTGGAGACTGTCTCTCAATATTTTTCCTAGGCTGGTCTTGAACTTCTGAGTTTAACAGATTCTCCTGCCTCAGCCTCTCAATTAGCAGTTGATGGTAGGCTCCTATTGTTGTGCCTTGGCTTGAAGTTCCTTTTTGGAACTTGTCAGGAAACAGGCCATCCATGCATGACAATAGGCTGTAAATGAGACCAAGAGAAAAGCTCATGATCCCTTAGTCTGAGCTAAAACAACTAAGCCTGAAGAAATGGAAGTCAGCAAATGTTAGGCACTTTATGTCTAAGTACTACCGTACTTAACGTATCTTTTCATTTTATCCTTTATTTAAAAAAAACTGGCACCAGTGGCTCACGTATGTAATACTCGCTACTCAGGAGGCTGAGGTCTGAGGATTGTGGTTCAAAGCCAGCCCCAGCAAGAAAGTCTGTGAGACTCTTTTTTTTTTTTTTTAAATAAGTTTTTCATTGTGAAAATACTGTACGGAGTGGTTACAGTTACACGAGCAAGGTAATGAGTACATTTCTTATCAAGCATTGTTGCCTCCTCCTTTGCTTTTCCCTACCATCCCTTCCCTCCTACCTCCTCAACTATACTCCCCCCCCAACTCTCTCATGAGATTCTTATCTCCAAAAAACCACCCAGAAAAAGCCAGAAGTGATGCTGTGGTTCAAGGTGTAGAGCACTAGCCTTGAGCGAAAGAACCTCAGAGACAAGCCCTGAGTTCAAGCCCTAGGATCAGGGAAGGTGGGGGAAAGTTTCATTTTAAAAATAGAGTCCTGCTATGTAGCCCAGGCTGTCCTCAAACTTTCAGTCTTCCAAGTGCTAGGATTACAACTGTGTTCCCCCATGCCTGGCATTTATTTTATTTATCAGTTGTGAGGCTTGAACTCAGGGGATAGGCACTGTCGCTGAGCTCTTTTGCACTCTACCACTTTGAGCCACGGCACCACTTCTGGTTTTTGGTTTTTGGAGAAACAAGTCTCACAGGGACTTTTATGCCTGGGCTGGCTTCGAACCACTGTCTTTATATCTCAAACTCCTAAGTAGCCAGGATTACTGGCATGAGCCACTGGCACCCAGCCTCTGGCATTTATTTTATCTTAATAATGCTAGATCAAGAAACTGAAGCTAGTGTAGCCACAGAAATTAGATCAATCAAATGTACTTCTGGGTTAAAGCCCATAAGGCTACTACTAGTTAACCATGGCCCATGGGAAAAGACTGCCCTCATGTCACTTCTGGTTAAGCTTAGCAGCCAAAACAAACATCAGATTGGCACTTCTTCCTGAATGCTTTGATCTCCAGCCCAGAGTGTCACTTTTCATGACTGTGCTCACAGTATGCTCCTTTCTGGAACATTTTCTCTTTAAATTTTCATTAGATAAATTCTTGACATTAGGTGCCCAGTAAGACTCAGGTTCCTGTATCCATCTGCCACCTCAACACGTCCTCTTGGCTCGCTGATGTATCTTCACTAACTCAGCATGTCCAGAATGACGATTCCTGACTCTGAAGCGCGCACACACACACACACACACACACACACACACACACACACACACACTCTCTCTCTCTCTCTCTCTCTCTCTCTCTCTCTCTCTCTCTCTCTCTCTCTCTCTCTCCTCAAGCCTTCCCTTCTCAGAGCCACTTACTTCGTTCTTAAGACCTAGGCTCCAAACAGAAATCATCCTTGATTTTTTTTTTCTCCATCACATCCCATATCTAAGCCATCTACAAATCTTCAGGATTTGACCTTTGAAATTTACCTCAGAGGGCTGCTATGAGAATGAAATGAACTGGTATTTACAAAGCTGCTAGAACAGTGCCTGCATATAAGTGATCCCTGCAAATTTATGCATAAAATAAATACACAGCATCCTACACCCTGCCGCCATTCTCCTACTCTAGTTCTCAGCTAGTTCTGTTGCTCACGATGAACTGCATAACCACCTGACTGCTCTCCTGGCTTCTATTCTTCTGACAGTAAATGCTATACTGTAAACCGTCTTCCAGAAACCCAAGCCATACCACGCCGCTGCTCGAAACCTCTTGAAGCTTCCTCTGTCCAGAATAAAATATTTTTTAAAAAAGTCCTTGGCATGGCTTGAACCTGTTACAAGATTCTCCCCCTACTTCAACCCTATCTCTGGTGTTGTTTTTTTGTGCGAGTATGCATACTGGTACTAGGGCTTGAACTCAGTGCTGTCCTTAAGCTTTTTTGCTCAAGGCTGGCACTCTAACATGTGAGCCACTGTTCCAGTTCTGGCTTTTTGGTGGTTAACTGGAGGTAAGACTCTCCTGGTCCTTCTTGCTCTGCCTGGTTTTGAACCATAACTTAGATCTCAGCCTCCTGAGTAGCTAGGATTACAGGTGTGAGCCACAGATGCCTGGCTTCCTGTCTCTCATTTTTTTTTCACACAACATGTTCTTTCTTATATCAGCCATCCTGCTGTCCTAAGCCCCATGAGGATCTGTACATATGCCTCCCTCTCCCTGAGCTCTCTCTTCTCAGAAAGCCTGTTTCCACCTTTACTTAGGGCTCTTCTCAAATGTTATCTTATCAGAGCCTACACTAGGCCATGCATGCTCTTGGGCTTCCCAGACTCCTGGACTATAAGCCAAACAAACTTCTCTTCTTTATACATCATCCAGTACTATGGAACGGCAAATGGACAAAATAGAACTTTACCTGTGTCAATTTCTACTCCCTTCCTCTCTTAGATTTTTCTTTTTTTTTTGGTCTGGTCGTGGGGCCCTGAACTCTGGGCCTGGGCGCTGTCCCTCAGCTCTTCAGCTCAAGGCTAGCGCTCTACCACTGAGTCACAGCGCCACTTCCGGCTTTTTTTTTCCTTTTTGCTTATGTGGTGCTGAGGAATCGAACCCAGGGCCTCAGGCATGCAAGGCAAGCGCTCTACCACTGAGCCACCTTCCCAGTCCCTCTTAGATTTTTCTTCATACCTATGCATTCTTGATATAAAGTTCTTTGCTAACTGGGTTAATGTTCATCCCTTAATTTGCTGCCATAACTCTAGTACTCAGAACTGTGCCACAGAAGACAAATTAGTTGAACACAGATATGTATAAACTCATACAGACATGTATGAACTCATTTTCAACTTAAGGTCCACAACAGGGAGCAAAACAAAACCATACCACAGACTGTATTGTTTTCTATAGGACATTTTTATTTTCAAATATTAAGATTTTTAGATCTCTATAATTTGAGTAATATGTTCCAAAACATCAACTTTTTTTTTTTTTTTTTTTTTGGTTGGTCATGTGGCTTGAACTCTGAGCTTGGATGCTGTCCCTGAGCTCTTCAGTTCAAAGTGAGCACTCTACCACTTGAGCCACAGCGCCACTTCCAGTTTTCTGGTGGTTAACTGGAAAGAAGAATCTCTCAGACTTTCTTGCCTGGGCTGGCTTTGAACCAAGATCCTCAGATCTCAGCCTCCCGAGTAGCTAGAATTTTAGGCGTGAGCCACCAGTGCCCAGGTAACATCAACAATTTTAACTGTTGCCCCTTTGACTATTTATCAATAGCCACAAAACTACAAAAGTTAGTTAGATGCCTTTTTCTACCCATTTTGTATAAGACATTCAAACAGAATTCAAGCATAGTGATGTATATTTTTACAGGAAAAAAAAATCCACGGCAAAGGTTGTTTTTGTCTTAAAAAGTGTTTCCTATTAAATGTTCAAACATGGAAAAGTAGTGTTTAGATTTTTGGATTCAGTAGCTACATAGCTGGGTAATCTTTTAATGGGACATTCTATCAGCAAAATTAGGCATCTGTGGGGTGAATACATCTCACATTTCACCTCACAAGGATTATGCATCATCTGATGGTTGCCATGGAAACACTAGGAATGCTAGCTAGGATTAGCCCCATAGGGTTTTACCACTGGTGCAGAATTATTTTCTGCAAAGTCACTGGGAAGGCAATACAGACAGAATGTGGGGATAAAGAGCTAGTGAGCTGCCTGAAAAATCAGGGAGTGTGGGGGTAACCCAGACTTCTCCAAATCATATTCTAGACTGTATCTTTATGCACTTTCATCTTTATGCTACTGATAACTTGGCCACTTAAGATTGAGTTTCTTTCCTTTAAATCCTATCATTTCCATACAGTCCTTGTTAATAAATTCTAGCTCTCAATTCATGTAACAAATGTCTTTATGTAATTTAAATATCCAATGATGGTGTTTTTGTATGAATCTCTCTATGCATGTTGAATAATCAGTTATTGAAGTACCCAGGCTATCATAAAGAATTTTATTAAGTTCATACAATAATAATCATTACATAAGTATTATTAAACCACTATTTAGAGGAGGAAACTGAACTTTGAAGAGGCTACCAATTTGGTAAAGTTATTCCCCGAAGTAAGACTTAATGCCAGCATTAATGTGTAGGCTCTTCAAAGGAAAGGTTTGCTTGACTTATCTTCTGACCTTCATAAAGCTCACAGTAGTTGGTAAAATGAGATTTAAAGAAAAAAATCAACAATGAAAAAATATACCGAATATGAGCAGGTAGGAAGGGGAGACTGCTGCTTTCTTTCTTAAGAACTCAAGCATACTAAAAGACTTCTGACAATGTTCATGTACCATTTAGAAAAATACAGTATGTATTACATTTATATTAATCTCTTAACATATTGGTGTTTGGTCATAATCATCGGGGAGATACGTTGCAAGACATGCTATAACATAATGAAATAAATCATTTACTTCAAAAAATCACTAAGGGCCAATTCAAATGCTTACTTATGTGTTCTCACCTGGGGTGATGGGAGGTGGGGTAAGAGCTAGACCCTGCACGTACTCATCGTCACGGGTATGTGTCTTGGTGGAAAACAAGTGACACACTAACAGGGATCCTTTCCACTGGAATGTGCTCTTTATCGACGCTGGCTCACAGGGCAGACATGAGCACGTAAGCGACCTGGTCTTCGTTTTCTCAAGCCTTCAAACCCCTGGCCCAGATCACCCTTCAGGGCCATGAGATTCTGGCTTTATATTCTGAGCTGGCATGTTTTCTTGTTTGTCTTAAGGGCAGTGAAAGAGCTAGAGTAGCTTGCTTCTTCTGGAAACTACCTAGCAAACTGGCTTTGTGGAAACAAGCAAACCAGGGAACAGCTGTTTTCTGAGAAGAATGGAAAGTCAAAGGATTAATCCTTTAAAACAAATTCAGTTCAAAAGTAGAAATGCCTTAGGTAAACCAGGCTACAAAGAATGTCTTCATGATTTTAAACAAAGTCTAAACATCAGCTTCTCGGGTGGAACTGAAGAGATTAAAAGCATATCTCATTTTCTCAGCTATTAAACACAAAATGAAAACCTATTTTGGACTCTTCCAAGGCACAGGCAAATCAGTTAATGTATGCGAAGACTTTCAGGTATAAAGTGCTGTCTCACTGCTAAGCACTATTCTACTTAGTCTTAGCTTCCTTTCTGTCAGTCACCTTCCATGGCTATCTGGGATGCCATAATGGGGAATGTTAATGAACTGCTTATAAGCCTGAATGACCTCGGGAGCTTCGAAGTTTAAAAAGACAGAAATGAAAACGTGGGGCCTCTGGATCCAGGCTTATTTAAATGGCAGAATAATATGAGCAAATTATTCTGGATGGATTCATGGATGAATGTAGAAATGAAACACAAGACACAACATAATTTTCACAGAATTAGTTCTCAAGCAATAGACACCTCCTAACCCCTAGGTAAGAAAGAAGGTACTCTATAAATAAAAAAAAAAAAAGCTCATTAATAAGAAAGACAAATACAACAAGGACAACAAGTAGTATCACATAGGATTATTGAACCTCTATCATAGGCAATGCAATGGGATGCCAAGTGAGTGAACAAAATAGGAACCACATGTATATATAGTCTTCTGATCCATTAATTTTACTACTAGGAATCCCAGGAAATAATTGGAGAAGCAGCCAAAGATTTATGTACTTTATACACCTAGTAATTCCCTGGGTATATATCCTTCAGAAATGTGTACCGAAGTGGTTATGAATATATATTATGATATACTATATATCCAATATTATTAATGTTAGATATAGTAATATATATCTAAAACTATTTATAGCAGCATAGTTTATAGCTAAAAACTTATAAACTATCAGTAAAATAGATACATTGCTAACGTTCATATACTGGAATATAATGCACCAAGGAAAATGAATTAACTTTGCTACATGCACCAACATGGATGAGTTGTGGAAACAAAATGTTAAGCAAAAGACAAGCCACAAAATATTCTGGCACTATGTGATTTCATTCCTACATAACTCAGAAGAAGAAAAACAAAATAGCATTTTTTATGGATAACACTTAGCAGATGAGGCCCAGTATTAAGTAAGGACAGGAGTAGCTTCGGTCAGTTTAGGACAGGGGTTTATGTGGGGAAAGGAGACTAGCCTCATGAAGCTTTTTTTTTTTTGTCCTGTGGCTTAAAATCAGGGCCTGAGCACTGTTCTTGAGCTCTTTTGCTCAAGGCTAGCACTCTACCACTTTGACCCAGAGCGCCACTTCTGGTTTTCTGATGTTTAATTGGAGATAAAAAGTCTCACAGACTTTCCTGCCTGGGCTGGCTTTGAACTGCCATTTTCAGATCTCTGCCTCCTGAGTAGTTAGGATTACAGGCATGAGCCACCAGTGCCTAGCTATGGAGGGGCTTCTTCAAGACTGATGACTGCTCACAGCTGACGACTCCTGGCTTGAGTGGTTACATAGATACTGACTTATTGGGACATTCTGTTACTATGTTTTTGTTTTATGTGCCTTCTTTATGTTACATGGCTGTAATAAGGCTTTATGAGAAATACTTCAGCACAAGGGAACAGCTCAGCAATTTATTTACAGTAGGTAGTTTAGTCAATGTTTCAGAGCAGGGTTTCAGGAACAGCTGCCTTTGATGTAAATCCAGGAGCTACTGCTCCTGGTGTGTGGTGACCTTTGGAATTCATTTAGCATCTCTGGGCTACTTGAAGAAATAGGAGATGGCTGCATACCACACAGAACTAACAAGGAGGCAAAAGGGGAGAACACATCTAGTAGTCCTTGGTACCATAGGAATTATGCAGTATCATCAGAGATACTTCCAATCAAACACATCTTATTTGTGTTTAAAACAAGCATGCAAAGAGCTACTGAGGAGCTAAAAAACTAAATCACACCTGCTAATACTGATGGAAAAATAATTCAAATAAATATTAAATGAACCTGAGTTGCTGAAAGTGACAGCCATGCCCCTCCCCAGCTTGCAGAGGCAAAGCAGCTGCGCTGTGGACTGCCTGTGCGGCGGCACATCCTCTAGGAGCCCAGAGCCTCAGTCCTACTGGGGCAAGGACAGGAATTCCACCAACAACAACGAGAAGGAAGACCTTGACTGCAGTGTTGACAGATGTGAGTAGAGGATCTGGTGTTGCTGCACTGACTGTGGACCCTCTGCAAAGATAACTGATGCTTGCCGACCACTCTTCCCATTGAGAGCAATGGACAGATGAAGCCAAATGCCAGTAAGGGAGCTGCTTGGATGATCTTACAAACCAAACAGGATCATGAAGTCACATGTCCCCCCTCTTCAGGCATCAACTACTCAGGATTAGGTGTCTCTGCTCAAGCTCAATGCTCATACTTCAGGGAAAGGAGACTCAGTGCCAGATAGCAGCTCTCAGAATCCTTTGTGTTCCAGTTGATTTTAGCATCACAATTCGAATTAGGATGATAGCTCAATGTGCCTTCCTGAGTACTCACTAGCAACCTTGATTGTGTTTTACATGCTCCTAAATCTGTTTTGTTTTTTTTTTGTCGGTCGTGGGGCTTGAACTCTGGGCCTGGGCGCTGTCCCTCAGCTCTTCAGCTCAAGGCGAGCGCTCTACCACTTGAGCTACAGCCCCGCTTCCGGTTTTCTGGTGGTTTATTGGAGATAGGAGTCTCACGGTCTCTCCTGCCCGGGCTGGCTTTGAACCGCGATCCTCAGATCTCAGCCTCCTGAGTAGCTAGGATTACAGGCGTGAGCCACCAGCGCCCAGCCCTAAATCTGTTTTTATTAAAAGACAACTGTTAGTTTGTTTCACTAATGGCAGATGTCACCTATTAAATTTAAACCCTAATTTCATCCCCCCCCCCTTTTTGTGGTGCTAGTCCTGGGGCATGAATAGAGAGACTGGGAGCTGTCTCTAAGCTTTTTTTTGTTCAAGGCTTAGTGGTCTACCATTTGAGCCACAGCTCAATTTCTGGCTTTTTTGGGTGGTTACTTGGAAATCAGAGTTTCATGGATTTTCTTGCTGAGCTGGCTTCAAACCAAAATCCTCAGAACATAGCCTCCTGTGTAGTTACAATTACAGGTGTAAGCCACTGGCACTGGGCCCTAATTTTATTCTTCTAGTTTCTTATTTGTCTATAACATTAATACTGACTCATTTTCTAAAGTCCAAGCAGTGAATTATATGGATTAAAACCATGTAGTGAAGCTGCACACGAAAATTTGGTGGGATGCTAATTTTTAGAAGAATCATTCAAAATCTAGTAACTTAAAATCTAATAGAAGGCTAATCAAAAGGAGAAAAATTAAACTGAACAACATCATCACTATAGTTTATGAGTTATCTCAGTATCAGTAAGAAAATCAGCTGCATGCCACCTGATATAATGCATCAGAATGCACATATTCTAGACAAATATATGTGACCTGAATTCATCAAACTTAGTTTCCTATTACCTGGGAATAGAATGAGCTAGATAGAATAGAAGAATAAGCTAAATGTCATGCTAAGGAAGCAACCAGGAAAATTCAAAGGCTGGAACTCTCTGCAGGAAAACTGACCCATTCTCTTAACATCTCATTAGAATAAAAGAGGAGGAAGATGGTACTTTAAAGTAAAAATTTTAAAGTAAATGTTGGAGAAAAATATGTACTACGTGGTGCCTTACCTGAACTCATGTAATATTTGTGGAATTTGTGAAGACTAAAACCATAAAAAGTTAATCACAGAAGGTTCTAAACCAATGTCTGGAAGCATGTTCTATAAAAGAAGTCTGAAATATGATCATGTCCAAAGACTTTGATCCTCTAATGCAAGTCTAGAGACATATGAGGTTTTCTGTTATGTTCAGACCATGCTCAGTGATCCCTTGTCTAGAAAGTAGCAAGGACAAAACCAAAACAAAACAAAACAAAAATGAGAAGAAATGCAATTAGAAATACTTACCAGAGAGAAGCCAGTAAATGTACACCTCTGTAAAAGAAGCCCTGGGTAGAACTCCCATCTAAAGACCAAAGTCTTAGCACCATCTGTATTACATACCAGTCATGCCATATAACTGTAGGGCAAGTCATTTTATTTGAGGTTCCCCGTTGACAAAATAAGAATATTTGCCTTTCCAGCTCACAGGGCTCTAAGCATAGAAATTCAAATTTTGTGAAGGTCTGTTAGCTCAGAGGGACACAACTTGTCCCACTTTCCCGAATCCATCCATTTCCTCAGAAAAGAACAGTAAATTGTCATTCTTGGTCCTTTTCTGAGGTTTATCTATTACTGTAATGAGCGTTTAAACTTTACCCTAAATCATGGGGTTATCTTAGTGATTATATCTTCCCTACTCATTTCAAGCTCTAGTCCTCTTGGCTATGAGTATGTTCTGTTCCCGGAGTTGTCTAAGACATGCATTACATGCTGGGTGCTGGTGGCTCACGCCTGTAATCCTAGCTACTCAGGAGGCTATGATCTGAGAATTGTAGTTTGAAGCCAGCACAGGCAGAAAAGTCTGTGAGACTTTTCAATTGAGCACCAAAACAGCCAGAAATAGAGCTGTGGCTCAAGTGGCAGAGCACTTGCCTCCATCAGAAAGAATGACACCACCCCATTTGTTAGGAAATGGAAAGACTTGGAAAAAATTATATTAAGTAAGCCAGGCCCAAAGAAACATAGGTCCTCATGGTTTCCCTTATTTGCAATAACTAGTATATGTCTAGGAAAAGCAGAAAAGGTCAAAAGCTATGTACATATGACCATGTAAGATGATGCTAAGCAAAATGAACCCCAAGATAGGGACACAAGAGGTTTTATCTTTGTTGTTGTTGTTTTTAATGTACTTATAATGTACTGTGTGATTTTTTTTTGTTTCTTTGTATGGTCTTCCCCCATGGTTTAACCCCTGTTTTCACTGTATTTGATTCTGGTGCCCTGCATCTTGTATATACATTTTTCTAATTTGGGGAGGGGAAGGGAAATAACAAAATGCTGAAATAAGGATACAGGTTGACCCACTGTAACAATGAGATGTACAAGACACTATGTTGAAAAACAAACTTTACAGGCGGAGGGGGGGAGGCAGTAGAAGTTGGGGAGGTGGGAAGGAAAGGATGGTAGGGGGAAAACAAAGAAGGGGGTAGCTGCTCTATAGGAAATATACTCATTATACTCATTACCTTACTCATGTAACTGCAACCCCTTTGTACAGTATCTTTACAATAAAAAATATATATTAGAAAGAAAGCTCAGGGATAGTGTGCAGGTCATGGATTCAAGTGCCAGGACTAGTACAACAAACAGCAACAAACACACACAACAGTATTATTTACTTAAAATTGCTACAAAGGTAGATTTATTGTTTTGTTGCTGTTGGTGGTAGGGCTTGAACTCTGGGCCTAGGCATGGGCACTGTCCCTGAGCTCTTCAGCTCAAGGCTAGTGCTCCACATCATGAGCCACAGGGCTACTTCTGGTTTTCTGGTGGTTTATTGGAGGTAAGAGTCTCACGGACTTTCTTGCCTGGGCTGGACTTGAACCACGATCCTCAGATCTCAGCCTCCTAAGTAGCAAGGATTACAGGCGTGAGCCACTGGTACCAGCTCAAAGATAGATTTTTAAGTGTCCACTTTTCTTTCCTCTCATAGTATGGAAAGGGGTGTGTTAATTTGATTATAGCTATTGCTTTTACTACATATATCAATTCAATTTTCATTGCTGATTATATCTCAATAAAACAGGAAGAAAAACAGAAATACTCAAGTTAGTAGTTATTACCAACAACAACAAAAAAATTCTGGGTCAATAAGTTGGGTTATGAAAACTTTAGTATACTAATATATACTGTAAATCAAATCTCCAAGAGAAGAAAATATTAAATGTTTCCTGGATTCTCTCAACCACGGAATCATTTTTATCCTGGCATAATTTCTTGGAGTTGACGCTATCAGAGGCATATTTTGAAGAAAGCTGCTGTAAATACTTTTGAAAATCCCAAATAGTTTCTACATTTCAACTCAGGGTCCATGGATGGCAACCAAGTTAAAAATAAGAGAGAACACTTGGTTATAATAATCACAGCCACAGGCTGTGTTTGTACAGTGCAAATGGAAAGGATCTTTGTCCCATTTGTTGAAGGGAAAAAATGGTCCTAACCTTTAGGCAAAATTATGGCTATTAAAGTAGGAGCACACAGCAGAATGTTGCCCTGGGACTCACAGAACATTCTGTATGTGCCTGTGGTGATCCTGACACATGTACTCTTGTATGACTTAGAGCAGGATCTATTTCAGGCCTCAGACCACAAGCATAAGAGCCTAGTTCTCAAGGTCCCACAGTCTTAGCAAGTCTCTGTTAGTAGGGACTCTTCATGGGCCTGCTGGATCTTGATGACCTTGATTATTCTTTTTATCAGCCTGCTTTTTCCTAAACCAGTGGCTATCCTTCAACTTGACTTCCTGTTTATATATAACTATGGGATCTGTAGATACTGCTAAATAGCTAGGTTCCTGGATAGTCCTGACCCAGTTCTGTCCAATTCATAAAATGATTTTTCTTTTCTTTTCTTGCTTTTTTTTTTTTTTGCTGGTCCTGCAGCCTAGATGCTGTTCTTGAGCTGTTTTTGCTCAAGCCTCCTAAGTAGTTAGGTTTACAGGTGTGAGCCACTGGTACCCAGCTAAAACCATTACTTCTAATAAAGCCTGTAGTCCCAAATAATGATGGAGCTCGTTTCAATTCCTCAACTAAGTTGACAGGAACCATACTGATGTTCGTTTCAATTCCTCAACTAAGTTGACAGGAACCATACTGATGTTCAGATAATCGGAGAAATACAAGACCACTTAGCAGCTAGCCTTGGAAATAGCCAATTTCCTGGATGAATTATATCCACCACTGCCTCAATTAAAAGTGTGCCTTAAAAACACCCATTCAGGAACATGACAATCTACACTTTAGTGCCTTTGCACCTGAATCTTCTTGCCATTTGTCTATCTTGCACCAGAACAGAAAATTAAAAGTAAACAAATTGGTTAATTAGTAACAATGATGTCAAAGGATATTAGCCTCTATCTTGGATGAAAACAGCTAAACAAGTCTTATGGGAACCAAAGATAACTTGGGGTGCTGACTATTCAATATCCAAGAGAAAATCCTGGGGCTTAATGTTCTGCATGAAAAGTTATAATGTTAACAGCACCTTGGGAATCCAAATTGGGACTTTCAAAAATCTAAAGAAATCTGAGAGGGGAAAAACTCATCCATGAGCCCGGTGACCTATAATCCTAGCTACTCAGGAGGCTGAGATCTGAGGATCATGGTTCAAAGCCAGTCTGGGCAGTGAAGTCCATGAGACTCTTATCTCCAATAAACCACTCAAAACCAGAAGCGGAGCTTTGGCTCAAGTGGTAGAGTGCTCACCTTGAGCTGAAGAGCTCAGGGACAGTGCCCAGGCCCAGAGTTCAAGACCCATGACCACCGCCCCCCCCCCCCAAAAAAAAAAAACCACGATTAAATACAGCAACAGCTGATCAACTCAGGGGAAAAACACAGCCTCTCCTGATCTCAGTTCTTTACCTTTAAAACAAGGATAAATAAGGTATGATGGCAACACACCTCTTAGCAAGTATTCAAATCCCAACTGCTTCTAGATCTTATTTTTAAAACAGCTTTATTGATGTATCATTAATATATTAAAAACTGCACATACTGAAAACATTCATGGAGAGCAGGTAAACAACAATCTGCAGTTGGGCATCTGAGGGCAGGAAGGCTTCAGGGCACAGAGTTATGTGGTGGCTCTAGTCTACAGGCTTTAGGAATGGAAAAAAAGATGAGGATCACACTCTGGGTAGGACTCAAGACATGTCCTCACAGCCGTATCTCTGGCACCAGCCTGTGCTAGTAATGGTAGAAACAAGAGTTTGCATCTCCTACAATGTCCTTCAAGTACCCTGAGCTAAGAAAATTTAACATCATGACTTAAAGGTATTATTTTTAGAGCATATATGAAGGCGGCATTAGAAGCTAAGTAGTTGAAAAATGGCCAAAGTTTTCTTCAAGCTCCTTGTGCTTGGGGGGGGGGGGGGGTTCATGGAACTTCTTGGATCCCTGAATTTATACTTTTCATTAAGTATAGTTTCCAGCCACTACTTGTTCAAATACTTAATTCGGTTCACTTTTCTCTTCTGGGACACCCAATTACTCATATTAGACCAAGAGAAATTGCTCCACAGCTCACTGATGCTTTCTTTGTTCTGTGCTTTAGTATGGATAACGTCTACTGGTATGCATTTAAATTAGTTTGCACTCACTAACCACTTCATTAATATCTAATCTACCATTAATCACAGTCATTGAAATTTTCATCTTGGGCACTGTGGTTTTCACTTAGAAATTTGATTCTGGTCTGTGTTCTGTAGTTCTAATTTTGGAGCACACAGTGTGGTGAGTTTTGTTTTTGGTGTGTGTGTTGGTCTTGGGGCTTGAACTCAGAACCTGAGCTTCTGTGCTCAAGGCTGGCTCTCTGACTAGGGGTGTGTGTGTGTGTGTGTGTGTGTGTGTGTGTGTGTGTGTGTGTGTGTGTGTGTGTGTGTGTGTGTGTGTGTGTGTGTGTGTGTGTGTGTGTGTGTGTGTGTGTGTGTGTGTGTGTGTGTGTGTGTGTGTGGCTTGAACTCAGAACCTGAGCTTCTGTGCTCAAGGCTGGCTCTCTGACTAGGGGTGTGTGTGTGTGTGTGTGTGTGTGTGTGTGTGTGTGTGTGTGTGTGTGTGTGTGTGTGTGTGTGTGTGTGTGTGTGTGTGTGTGTGTGTGTGTGTGTGTGCGCTGTGTGTGTGTGTGTGCGCGCGCGCGCGTGCCTGAGTGCTGTCCCTGAGCTTCTGTGCTCAAGGCTAGCTCTCTGACTAGTTGAGCTACAACTCCACTTCTGGCCTGTTGGTGGTTAACTAGAGGTGAAAGTTTATGGACTTTCCTGCCCAGGTTAGCTTTGAATTGCACCCTCAGGTCTCAGCCTCCTGAGTAGCTAGGATTACACGTATTAGCCACCTGCAGCCAATACAAAGTGGGGTTTTAATACTCTCTCTCTCTCTCTCTCTCTCTCTCTCTCTCTCTCTCTCTCTCTCGGCGGTCATGGGGCTAGGCCTTGAGCCACAATGCCACTTCCAGTTTTTCTGAGTGGTTCATTGGAGATAAGAGTCTCACGGCCTTCCTGCCCAAACTGGTTTCAAACCCTGATCCTCAGATCTCAGCCTCCTAACTAGCTAGGAATACAGGCGTGTGCCACCAGCATCCAGCTTTAATAGTTCTCTTAATGGTCATCTATGCTAATCAGCTCTAGGTTAGTTTCAAGAGATTATATTCCTCACCATGGATGTTTTCCTGCCTTTTTGTATGCCTATAATCTTTTGCTGCTGGACATTGTGGATTTTACCTTGTGAATACCTTGGTATTCATATAGCTTTTCTTGGAATCTTATATGGAATTCAGTTAAGTTACTTAGGCACATTTTGATCTTTTTGAGTTCTGCTTTTAAGAGTTGTTAGGAAGGTCCAGAAAAATGACCATTCTGGTGTTATTTCCTATAACTATGGTAAGTACTTTTTCCAACTGGACTATGCAATGCCTTATGCACTATGAAGTTTCCTGCAGCTGGCTGCAACAAGCATTTTGTTACTAATATATATGCATGAGTCATCACTCCTTAAATTTCCTGTGAATTACCAGTTTCTACTCCCTTGCTCACAAACCTTTGTTGATGAGGCTCTGCAGAGTACCCAGGAGAGACCTTTATCAGACCTCTGGGGTTCTCTTTTTCTCTCTTTCTGGTACTTGGCTCTATGAGCTCTAGCTGCTTTGATCTCCCTGGATCCTCAGCTCCATGTCAACCAGATCACCTGGGCTCTGCTTCCATTCTTGATCCTTGTGTCATATCCCAGAAAGTTAAGCAGTTTGGGGGCAATCATCTTTTCTTGTTTAATTCTAAACAAATTTCCATCCCATATCTCTTTATTTTTTTCTATGAAACTGAATAGACCCAACTTGCTTTTCTATAGGATGCCCATTGTCTGGATTTGTCTGTTTGCTTCCTATTATGTCAAATAACCTCCTCTAACCAAGGAGTTGATGAACACTTTTCAGGAGTGGGCTGAAGACTGTAGCTCAGCCATACAAAATTCAACCAGGGCCATGAAAGCAAATAAAAATAATAACAAAAAAACCCACCTTTGAGTCAGTACTGGTGGCTCATACCTATAATCAAACTACACAGGAGGCTGAAATCTGAGGACAGAGGTTTGGAGCCAGCCTGGGCAGATAAATCCAAGAGACCCCTGTCTCCAATTAGCAAGCAAAAAGTTGAACAAGAACTCAAAGCTCTGAGTTCAAGACCCTGTACTGGTAGACAATGCTCACATACACACAAAAACAACTTTCTGGGAGCATGCAGAAAGCACAGTCTTTGTGGGACATATACTACATCTGCTATATAGTCTTGTCTTCTGGCTTACTGTATTTTTTTTCTAAAAAAATCAGTTCTTTAAAAATGTACAAAACCATTCTTAGTTAGGCCCTGGGTTGGTATTTTTTTCAGATGACGAAATGTGCAATTTCAAACTCTCTATACAACAAACCTAGTAATCAACACAGCCAAATCAAACCCAGCTATTTAGTGCTGAAACCATCATCCATTTCACTCTGCCAGACTGCTGCTTAGAAAGTGATAGATTATGCTGGGGACTGGTGGCTCAAGTCTATAATCCTAGCTACTCAAGAGCTGAGATCAGAGGATTGCAGTTCAAAGCCAGCCCAGGCAGGAAAGTTGGTAAAGACTCTTATCGCCAATAAACTACTCAGAAAAATCCAGAAGTGGTGCTGTGGCTCAAGTGGTAGAGCACAAGCCTTGAGTAAAAGCAGCTCAGGGACATTACTCAAGTCCAGAATTCAAGCCCCAGGTCTGGAAAAATAAAAATAAATAAAAATGATGAACTATGTTCTAACTTCAGCAAGGTTTAAAGTTTTTGTTGAGATAAAAAAGAGACTTGGGGCTGGGAAGGTGGCTCAGTGGTAGAGCGCTTGCCTTGCATGCTCGAGGCCCTGGGTTCGATTCCTCAGCACCACATAAGCAAAAAGAAAAAAGCCAGCAGTGGTGCTGTGGCTCAAGTGGTAGAGTGCTAGCCTTGAGCTGAAGAGCTGAGGGACAGTGCCCAGGCCCAGAGTTTAGGCCCCACGACTGGACCCTCCCCCCCCCCCAAAAAAAAGAGACTTATCGGCGGGGCTCTGGTGGCTCACGCCTGTAATCCTAGCTACTTAGGAGGCTGAGATCTGAGGATCACGTTTTGAAGGCAGCCGGGGCAGGCAGGAAAGTTCTGTGCGACTCTTATCTCCAATTAACCACCAGAAAACTGGAAGTGGCAATATGGCTCAAGCAGTAGAGCACTTGCCTTGAGCTGAAGAGCTCAGGGACACCCAGGCCCAAAGTTCAAGCCCCATGTCTGACAAAAAAAAAGAAAGAAAAAGAAAAAAGAGACTTACCTAAGGAAGTCTTCCAGTGGTTTGATGTCATTTAACAAGGACCCTAACCACATCCATTTTGTTCCTTACCAATCATGAAGCATGATTCCTATAACTTCAGCTGCTGATATTAAATTAGGCAGGAACAACTGTCCCCATTCTTGATCTGACATTAGAATAGTAGCCTTCATTATTGGCTCTACATTATAATCACTTGGTTTAAAAATTTTTAGTGACCAAATCCATCCCAGAGCAGATCTCTAGGGGTGGGATCCAGGTATTACTATTTGGCCCAATAGTTGCTCAGTTGATTCTCTAATGAACAGTCATGGATGAGAATTAGAGCTTTAGAATACAGTAGTAACACTGTCTAAGTGACTGTGATTGACTAACTATGGAAAGGAGAAAGTTCCTATTCAAAAAAGATGAAACCAAAGAAAACGAGTAGGTAAAAACAGCAACATGACATCTGCAGAACTAAGCATAGAAACAGGTATTTGTAAGTATCTACATGGACTCCATTCTATGGGAAGTTTGAGAAGAGAGATTACTATTAATCTAGTCTGATTCAAGTGAGTTACAATTCTCACCTGTATGATTTCTCAGCCCTACTGCATCCTTCTAAATTGCATTGCTTTCTACTAATAATACTCTTACTGAGTAACTACTGTAGGCCAAAGTTTGCCATGTTTTCATTTAGTCTTCCAACAACTTTATGAGGTAGGTCTCTAATTTTACAAACAATGCATAAACAGACAAAACGTAGCTTATATTGATTTCTAAACAAGCCATCTGGACTTCTAATGTATCATCTTATACATTTTTTTGGGGGGGTCCGGTTGTAGGGCTTGAACTCTGGGCCTGGGTGCTGTCCCTTAGCTCTTCAGCTCAAGGCTAGCGCTCTACCACTTGAGCCACAGCGCCACTTCCGGCTTTTTTCTTTTTGCTTATGTGGTGCTGAGGAATTGAACCCAGGGCCTCATGCATGCAAGGCAAGCGCTCTACCACTGAGCCACCTTCCCAGCCCCATCTTATACTTTTAATCAATCTACTGGTGCAAATTTGACATCGACTGCCATGTAAGCACCTATAGCTATATATATGTAATAGAGTAACGTATGTGTATGTATGTTTTTCTTGTAGAGAAACTTGAACCCTTATATGTTGTTGGTTGGAATATAAAATGGCAATAAGTTTCTTTGGAAATCAGTTTGGCAGTGTCTTAGAAAGTTATAGAGACATACTATGCATGAATCCTAGTCTTCGTCATCTACTCAAGAAAGGTGAATACATATATCCACACAAAGACTTGTATATGAATATTCACGGCAACATTACTCTAAGAGTAAAAAACTGGGAGCAACCCAACTTTCCATCAACTGTTAGTGAAAAAGCAAAGTACAATCTATCTTCACAATGGAGCTCCATTCAGCAATAAAAAGAACAGTTATATGTTACAACATGGGTGAATCTCATAAACTCGCTAAGTGAGGAGTCACACACGAAACTACATATTGTTTGACTCCACTTTGATGGCTATGAAAGGGCAGTCAGTACAGTTAGAAGTTATATCAGTGCTTTCCTGGGACCTAGGGTGAGCCAGGAGTGAGGACTGACTACAGAAGCACAAAGGAATTTTGGGATGATGGAAATGTTCCAAAATTAGTGATGCTTGCCAACTCTATGTACTTGCTAAAAAATAACTGAGTTATGTACTTACATTGGTTAAATTTTATAAACTATAATAAGTTATAGTTCAACAATGCTGTTGTCACTGAATTAAGTTTAAAAAGGGAGGGGAGTTCCTAATGCTGAGACCAAGAACCTGTGATACAGAGAGTGTTGAAAGAATTCGGCAAGAGCGAATACATACTAAAAAAAGTGAAATATAAGTCTCTGAGTAGGTAAACCAATTATTAATACTAGAACCATAGAACGAAATAATACATCTTTGACTTTAGTTCTAACATATACTTAGCTCAGCCCTGTGTTTGTGTATGTTGAGGTACCCTGATAGCAAGTCCTCAAAAAAGTCCAGTAAGTGATTGAACACAATGGAAGACAGAATGTGGAGAAAAAAGGAATGTACAAAAGCATTCCTGGTGGTCACCAGAAGGAAAACCCAAAACTGGAAGGACACTGATGAAAGTGAACTATGCAACTTGTGGGTGGAAATGGGAGGGAGGGAATGGGAGGGAATGAGGGAACAGATAGCACTATGTGAAAGGAAATGTACCTATTCACCGACGTATGTAAAGGTAACCCCACTGTGTGTCACTTCTAAAACAACAATACATTTTTTACAAAACTCAAAAAACTGGAGGGAAATGAACTACAGAGGCTTCATGAGGTTGCAACTGAGCGTAACCTGGGGAAATCCCCACAGGTGGCAATGTGGGGAGATGTTGTAAGGTGGGAAACCACGGGGCATTCTCAGGAAGTAGACAAATTTGGTTGAAGCATAAGGTACAAATAGTGTGCAGTGGCCAGCAGGGCTAGAAATGAATCTGAGACCTAGGCCTTCCAGTTACACAAAAGGAGAGTATATTGAAGGCAACCACCCACTCAAGAGTTTCCAATGAGGAAGGTGTCCAACAGTAGGGAAAAAGACAGAACAGCAGAGCTGAAAGGCAGGGAGAATAGTGCAGTTGAGGACAGTGCATAAGGAGGAAAAACTTCAATGAGGGATGTGGGAGGGAAGAAGGAAACACTTCAGTTCTCCAGTCCTGGTGCAAGGGAAGTTAACCTTGAGTCACAAATCCTCATCCCCTGCAGGGATTCTGCTTTGTCACTTTCCCTCACTGGGGGATTTGTCTGTCTCTTCCATTCACAGATGAAGTCTGTAACCAGCACCTTTGGCAAACAATGTTTAAGAAGACATTTTCACTCAGAGTGTATGTAGTGTATGTTTCAAAAAAAATAATTCAACTTGGGTAAATAAAATTCATTTCACTTTAAGGAAATGCCTTCTCATGGAAAGAAGAGTTTCAGTCCTACGCTGTGTTCAATTTCAATGTGTTTTTTGAGGAATAAGACAAATATTGAAGTAGATGGCAAGGCTTTGAGTTGACTTGAAGTAATAAGTGTTATGTGCCTCAAAGAATGCCTGTTAAACACTGAAGTTCCTTTCAATAATATATGTCTGTCTGCCAGTCTGTGTGAAACAAAACTGTCAGTTCGTAAACAGCGTTATTTTTACTGCAAAGATGGTTAGCCCTTGTTTTTTGTTGTTTTTTTTTTTTAACAAAGTATTTCTGTACACACTTGCCTTAACCACAGTTCAGTGGTTCTCTGACCTTAGATGAGTCATATCCTCTAGGCCTTAATTATTTCTTCAACTGAAATCAAAGGGTCAAACTAGATGGCATGGCTAACCTCATCCTTCAACAACTGTAATACCAAGGGGTTCTCACCATCCTAATTACGCTGGATATCTAAGGCCAAATGAGTAACTATCCTCTTTCAGTCTTCAGAGAAAATCCATAACTGTTTTCTGGATACCTGCCATGTATGGTACTAAGTTCTACTAGAAATGAGAAAAAAACAGTTAAAGACACTCTCTGCCTTCAGACTGCCTAAAACCTAGCAGGAAAATCCTCACAACTATGTAGGATATTAAGTGACAATAAAATTTAGACCACACTATTTATTATTTAGGTAAATGAGTTTGACAGGATGTATCCCCAAATGTCCCTACCTCTGAAGGCAAGGTCAAGGATAATATTTCATGTTCAGCCCCAGCAAAGAGCTGGAAGGCTTATCTATGTGGCTCATGAGCTGGACAGAGTAGAACAGGTTTCATTTTCATATTTTATCATCTGTTAAGTTTTATTTCTTGTATAATGGAATATAATTCCTACGTGATAGACTGGGTAGAGGACTCAGTTAATACTGCATGTCTTCAATTTATATTAGAACACATGGAGTTGATAACAGTAGATACCATTAATGTAAAGGGAGAGACATATGCTGCACCTGATATTAGTTACATCTTGTCAGTACTCTGAGCCTGGAAACAACAGTGTCATAGGAGGAAGAATACTGGTATCCATAGCAACATCACCAGATTGGGACAATGTAAAAAGCAGTAACCTAGCAACTGCTGACAAGAAGTGTATAGGGGGAATTCTGCCAGTTCTGTAAATGACAAGCAGGTAGCCCTGAATGCAACTAATCAAATGATGGCAATGCAGAAAATCTTGACTTACAGCCGGGGAATGTCAACCTCATAAAACCCTCATACTATTATGCAGAAATTTTAAACAGGAAAAGCATGTGGACACCTCCTCACTCCCAATACTTTCGATGGAAAGCTGGGAAAGTACCTTATGTGTCATATCTAGAATGGAAAATACATTTCAGCAGGCCACCAATCATCTCAGCTTCAATATACAGAGGCAATGAATTTGGATGAGAAGCCACCCAGGTGTCAGAGGAGAAATGTACTCTGCATGCAAAGAAAGTATCATTACAAAGCCTCCAGACTCACACTATATGACATCCTATGAGAACTTCCCCTCAGATGTGGATGTTCAGAGGCAGAAGGAACCATCTAGCTCAATCCATTTGTGTCACAAACACAGACACTAAGAGCCACAGTGAGGGTTTATTCAAAACCTGGAAGCTTGTGAAAGAGCATGGGCTAGAACATAGGTCTTTTATTTTCCAGATTAATTGTTTCCACCAAAGTATGCTATTTGCCCTCATGTGTAAACAGGCATACTTTATGGAAATGAAAAGTAATCATCCATTATGTATCATCATTAAGGTTTACCTTAAGAGTTTCTCTCTCATAATAGTGTTTACCTTATCTAACACGAATGGGTCCACCTACCCTAAAATAATCTGTAGAAGATAGCTCTCTCTCTCTCTCTGATTCTGGATCAACTTCAAAGGAATTTAGTTAACTGTAGTTACCAGAAATATTACCAGAGAAAGATTCCCTATTTAGGATAGAATAGAGAATCTGTTGTTGTTGTTGTTTGTGTGTGTGTGTGTGTGTGTGTGTTTTTTTTTGGGGGGGTCTGGTCGTGGGGCCTAAACTCTGGGCCTGGGCGCTGTCCCTCAACTCTTCAGCTCAAGGCTAGCGCTCTACCACTTGAGCCACAGCGCCACTTCTGGCTTTTTTCTTTTTGCTTATGTGGTACTGAGGAATCGAACGCAGGGCCTCATGCATGCAAGGCAAGCGCTCTACCACTGAGCCACCTTCCCAGCCCTGTTGTTGTTTTTTAAAGTAGTCCAGTTGTAACTACATCTGCCTTGGAACTCCACTTAACTTAGAACTAGAAGGCTATTAGCAATCAGCTACTCCAACCCTTTCAGAAACCTCAAACCCAGGAAAGTCCAGGGCCCCTTCACTGACATTATGATGGCTGAGAAGGCCCTGTGCTGGCTGAAACGCTGGCTGGTCATTCCTCACCTACTCCCCAAGTCTTCTCTTAGGCAAAGTCTACATTTTCCAACCCCTCCTGTAACTGTGCCCAAGAGTTCTGATCAGCAAATGAGAGCAAGTAATGTGGATCATTTTTAGGCATGGTTCACAGAAATATTCCAGGTTTTCCCCTCCTTGAAAGCTACCTATTGAAGATGGCAGAGTTGAAACATGGCAGGAGATGGCTGGATTACTGACTCATTGCTTTAACCGAGACTTGCTCACAATCAGGCACACCTCTGTTAAGTAAGATTTGGAGACTTATCTGTTTATGCAATATTAATATAAACAGCAAATACCATAACTAGGGTTGTTCCTCTACACATAATGAATACAAGCACCTCCTTTTTTCTTGATTAGTAATTTCAAAGAGATGGCTTGTTTTACCTGTTGAGCCAGTACTGGAAGTAGCAAAAAACAGATTGTAGACTTCTACAAGTCATTTAACTTTCCTGGGATTCAGCTTTTTTGCTTAATAAATAAGACTAGTATGCTGTAAATCATTTTTTCCTTAACATACAGATGAAAAATTACCTTTTCCCCTAAATAAAATACTACACAGAACTATTATATCTAAAACATAAAAATGCTCAGTTTGAAATGGAAATGGGGAGGAAAGCAAGAAACTACTAGTTTCAAGGACCCTTCAGGTCTTTACTGCAACCATTCCTCGGCCATCTTTGGAGATCTGTGGCTCCTAAGAACCACTGATCTAAGCCAATGGTTTTCCAAGTTTGTCTCTCCAACTCCCCCAGCGTGGACCATTACAAAGGAAATATGATGAGATTCCTCAATAAACAGAATAGATTGGGTTGGCGATATAGCTCAAAGGAAGGACACTAATCTGTGCAAGGTTCTAAGTTTGCTCCCAACACCATGAAAACAAAACAATAAAACAAAAATGAAAACCAGAATAAAGAAACCTTAAAGTTAAATATATAAATACATAAAATTTATATACTCAATAAAAACAATGAGGCCTTTTTAAAACAGAGAGATAAGTATGGCGGCTCATGCCTTGTAATCCCAGCTACTTGGGAAGCGTAAGAAGAGTGTGATCTAAGGCTGTCCCAAGCAAAAACATGAGACCCTATCTCAAAACAAAACACTAAAAAAGCAAAAAGGATGGGGGGGGGGGGGGGTAGTGAGGGGATGACTCAGGTAATAGAGCACTGGCCCAGCAAAGTCCAGAATTCAATCCCCAGTATCACATTGGGAGAGGGAGAGAGAGAGAGAGAGACAGACAGACAGACAGACAGACAGATAGACAGAGAAAAGAGGGAGAGAGAGACAGAGAAAGAGAGGAAGGGAAAGAAAGAGAGGGAGGAAGAGAGGGGTTGGAGGATAAGAATGACAGTGGCAGTCTTAGTGCCAATGTTGTTTTTTGCTGGTCCTGGGGCTTGAACTCAGGGCCTCTTTGTGCTCAAGGCTAGTGTTCTACCACTTAAGCCACAGCACCACTTTCAGTTTTTTTTCTGGATAGTTTACTGGAGATAAGAGTCTCACTGACTTTTCTGCCTGGCAGTTTTCTAACCATGATCCACAGATCTCAGCCTCCTGAGTAGCTAGGATTACAAGTGTGAGCTACTGATGCCCAGATGAGGGCCACTGTTTTTTTACACAGCCAGCCTTATTACTACAAAATACTCTTTAGTTAACAGAGATGGTTATGAGAGGCTGTGGGCCAGTCTCAGTAAAGGCAAGTTCAGTCAGCAGCACAAGTCAAGGTCCTGATGGCCTCTCATGTATTAAATGGATGTATGACTTCACTCTCAAGGGGGTACATGATGTCTCATTTGGTAATGGTTCTTCAAAGTGTTATGGATTTCAAAACCAAATGTGCAGAACATTTTACAACCCATTGGTCCAGACAGACTAGATGTTCTCTTTTAGTGCTAAAATTTATGAGATACAACTGGGTTACTGTCCCAGACGCTAATGAAGAGAAATGGAGATGATGTGATCAGTGTCAAACTTCACCAGCTGTTCTGCTGACTTATGCTTATTCACTGAGCAAAGATACTTTTCAGAGCAACAATTGTAGCAAAGAGAGGCAGGAACAGGATGTGGGGGGTAGGTAACAAAACAGTGCCTGGTTTGTTGCCAGTACAAAAATTGGGGGCTGCATCTCACACCAGCAACAAGGGTAACTCCTCAACTTTGTTTTCACCTCCCTATACTCTCTACAGAGAACCAAGGGAATCCAGATTTCAGTATCAAAAGGGTGAAATGCTATTCTATTAAGTCAAATCTAACAGCATTATAACTTCTCCTTCACTACAGGAAATTATCTGAATCTTGGCAAAAAAGAACTCTCCCTCTCACTTTCCTTCTCTCCCTCCCCCTCTCTCTCAGCACTGGTCCACTTTGGCCTTTTATTTTTGGTGGTTGGTTAGTTGGAGGTAAAAGTCTCACAAACTTTCCTGCCCGGGCTGGTTTTAAACTGTGATCCTCAGATCTCAGCCTCCAGAGTAGCTAGGATTACAGGCACAGGATTATGAGCCACAGGCACGGGGTATGACTCTCCTCTTTTGCAAGTAAAATTCAGATTTCAGTAGAGCTGTAGCCAGCACAACTAACCCTGGATAAATAATTAACAGGCTCACATAATTACTATAAGACTTTACCAATAAAAACACCCATATGGTGAAAGAACAAGCAATTGCTACTTTAATGTGTTTAACCTACTAATTAGCAATAGTACCAGTCTAGAAATGCTGGAATTGTCTTCATAGAGGAGCTTCTATATGCAAATGTCCCTGTTCTGTTTTATCTGAAGTGATTCTTTTAATTCCCTGTTGTAACAGTATACCAACAGAAAGAAATGGCTAAAATTGAATCCCAAACCCTTGGATTCATTTGACCTAGTCTCAAATCTAAGGTTAAGGGGACATTCAAAACAGTACCAACCCAACAAATATCACCTAAGAAAAGATAAATATACACATAGAGACACATTTTCTTTCTGATTGGGAACTCATCCCTAAAAATGTGTGAAACCAATCTTGATAAGTGTAACTCATGCAAGGCCTTGGGGAAAAAAAAAATCCCTAAATTTCTGATTCTCAGGTTCCTTACATTCTAAAGAGAGAATGAGGCTCCCTCCTTCCATCATGCTAGTCAAATGTTCTATCTTGGAGAGAGACCAGCCCTTATAAGCTTGTTTTTTTTTTTTTGTTTTTTTTTTGTGTGTGTTTTTTTGGGTCCAGTCGTGGGGTCTGAACTCCAGGCCTGGGCACTATCCCTCAGCTCTTCAGCTCAAGGCTAGCGCTCTACCACTTGAGCCACAACGCCAATTCTAGCTTTTTTCTTTTTGCTTATGTGGTGCTGAGGAATAGAACCCAGGGCCTCAGGCATGCAAGGCAAGCGTTCTACCACTGAGCCACCTTCCCAGCCCTAAGCTTGTTTGCAGGAGGGCTGACTGAAAGCTGACTGAAAATCGCCATGCTTGTTTTCTCAAACAACATATCACCTGTTAAGTGAAGCAGATTTTTAAGAAGAAATAACAAAGTCCCCAATCTCAAAAGGAACTGAAACCTATTCATTCCTTTCTCCTTTTCCCCTTCCTCTCTCTCTCTTATTGGAAAGTGAACTAAGGGCCACTTGCTAGGCAATGCTCCCAGCATTACTTGAGCCATGCTTCCGGCCCCTTTTTTGTATTGGGCCAGCTTGGGCTCTGATCCTCCTACTTGTGCTTACCCACGTCGCCCTGGATGACAGACCTATACTACTATGCTTAGCCACTGTGCTTCCCTTGTAGCTGGGTCAACAGGTGCACATCACCATGGGAGTCTTGATTCCTCCTTTTTGTCGGGGCTAGCTTCAAACCATGATCTTCCAATCTCGCTTTCTAAGTAGCTAGGATTATTACAGCCACTTTACCTGGCTTCACTGACCCTTTTGATGAACAATCACTGTCATTCACTGTAAAATGTCCCTGGAACAAGGAGAACTATTTGTCAGCCAACAGAGGCAGAGTGACCTTAATACTTATGGTCACTGTGTTAAAGCCTTTAACCTTAGGGTTTAAAGGGACCTGGGAGAAATTGCCCTCAAGGAGTGCACTAAATGAGCTGTTTACTCTTCAAAGAAAAAAAATCAGTCTTTTCAGGGAAGATTAGCTTCAGTTAGGGCACAGAGAGTATTCTTTGCGTGGGGTAAAAAGGCAGACAGGAAACAAAGCACCTGCTTACATCAACTTCCTCCTACTCAGTTCACCTCACAGACAGAAACTCTGAAATGGCTCTTCCAGGAGTTGAGCTGTGTGGGGTGGGGTGTGGGGGTGAGGAGGGTGGTGGGAACAATAGAGTCATTGGTAGCGTGGAAAAGGTGCATTCAGGTCTGAATATAGCTTCAGTCAAGCTGAGTAAACTCCTAAGTGACTAACTGAAGAGACAGTTTCAGGTCCTGAAAATACTCAGATGTTGTGGAAGTTAATTCAGTTTTTCACCTCATTACAACAAAACTCGCATTGTTTAACTTACATGAAATTTACATGGGCAGCACAAAAGGCCTTAAAACAATTATCTGATTTTATAACTCCTCTTAATTAATGATGGTTACTATATGTTTTAGTAGCTTAAGGCAAAATCCTAAATCTTTTTTCTCTTCTTTTTTATCCTTATAATTTGTGGACAGATAAGCGGCGTAGGCTGACCTTGAATTTTCCATCCTTTAGCCTCAGCCTTCCCAGTACTGGGACTACAGCTGTGTACTACATGCCTGACGACTGAGTCATTTTTAATTTTTCTTTCCTCTCTTCCCACTGTCCACTCCTGTTTGTTCCATTAGCAAAGCTGTACTAGCTCCCAGTCAAAACCTATCCTACCTAACCCTTCTTCCCACCTCCATGATAAAGGTGTTACCTGCGATCCACTTGCAGAGCTGCTCTGAGAATCTCCATGCTTCCACTCTCAGTCCCTGTGGTCCAATTTCTCACAGTATCTAAAGTAATCCTTGAACAACTATCAATCAGATCATGAGGTCCTGCTGCTCAAAACGTACCCCCATCTTCTCTTCACCCCAAATTAAACCTCACTGCATAACATAGCTGGCAAGGCCTTATAAACTCTGACCAGCCGCCTTTCCATTCATTCTCAGGCTTTTACAAACTGTTCTCTTTGCATGGAACACTTTTGCTGTTTAGCCTACTCACACTGTGCTTTCCCAAAGGTTCCTAACCCTATCAAAAACTGAGTTGTCCTACAGGTACCACTTTTCCCTCTTCCTCGGCTTTATTTTGTTCATGGCACTAATTTCCACCTGACTCCCACAATATTTTAGGACAGGGAATTTACCTTGATCTCTGCAGGGTCCCAATCACCCAGGACAGTCCTTTATACATAGTAGATACACACTGAAAATATCTGTTGAACAGATAACTGAGTTTTTTTTAAAAATAATTTTATTTTTTATTTATTGTGTTTATGTGGTGCCAAGGAATGGAACCCAGGGCCTCATGCATGCTAGGCAAGCACTCTACCACTAAGCCACATTCCTTGCCATAACTGAGTTTTTTGTATGTGTGTGATGGTACTAGGGCTAGAACTCAGGGCCTTCTGCTTTCACTGTCACAGTTGGTGCTCTACCACTTGAGCCTTGCCTCCAGTCTAGAATTTTGGTGGTTAATTAGAGATTAAAGAGTCTCGTGGACTTTCCTGCCTCAGTTAACTTTGAACTGAAATCCTTCAAGTTTATGCCTTCTCATTAGCTAGGACTACAGGCATGAGCCACTAGCACCTGGCTTTTCTTATTCTTTTTCTTTTTTTTTAGTGGTGGCAGGGGTTGTTTTGAGACAAGGTCCTGCTATGTAGCTCGTGCTGGCTTTGAACTCTGTCCTTCCTGTCTCAGCCTTCCAATAGTAGGATTATAACTTTTTTCTTTGTATTGTGAAATAAATATAACATGTATAAAAGTAAATATATAAAACGTACATTTATTACTTAACAAATAGTTATAAAGCAAACACTCTAATTACCAACAAGGTCAAGAAATAGACCATTATTCTCTTTCCAGTATCCTTTCCAAGGGGCAAAATGAGATTTTCCGAATCTCCTACCACATATACACTCCCCAGGTAGCCATTTTCCTGAATTTTGTGATGATAATCACCTCCATCTTCTTTATAATTATACTACTTAGGCACCCAGTCCTAATAATCATAGGAGAGTACAAACTTATTAAAACATTCTTGGAGGGAAATATGGTAGTAGCCATTAAAAATCTAATGTACATGCCCTCTGACCTAGCCATCTGTTTCCAGAATTTGTCCTGGAACACTGCAAATGTAACAGTGCAAAAAAAGTGCCAAGAATGTTTCTAATACCAAATCATTGTAACCAATACAACATTAAAAAATAAATAAGTCTGGTGGGGGAGGGAAGAGATAGTAGGAGAAAAACAAAGACAAGAAATGTACTCATTACCTTATTGATGTAACTATAACCTCTCTGTATAACATCTTTACAATAAAATAAAATTTAAAAAAGTAAACAGGTCCAACATGCAGTAAAAGAAAATCATTTTGTTTAAACAAAAAGAAAGTAAAAATAAGTAGAAAAAAATGCATGCAGCCTGGAAATATGGCTGTGGCAGAACACTTGCCTAATAGTTATAAGGCCCTGGATTTGATCTCTAGTGCTGAAAAAAGAAAAAGAAAGCATGTACGTGTACATGTGTATCATATATGGAAAAAAGTAATGCCAAAATTGTCATGTTTCTCTTTCTTCTTTTGTTCTTTCTGGTGGTGCTAGGGCCTCAGATTTGCGAGGTTAGCACTCCACCAACTTAAGTCATATTTCCAGCCCTTTCTGGGATTGGTTATTTTCAAGGTAGGGTTTCACTTTATGACTGAGCTGAGATCTTATTTTTTTGTGTGTGATGCTATGAATCAAGCTCAGGGACTTGTAAATGTGAGATAATTGCGCTACCTGCCCTTATATATTTTTAAACTTAGAAACTTATCCTGTAGTAGCAAGTGTATCCTCCACTAACAAGCATAAGGCCATGAGTTCTAAGCCTAGTACTGGAAAAAAAAAAAAAGCAAACAGCCCCAAATAAAACAAAAACCCCAATTTATTCTGAGTTTGATCCCCAGCCTTTAATAAAAATTGAAACAAAATCTACAAACTCAGGATAGAGGCAAAGTTAAGAGTTTCTGAATGTCTATGAAGGGTGATTCAAGTAAAGCTTGGACACTTAAGAAGCCACCCCATCCTAGCCAAACCCTCTAGTGCCAAGCTCCCACCGACACAGACTTCAAAGTGTCTGGCTTTACCTGAGCTACAATAGACCTTTCTTTATTCCAATCTCTCCATCACCAATCTCAGACGATTCCTCCATGCATCTCTTGGTCTAAGTCCTTCTAGTTTAAAATGCAGGCTTTGATTTCTCCTTGCCTTGGACCTATGCCTAACTTCCTGCAGATGGCTTTTGCTGACGGCATTTTACCCCTTCCTTGTCTCAAGGATTCTATGGTGATAGCCTTTTTTGGTTTCACTCAGAGCCTGTAGAACAGCAATTTTTAAAAATATTGCCCCAAATACAGCTTTTCAATTTGGGACAATTAAAAGAGAAACACCCAAAGCCAGCATGACTAGGTGCATAACAAGCTGAGTGTGAGTAATTAGGCAGGTACTAATAGGGTTGAAGGACTAACAGGTAGGGCCCTGGCAAAATAAGAGCAAAAAGAGTAGCTCACACCTATAATCTTAGCTACTCCGGAGGCTGGGATCTTAGTATTGCAGTTCAAAGCCCAGGCAGGAAAGTCTGTGAGACTCTTATCCCCAATTAACCACAGAAAATCAGAAGTGGTGCTGTGGCTCAAAGTGGTAGAGCACTAGCCTAAAAAAAGGAAAAGAAAAATAAAGAATAGCAACTTAAAAAATAAATAAATACGTATAAAATGATTTTACAGTAAATTCTCAAGAGTCTGTTCTGGGAAGAAGCCATCAGGGATATACAGGGACAAACTATACATCCTCATCAAGGCTTTGTTCAGAAGCAGTCACTACTCAAGTTTTTCAAAGGAGGACCTCTGGCTGCTTCCTTCTCCAAACTAGACTACTGTGATTTGCAAGTAGAGAAAGATGACATACAGTCCACAGTGTGTGCTTTTAAGTAGTAGGGAAGCCATAATGATATAAAAATACTGGCCCAAATTCAAACAATGGCCAATCCTCCCATAAAAATGAGATTTTTTTTGGGCGGGGGGTGAAAGCAAAAAAGCTAATATTCACCTCCATCAGCAAGGTAAGGGAAACAGCTATAAGGTAAGACACTCTGTAACTGACCAACTACTGACCATGAAACCTAGGGCTATTCAACAGAAAGATACTTAAATCAACGCACAAAGCCTCTATCCATTCTCATCTGTGGTCCATTTTTCAATTCATAACACTCTGGGCTTGGTTCTTGATATGAGTTGGACAGTGCAGCCTACCCCTCCATTTATCCAAGTCTAATCCTACTACCTCAGAATGTCATCTATCTGAAGATGATGTCTTCACAAAGGTAAGCAAATTAAAATGAGATCTTTAGGGTCCTAATCCAATGTGACTGATGGTCTCAAATGAAAAGGAAAATTGGAACCCAAGACAAGAGAGAAGGCAATGCAAAGAGACACAAGGGAAAATAGACATCTACATGTCAGCGAGATAGATTTAAAACAGATCTACTTCTCCCTCACAGCCTTCAGAAGGAATTACTCCTAACAACACCTAGATTTTGGACTTCCAAAAATGGTATACATTCAGTTCTGCAGGGAACGAACAACCTGGCCCTAGTAAAGAAAACAGGTCTAGCTACAACAAGGTGGTGGGATATATGAGAGAATGAAAAAGAAAGACATGACTAATATATTACATATAAAGCCACAGGAAAAAGTGTAAGAAAACATCCCAGTGTCTACAAACTCTAAAGCTATGCATTTTGGGAGAGGAAAAAAAAAATCTCAAAAGTCCCTAAGCAATTTCAAATCTCATTCTTCAAAAGAAATCAATAGGTTTTTCCATTCTTTGGTCAGCAGGTACTAAAGTCTGCCCCTAATCTTTGCAAGACTGTGGGAATAGTGTTTTATTAATTAAAAAAAAAAACCATGAAACTGCTCTCTTTTACCTCTTATTTAAGTTTCTAACACTACTGAGATTCATTTTGAAAATAATATTTTACTCCAACTGCTTCTCAAGACTAAATCACAACCCTGCTATTATGTATATCATTATTATTAAAAACAAGGCTGTTTGCACATCTGTCAAATCACTGCTTTGGCTTTTAGCTACACAAGCAAGGCTCCATGAACAGTGTTATGCAGGTGTAGTTGGTTAAATTCACTGAATAATTGCTTCAGGACTCACTGAGCAAAACCCATACCTTCACTGTTGTTATTTGGGGAAAAAACTCTGGAGCTGATACACCATGTACCAGAAGGATCTTTCACAAATCTGCTACTTCAACATTTGAGATACACACAAGTGTTGTATCTCTCTTTCCTGGATATCACGTTTCACTGTACTTTTTCTGCTTTTGGAGTATCTATAGGTCCTAGTAAACTCTACTGTCGATGCCACTGTAATGTTAACTTTTTAATTTAGAAAGTGAATTATACTTTCCCCAAGTATGTTGACCTGAGTTCCAAGAAGTGATATAGAATCTGAGGAACTGGAAAAGAACTTATTTTGTCCAGATGAGGAAATTCCCAAATAAACTTGGAGAAAGAAAGCCCCAGTGTATATGCAGCAATGTCCAATAGTTACTAAGAATGATGGAATAAATCAGATTTAGGTCAATTTTACACAAGTATTTTTGAATATCAACTTAAGTACTAGACAAAACATTGCCTGCAGGGACACATTAAGATGAGCCGTCAAGTTGAGTGGTGGTACCTGTAATCTAGCACTTGGGACACTGAGGCAGGAGGATCATGAATTTGAGACCAGTCTGGGCTACACAGCAAGATCCTGTCTCAGCAATAACAACAAGGAAAACCTTATGGATAAATGCAAACCATATGAATTTTTAAATGATATTTCACTTTATATTTCAGATTCTTCTGCTATTAAGAGAATCAAGATTGACCAGGCAAGAATCTGACCTATACAACAGATCATAGTAATTATAACAATAGCTGAGATTTGAGCATTACATGCATTATATCATTTAGTCCTCATAACACTCACTACCTATCACAGTTGCTTCCATAAACAAGAGAAGGAGACAAAAGGGAAAATAATGTTTGTTTTCCTAGCTAGGAGCTGGTATTTGGTCTCAAGGCTGTCTGGCTTCAAAGTCTGTGATCTTAATTGCTGACTTAGAAGTCCTGAAATGGAGGCACAGAAAATTTAATCAGTCTTGAATTGAAAGATACTTAATCAAGTCATGTATCTTCCTGTCCCTGAAGTTTTCCCAGATGTAAAATGAGAGTATTATCAATCCCTTCCTTCATCATAATGAAGATGCAGAAGCTCATGGAATATATTTGCTTATAATATCCTATTTTAGTGTTGAAAAGAACCATCAACACACAAACATGTGTGCATGAATGTTCACAGCAGACTTATTTACCAAAAATTGGAAACTACCAAATGTCCACCTCCCAGAGGATGTACCAACCCAATATGTTATATACATATAATGGAATATTCTTCTACCATAACATAGGATAAAGTGCTGATACATGCTACAACATGGATGAACTTTGTTACCATGATGCCAAGTGAAAAGAAGCCAGGCACAAAACACCACATATGGTATGATGTCATTTACATTAAATGTCTAGAATGGGAAAATCCATAGAGACAGAAGGTGGGTGAATGCATTAGGCCATGAGTTTAGAGCACAGAGTTCAAGGTTATGAGGAATGAAGAGTGACTACTAATGAATACAGGATTTCTCTTGGTGGGGGGGGAGGGGTGATGGTGGCACAGCACTGTAAACACTGTAGAATCATTGAGTTGTATATATTTAAAAGGTAGATTTTAGCTGGGAGCTGGTGGCTCACACCTTTAATTCTAGCGTATTCCACCTCAGATCTCAGGAGACTAGATAGGATTGTGGTTCAAAGCCAGTGCAGCAGGAAAGTCCATGAGACTCTTATCTCCTATTAACCACCAAAAAACCAGAAATGGAGCTGTGACTTGAAGTAAAAGAGTGCTAGCTTTGAGCAAAGAGGTCAGGATTAGCAGTCAGGCTGAGTTCAAGCCCTACCACCACCACCACCACCACCAACAACAACAACAAAAACAACAACAACAAAGGTCAATTTTGGCCAGACACCAGTGGCTCACATCCATAAACCTACCTACCCAGGAGCCTGAGATCAGGAATACCTCTGGCGTAAAGAGAGCTGAAGCAGAAAATTTTACTAAATTGCATCTCAAAATAACTAGCAAAAAGCCAGGCACTAGTGGCTCATATCTGTAATCCTAGCTACACAGGAGGCTGAGATCTGAGGATCATGGTTCAAAGCCAGCCTGGGCAGGAAAGTCCATGAGATTCTTATCTCCAATAAACCACTAGAAAATGGAAGTTTTCTTGAGCTATGGCTCAAGAAGTAGAGCACTTGCCTTGAGCTGAAGAGCTGAGGGACAGCACCCAGGCTCAGAGTTCAAGCCCCATGACCGACAAAAAAACAGCAAAAACAAAAATGGAGGTATGGATCAAGTGGTAGAGTGTCAGCCAAGCAAATAAGCAAGTGTGAGGCCCTGACTTCAAACCTAGTAACAAAAAAGTAAATCTATATAAAGCTTTTTTTTTTTTTTTTTTTTTTAATGCCAGTCCTGAGGTTTGAACTCAAGGCCTGGGCACTAGCTCTGAACTTTTTCTTTTTTTCTTCTTTTTTTTTTTTTGGGTCCGGTCGTGCGGCCTGAACTCTGGGCCTGGGCACTGTCCCTCAGCTCTTCAGCTCAAGGCTAGCGCTCTACCACTTGAGCCACAGCACCACTTCTGGCTTTTTTTTTTCTGCTTATGTGGTGCTGAGGAATTGAACCCAGGGCCTCAAGCATGCAAGGCAAGCGCTGTACCACTGAGCCACCTTCCCAGCCCCTGAACTTTTTCTTTTTGCTGCTCATGACTAGTGCTCTACCAGTTGAGCCACAGTTCTACTTCTAGATCCTGTTGTTAACTGGATATGAGTTCTGTCCTGTCTCAGCCTCCTGAATAACTAGGATTACAGATATGGGCCACCAGCTGTTTTTTTGTTGTTGTTGTTGGTTCTGGGGCCTGAACACTGGGCCTGGGCACTGTCCCTCAGCAATTCAGCTCAAGGCTAGCGCTCTACCACTTCAGTCACAGTGCCACTTCCAGCTTTTTCAGCTTATGTGGTGTTGAGGAATCGAACCCAGGGCCTCATGCATGCAAGGCAAGCACTCTACCACTGAGCCACCTTCCCAGCCCCGCTGTTGTTGTTTTTAAAGAACCATTCTGGAAGCCATGGAAGCCAAAGGAAACAAATGTAAAAATACTTTGGACAAAAATATTATTGTAATATTATACTCTGATTTAGATATTATATATTATATGCTTATAAAAACACTGCAAAACAAACAACAATAACAAAAAAAAAGCACAACATGGCCTTATACTACCTTTGTTGGCTGCTATCTTGTCTAGGAGAATCTTAATTCACTTCAAAGTACTCAACTTCTCTAGTTCCTGAATACCCAGTTAATAAAATGATAATAAAATGCAATCTAAACTTGCTGCTAATGGAAACCCCAGGGACATGTCCTGCTTAAGAAGAGAAAGGGGAAAAAAAAGCCGCAAAACCACCAAAGGCCTATATTCAAATCCAAAGAGGGTAACAAGAATCTAGATCTAGTGGAAATGTTATCTTCCTACATTCTTTTTGGAGCAGCTTATCAGGAATTTCTATAGTGAAATCAGGCAATAGGATAATTATAAAGACATTGCTTAAATAAAACAATGCCAAAATGAGCACTTACCCTCATGTGCTGCTCACTGTAAACAATTAGCCCATGTTTACTTCTACAGCACTTGTATGTGGCACTAATTTTTACCTCCATTTTAAAGGTAAGGAAACTGAGGTATGAGAAAAGTCACCCAGTTAATGAGAAACCATCAGTTCTACGCTCTGCAGTTACATATGAGCATTTGTTTCCTCCCTTTATCTATTTTGGTCACCTACCTTTCACTAGTTCAGAAAGTACTAGGGTGGAGTCTGACTTTGCAACATGAACTTGGTCCCCAAGAAAGCTTAATATCCCTTTGATTATTCTGATTTATTATATTCGTTCTGTAAGTCTTCATAAGAAAACACTTGCTAGGAGCTGCATTTGAACAAATAAATCAATCTGGCCAGACTCTGGTTAATCTAACATGAAAAATGAACAAAGAGACTCAAAAACCCATAAAATTTTTTACAAGAATAATGATTCCCTTCCCAAACTGTGGAAAAAGGTTTTAGAATTGACTCAGAAGTGTTGGGAGAGAGCCAGCCCTGTGCACTGACTTCTGGGATTGTCTAGGTCTTGCTTCCCAGGCAAGCAAATGGTGACTGGTTTCTCCAGAGGGAAACCTGCATGCAAGACTTTTTAGCTCTACCTACCACTGATTCCTCACCTTTCACATGCACTCATATTTTCCTGTAATTCGCTAGTCTCCAAGTCATTCCGTTCTCTCTCTCTCTCTCTCTCTCTCTCTCTCTCTTCCTTCTCCCTTCTCCACTGATAGCATTTTCCCTCACAATTCCTTGTGAGGCAGAAAGGTTTTCAACTGTTTCAGAAGACCAGAGGAAATGTGGTAAGGGTTCTTTTTTCTCTGCTAACTGAACTTATTAGTTTCATTATCAACATGAAGGAAGGACTGAAGTACAGTAATACAACTGCCTTTTTTTTTTTTGTTGGTCGTGGGGCTTGAACTCTGGGCCTGGGCGCTGTCCCTCAGCTCTTCAGCTCAAGGCGAGCGCTCTACCTCACTATATAACCTATGTTGTCTTCAAACTCACAATCCTCCTCTATTTTAACCTCCCAATATTACAATTATAGGTGTACATCACCACACCTGGCATAAATCTAGGTCTTAATTTTCAAAAGTAGGTAGATTTATAGACCAAGGCATTAGTAACACTGCTGGATTTCTTCCCCCCCACCCCCCCCATCAGTCATGGGGCCTGAACTCTGGGCCTGGGTGCTGTCCCTCAGCTCTTCAGCTCAAGGATAGCGCTCTACCACTTGAGCCACCTCCAACTTTTTCTGCTTATATGGTTCTGAGGAATCAAACCCAGGGCCTCATGCATGCAAGGCAATCACTCTACCACTGAGCCATCTTCCCAGCCCCTCCTGGATATTTTTTAAAGGTATGTTCTATATTTGAATTAAATGTCTACCCATTCAGCCCTCAAACTCTATCTTTGCAATGATTTTAGTCTTGACCATTACTAGCTAATTTACCTTCCATGACACTACTTTGTAAGTCACAAAAATTTGTACTTGAGGTAGAAAACTAAAAAATTTTAAATACAGATGTGATTTTTATCTCCTTCCATTAACCACATTGGCAAATACAGCACCAATGCAAGTCATCAGCTGTACTAAAGCTCTCTAAACTTTTCAGTTTAAAAACCGTATCTAAGCCAGATGCTGGTGGCTCACGTCGTAATCCTAGCTACTCAGGAGGCTGAGATCTGAGGATTGAGGTTCAAAGCCAACCCGAGCAGGAAAGTCCGTGAGACTCTTATCTCCAATAAACCACTAGAAAACTGGAAGTGGCACTGTGGCTCAGTAGTAGTGTGCTTGCCTTGAGCTGACTGTATCTAAAAAAACAAAGGACAGCATCTTTTAATATTTGGACAGAGTTAATATAATTTTACCAGTAATGATAGAATTTTCTAGGCTTAGGAACCATAGGCTTTTAAAGCTAAAAGAAAAATTAGACATCATTAAGCACAGCTCCTTTATTTTAGAAATGAGAAGAATCCCTAGTTATGAGTGTGTCAAAGATGCCGTTGAGCTCCTGACATCTAGAATTTCTTGCAGATAATGACTTGACCTCCAAACCAAAGGAAGCAAAAGCCAGATTTGGTGGGTTTTTTTTTTTTAAACCATATACACTCCTGTTATCATACAGAAGCTCAATTTCAACATTTAATATTTTGCATCATCAATTCTTATGACTCACCCGGCTGAGTTGATCCAATAACCTTTGGTTCTGTTCTGACAGTTCCTGGACAGCTCGTGTTTTCTCTCGATCTGCTTCCCGCAGATGGACTTGCTGCCTCTCCAACTCCCCCTGTAGCTGCTTCACATCACTCTCCAGCTCTGACACTCGCCCTTCCCACTCTCCTTCTCTGTTCTCAAATCGTCTTCTCAGTTCGTGTTTCTCTTGTTCTAAATGCTGGGTAAAACGTGAAGAAGGTTGAGAAACTGTTAAAATATTCCACAGCCTTTCGTGTTTTTCTCTATTCACACTCCTTTAACTTTCCCTGTTCCCAGATAGTGAGCAAAATAAAACAACCTGCCACATAGGAAAAGTTGTCCAATTCACAGCTACAAAAATATTCTTCTTCCAGAGCAACAAAAGGAATTGGTTTCGCAAAGAAAACATCATTCCTGTTGGAAACAACGTTATGTTTATTCTCTCTGGGTAGGAGGTTCTAGACTTGGGAATTCACTTGAAATTTAGCAAGTCATGTAACTTACTGGTAAATTATACAGTTAAACATCTATAAGTGAGTACTAGAATCAAAATACACATTACTTTTTTTTTCAGTCATGGGGCTAAAAATCAGGGCTTGGGCACTGTTTTTGAGCTTCTTTTGCTCAAAGCTAGCACTCTACCTTGTGAGCCACTGTGCCACAACTGCCTTTTCTGTTTATGTGGTATGGAGGAATTGAACACAGGGCTTCATACATGCCAGGCAAGCACTCTACCACTAAGCCACACTCCCAGACCACATATTACTTTCTAAAGGTGGTTCCTTTTGGAACCGTCTACTATGCATGGTGTAAAATCAGACTTACAACCATAGATCTTCAGAGATGGAAAGATCTGAAAGGAAAAATCTCCCCTGGAGATCATTTAACCATCTCTTCTTCCAAGTGAGGCAACAAAAGCAGTTAAGTGACTGGTTCAATGTCAATTAAGTGGCAAAGCTGGGATTTGTGTCTTAAGTCAATTGACAGTTTAGTGCTCTAAATCACAGCTTAATAAATGTTTGTCATTGGTTACAGCACTGTATTTCAAAATGATTGAGGTAAGTTCAGGTACAAGCTCACTTGTAACCGCTGTCTATTTATTTCCAGCCCATTCATCCATTCTTGTGTGCTTACCAGGGCACAGGCACTTTTCTGGGGACATAGTGATGAACAAAACAGACATGGCTATTGCTTTATGGGATTCCAGTCTAGTGGGTGGGAAGTAATGTTACAAATAATAAAGTATGTGTGAGAAATGCAACTAGTACAAATGCTTTGAGAGAGGCACTTCTCACCAGCATGAGAATATTTTGTCCAATGTTTCCCTGGTATTGTTGAACTTCCAAAAATGAGAACGCTGTTTAAGAGTCACTGTAGAAACTTCATAAAGATAGAATCCAGAAACAAGCGCTAATTGCAATCCTAAAACTGTTATCCTTGGTTTTATTGAATTTTTCCAAAATGAACGGCTGAGCAGAAGGCAACAGCAAGAACTCAGCAATCACAGCGTTAGTGAGAGGCCAGATAAATTAGGCTTGTGTTCTAAAAAGAACAGAGAGACTTAAAAACACTCAGCAAACAGCTGCCCACGAACAGCACAACCAAGCAGCTAAAACAATCCAATCCACATGGGGGAGGGGGTGAAGGCAGGTGGTACTGATTGGTAACCTAATCTGCCCCCCCACTTTTTTTTTAAATCTTGGCAGATTATGGGTCTTGAACTCAGGGCTGTGAGCTGTGGCTGGAGCTCTACCAATTGGGTCATGCCTCTAATCCTGCTTTTTTGCTGGTTATTTTGGAGATGAAGTCTCTCCAGAACTTTCTGACCTTGAACTCAGTTCTCTTGATCTCAGCCTCCTGAGTAGCTAGGATTACAGGTGTGAGCCTCTACCTACCTGGTAGCCTTTTTATTTCTTTAGCAGGAGACAAACTTTCTATTGCAGGATTCCCTACTCTTTGCCAGAATCAAGACTTAGTTATTAATGAACAGATATAATTTAGCCTTTTGTACATAATTTAGCCTCTTACCTACTATAAGAAAGGTTTCTCCTAGAATTACATTTTCACTTAAGTGTTAAATTCAAAGGAAACTCTAGATAGAATGTCTGGAAGTGAGAGGTGAGGTTCTACTTATGTTCTTATTTTCCAGGGTTCTTTGGTATTTTTAGTCAGTATAAAATTTGTCAAGATTATCAAAATAAGGAAAATATAAAAAACGATCATAGCTAGGTGGTACTTAAGGACATATAAAAATGAAATTTGCATGTTTAAAAATAAAACAACTAAACTAGTTTAAATTGTTATTCTTAGAAAAGGGGGAGGAAAGCTGGGCACCAGTGGCTCATGCCTGTAATCCTAGCTACTCAGGAGGCTGAGATCTGAGTATCATGGTTCAAAGCCAGCCTGGGCAGAAAAGTCCGTGAGACTCTGATCTCTAAACCACTAGAAAACCGGAAGTGGTGCTATGGCTCAAGTGGTACAGTGCTTGCCTTGAGCTGAAGAGTGCAGGGACAGCGCCCAGGCCCAGAGTTCAAGCCCTATGACTACAAAAAAAGAAAGAAAAAGAAAAAGAAGGGGGGGAGGAAGAAGGAAGAGTGGTGGAGGGGGTGATTGGGATACAATGTATGTATATGTGGAAATCTCACTATAAAACTCCCTCTTGTAGATAAACATATGCTAATAAAAAGGGAATAAAAACACCCAAAGGTAATGTGAGCAAAAGGAATTAGATAAGGGCTAAGGAGATCTGAATGTATTAACTTGGTGATGTATCTGTACTGGTTCATTAATTATGGCAAATGTACTACACTAATATATTAATAAGAGAAAACTGAAGGTGAGGTATATAGAACCATATGAAAATCTGATTTAGTGAATAATATAGTCTAGACAACACAAGGTTGAAAAAAATGGCCAAATCATTCAAGATTTTTAAAATTTGAATTTTCATTTTAATCCTGAGATGTTTAACTACAAACTTTCAACTATTAGAGATCTTAAATACTATAGCCTTAATGAAAAAGTAGTGCAGGATTAAGTACTTCATGTTTGAAAGAAAAAAAGATCTTAGGTTAGGTGCACAGAACTGAACAAATATTCAATATAAACTCATAAGAAGGTATGAGAGATCCTGAAAATGGCTTACTGGGCCTGAAGTTAGAAAGGTGTGGATTTTAAAATAGAAAGGAACAATGAAGCCATTATTCTTTGAGACTACTTATATTATTCTTTCTTTTCTTTTAAGACAAGAATTCCATTATATTGCCAGCCTGGCCTCAAACTCAGCCTCCTCCTGCCTCAGCCTCCTGAATGACTAGGATTATGAAGCTACCATGCCCAGGTACCACTACTACCAATTTGTGAGAAAATATGTTTGACTGCAATGTCTGACAATTTCTGAAAAATAACAAATCCTCTTAAAGGGTTGTTTACCCCCAAACATTTAATTGAAAATACAGCAGCTGTGTTAAACTTTAGGAAGCATTTTGTGTATCAGACATGCTAAAATTTAGGTTGCTCAAAAAATATACTGAAGGGAAAACTCATTTGTAAGTATCAAATAGTACTAGTGAAAATCAGGTTACTCTCACATCAACACTAAAAATTCACAATTAAAGCTGGGAGTAAGTAGTTCAGTGCTTGCACTGCACCCTGCATTTGATCTCTAGCACAGTTGAGAAAACAAAACAAAACAACCAGGGGGGGGGAAAACCCACCAACAAAGCAGCTAATGGCAATATCCTATAAGCTATTTTTAAATGTACACTAAAAAAATAGTAAGAGCTGGGTGCCATGGTGCATGCCTGTAGTCCCACCTAATCAGGAGACTAAGGCAAGAGATCATTTGAGTCCAGGAGTTCAAGGTCAACATTGACAACACAGCAGAACTCCATCTTCTCTTTAAAAAACACACACTTAGACAAACATCTTATAGTTTTCAAATACATCTAGAAGAACTAGATAGCATAAACTGTTAGTTTAAATTTAGTTTTTAAAAATGTTTTATATGTAACATCTAATTTGCCACATATATTAACAATATTGTTAGCCATTCTCAAGAGTTTAAAAATAAATCTTTATTATGAGAGTTTATGGGCTGATCAGAAAAGGAATGAAGATCTTCAATAGTTTGAGCTATTATTTATTGACCATCAAGTCAATTACAAAGTACCAAAGGTAATTTATGCTTTCACAATAAATTTTTTTTGTTGCAGTAGAATTTTGAAAGCTTTTTCCTTTGTTGAAGAAACTATAAAGGCAGCACATGGAGACCAGGATGTGTGTAACTTCACACTGAGGGTTACTATGAAATCTATCACTAATCAAACTGATACAATGTTCCTTTTAAGTTTGTTGTCTCTTCAATCAAGTCTCTCACTGAAGGAATTTCAAATCACAAGTAAAAATCTCTACCGTAGTACTTCTTTACAGAGTCCTGTAATTGAATCTCTTTAGAAAAAAAAAAAAACCCTTTTATGGACCTCTATTTCAAGTGGAAATTAAACAATTCAATTCATTCGGTTACTTTTTGGCAGTCTGCGCACAAGTTTCACAGACAACTTCTCAGAGACATATCTCAGGAGTTCATCCATTGGCAGAACTAGTTAATAGGCCAACTGAACTACAGAACACTGGTTGGTTTCTTTCCCCCTCCCCTCCATTACACTTTCAACATATTGCTGACTTACAGATACAGTTAAATCTTATTGCAGAAATGTTTCTGAAACCACATTCTATCTGTTCAACACTAGGGTCAATTTAAGACCTTAAATAGGTCTGTATTCTTTACTTGTAACTAAGACTGTAAGATCTGGTCACAGCCAAACTGAGTAAAAGTAACGTCTCCACAGCCATAAATGAACCACTCTCCCCTTTTTTCTTTCTCTCTCTCTTTTTTTTGCATTAAAAAAAGAGAGAAAAATGTATTCAAGGCCCTTGTCTAGGCAAAAGCAAGAAAGACAGACATAGCTTTGGTAGAAATATTAGCGATTACTTTAAATGGTCTATTTATAACAATGGTTGGAAATAATAAGGTTTCATATCCAACTGTATGAGCCCGAGAGCCAGAACCCAGAAAAAAAAAGTAATACTTAAATACACGTAACTACCGAGGCCCAAATTAAATCCACTACTAGTGGTCACATGTTGAACCCTGCCTCGCCTGATTTCTGCAATAGAACTACATTCCCTAATCCCTGAGTATTTGCAGGCTATATAAAGCTCCTTTTTAGGGGCACTTGTTCCCACAACTCTGAGCTGCCAGGGAGTTAAGACAAGGGCATCTAGAGGCCTTAAAGCCCTAACTGCAAAGCTTGAAGGCTAACACCCTGATTAGAGATTAACTACTTCCCTGAAAACCTGGAGCCTAATTTAAATGCTTCCCGACTTTCTCATTTCTGTGTGTGCAGACATCGGCTGGGTGCTGTATAAATTAGTCATACTGTAAAGCTCTATTTTAAATGCTGTGTACAGTACATATATAGAACGGCCCTCAGCAGTGGGAGCCGTGCACGGACCCATAGCGATGAGCAGGGTGGGAAAGTCAGGTGGGTTCAATGACTGCCCTGATCTGATGATTACAAACACTCCATCCTACTCCCGTTTCCCTGATGATTTTCTTCGAGGCAGGGCGAGCACGGACATGGGGGAGGGTGTACGGCTCCCCAAACTGCCCGGTGATGGAGGCTACCTGGGCTGCCCCAGCTGCCCACCCATCCTGAGAAGGGAGAGGTCCCTCACCTCCAGCTTGTCGGTCAGCTCCTTGTGCATCTGTTCGTACTGCCGGCTCATGTCCTGATTCCTCTCCAGCAGTGCCTTGCCCAGCCGGGCCGCCAACACCAGATCCTTCTCCTTCTGCCGGATCACCGACAGCAGCTCGGGGTCCTGGGTAGGCAGTGGTTGCGGTCCGGCTGCCTCGGCCGGAGGCCCCAGCTCGGCCTGAGAATGTTCCCCGAGATCAGACGGCCGTTCCCCGGCCGCCAGCAGCGCCAGCTCCTCCTCTAACGCCAGTTCCAGCTCCCCGGGGCAGGAGACGAGGGCGGCGGCGGTAGCGATGACGGGATTCCGGACTGCGTCCCCGGCCGCGGCGGGCAGCTCCATGCAGCAGGCGCTGTCCGGCTCGGCAGGTGCTGAAGCGCGGCCGGCCAAGCCCAAGCAGAAGGTGGACATGGCCCGCACGCGCGGAGCCCGCAGCGGTGCGGCCCGGCCGGCGCGCGCCAGGCTGCAGCGGGGGAGGGGCCGCGCCGCGCCGCCCCGCCGCCCCGCGCCTCGCCCGGCGCCGCGGCACGCGCCCCCCGGGTCCCCGCGAGCCCTGGGCGCGGCCCGCGCCGGCCCGCCCCGCCCCGCCTCCCCCTCCGCGCCGGCGGCACGCGCCCCCGCCCCCGGGGCTCAGCTGCTCGCGCGCGTTGGGGAGGCGGAGGAGGCGGAGGAGGAGGAGGGGAGAAAAGGGAGGGGGGAGCGAAAGGGAAGGCCGAGGAAGTGAAGGCGAGGGGGCGCGAAGCGAGAGCGGAGGGTGCGAGGAGGAAAGCCGCCGCCGCCGGGTGTTCAGCCGCCCTGTTGCTGCTGCCTCGGTCGCTGCTGCGGCCGCCGCCGAGCCGGCAGCGCTTTACGGAGCGGGCTGCGCTCCTCGGTCGCGGCGATGCTCGCGGGGACTGTCGCTGCTGCTGCCGGCGGCCGCGCTCTGCAGCCGCGCTCCATGTCCCTCCACTCGGCAGCAGCCCCGGCAGCAGCGGCGACGGCGGCGGCTGCTGCTGCTGCGGCTGCTGCTGCAGGGGCCGAGGCGGCGGCTCCACATCGCGCGCCGCACAGCAGCCCGGGAGCCCCTTCCGGCCTTTCCCCGGCTCCTCTCACATACACACCACACACACAAACACACATACACACACGCACGCACGCACACACCGGCCCGGCCGCACCCCGCCCCGGCCTTCCGGCCGCGCCCCTTGCCGGCGCTTGACGCGCGCGGCACCTGTTCTCGGCGCCCGCGCGGGATTCGCTGGCGTGCGTGTCTCCTCAGCGGCGTACGTACAGGTGGCACCCGCCGCCTTTAACCCCTACGTTGCCTCACGCCGCTGGGGTTGGCGGGGGCAGTAGGAAGACGGCTGCGCGCGCCACCCGCGGAGATACCCGGAGCATCCCGATAGGTCACGCCCCCCCACCACCGTGTTTGCCACGCCCTCCCACCGTGTTTGCCACGCCCCCTTCGCCTCCAGTCTTTTCGCTGAGTGGCTCCGCCCTCCTTGCTCCAGTGTGGCCCCGCCCACAACACGCCTCACCTCCGGGCGTGGCCCCGCCCCTAGTTTCTCACTCACACCTCGGCGAAGTACGGCCCCGCCCCTAGCCTCGTTTTCACCTCTGGGCGTGGCCCCGCCCCCAGCCTCTTTCTCACTTCTTCGCGGGGGCTAGGCTGAGTCCCTTCCGGCTGTCACGTCGCGGTCTCTTGGTTCATCTGTGGGCCGAGGGAATTGAGGACATTCCTGTAAGACAGGTAGCCGCATCTCCAGAGACTGGCAGTCGTGGATTTTAAGTCTGAGTTACCCCCTCACCCTCCGTGAGAGCTCAGTAGTCAGGAGGGGGAGCCCTAGAGAGCCGGAGGAGGAGAGATGACTTTGGAACCCGGCATCTTAATGATGATGACTCAGGGATATGAAGGACGAGAAAGAAAGGGTTTACTGTGCAGAAATAACAGGCCGGGCAGAAAGTGCTCACAGATGGGAATACAAAGAATCCTCCTGACGACGACCACGGCTTGGGACGCTTCCAGTGTGTAAGGCTCTTTCCGTGCACTGTCTTGGTCTTCACCAGGGCCTTACAAAGTAAATACTCTTCCCACTTTGCACGCCTGAGATTCAGGTCCAGTCAACCGTAAACCATTATTCTTTGTTTTCGTTTTTGAAGAAGCTAAGTGGTCATTTATGACCTAGGTAGATACACAGGGGGTTTCTCAGGCCTGTAATCCTAACTACTCCTGAGGCTGACACCGGAGGATCTAAGTTCAGAGCCAGCCCTGGGAGGAAAGTCTGTGAGACTCCTTATCTCCAATAACCATCAAAAAAGCTGGAGGGCTGGGAAGGTGGCTCAGTGGTAGAGCACTTGCCTTGCATGCCTGAGGCCCTGGGTTCGATTCCTCAGCACCACATAAGAAAAAAGAAAAAAGAGCTGAGGGACAGCGCCCAGGCCCAGAGTTCAGGCCCCACCACCGGACCCCCCCCCCAAAAAAAAAACTGGAAATGGAGCTATGGTTCAAGTGGTAGAGAACCAGCCTTTAGTGATAAAGCTAAGGGATAGTGCCTAGGTCCTGAGTTCTAGCTCCAGTACTAACATACCCACATCCACAAAGAGAACCAAAGAGTCTACTTAAAAAGTGCCTCCCAGTCAGTTATTTTTCCAGTCCTGGGGCATGAACTTAGGGTCTGGGCACTGTCCCTGAGCTTCTTTTGCTAGCACTCTACCACTAGGGCATCAGTGCCACATCTGGCCTTTTCTGTTTATGTGGACTGAGGAATCGAATCCAAGGCTTCATGCATGCTAGGCAAGCACTCTACCACTAAGCCACATTCCTAGCCCTCAGTTTTCCCAACTCTTATTCTGATCTCATTAGTGATCTTTTTGTCTTGTGGGCGTTCTGTTGTTGTTTTTGTTGCTTTTCCAGAAGTGATTCCCACCAGAAGCCATAATTGTTTTATTTACCTTTTGGATGCCAACTCATTTTTGAGTTAGGTAATACTTTGATTCTTTTCATTCCCAGTGAAATGGAAATCTCAGGGCATCAAGGAGACTAAAGTGTTTCTCCTAGTTTTTTATTTCATAATCAAAGTATTTATTATGTCTAAACAGTACTCTGATTTTGCAGTCTACCCTCAGATAAGAGGGCAAGAATCCAAAAAGTCCTGAACCTCAGAGCTGTCTTTGGAAATGAGAGAGACAACTGAGGAGTTCCCACGTCAACCTTAGAGCTGAATGTCTGCACTTGCTTATGGTACCATGCAAGCAATGGATTGTTATAACACTTTTTTTTTTCTTTTTTAAAAGGACTCTTGATCAGAAATTGTGAGCCCTGTTAATATCAAGTTGCAACTCTTTTTTGCCTTGTTTGAATCACAAAGACCCAATCTCTCCCTAATCTATATGGAGACTCACATAAAGAGAACAAACAGGATTCCTAAGCAAAAATGACTTCAGCTATTAGGTTTTTCTCAATGCAGACATCACCCTGACAAAAAAGAAAAGAAAAAAAAAAAAGACTGGCTTGATGCCTTTGGAGGAGGGGTCCTGATCTGTTAACACTTAGCTGTTAACTGTAACAATGAACACTTTGGGTGCTGGCTTTAGCTCTTGAATTTCTAACCTAATAATGTTCCACCTCCTGCCCTAACTAGAAAATGATCGCTTATTTCTATATTTGTCCATAAACATTATACCCTGCAAATGGCCAAATGAAACCAGCCCAATCTTAGAACCACTTCACATTCTAGAAAATTATGGAAGCCACATACTAATAGTGCATGCCTTTAATCTTAGCTACTTAGGAGGCTGAGATTTGAAGATTGTGGTTCAAACTCAGGCTGGGCAGGAAAGTCTGTGAGTCTCTTATCTCCAATAACAACAACAACAACAGAAAAGGCTGGAACTGGAGCTGTGGCTCATGTGATAAAGTGCTAGTCTTGAGCACAAAAGTTCAGGGATAGTGCCCAGGTCCTGAATTCAAGCCCCAGTACTGGTAAAAAAAAAAAGTGTTGATGTCACCAAAAACTTTAAGTTTGTAGCTGTAAGTATTGACATTTACCATATGGAGAAGAATTTAAATTATTTATTTAAAATATAATAAACTGATGCTGTATCAAACTATGTTTTATAAAGAATAATTATATATTTATAAGCTTTTAAAAATTTTATGAGAATGACATCCTATATCTGCTTCTTCCCTTAATGTAGTACTTTTGTTTTGTTTTTCCATCCTGAGGCTTGAACTAAGGGCCTGGGTACTGTCCCTGACCCTCTTTGTGCTCAAAGCTAGCACTCTACCACTTGAGCCACAGCGCCACTTCTGGCTTTTTTCTGATTATATGGTACTAGGAATCAGACTCAGGTCTTTATGCATGCAAGGCATTAAGCCACATTCCCAGCCAGTATTTTATTTTTTGAAATATGTAAATAAAATCTGGTCTCATAATCTATTCAGGTCACGGTAGATGTTTTTCTTTGATATTAAGCCAACACTTGACAAGTGATACTTTCTGAAAGTTAGTTGTAGTATAGACTCTAAAATCATCTCAAGGAAATCCACTGAGCAAGCTGTCTTTTGAATGGATCTTTTACCTATGTATGATTAATTTTGCAATGGTATGCATTTGAAAAATATCAAATCATTGATTTATTCAAATCTTCCAAATCTTGTCACATTCCGTTTTATACAATATTAATTCCATCATAAAAGGCTCTAAGTATGGAAAAGCAATTAGCTCACTAAGGTTGATATATGAGTTTTTGAAAATTCTTTTTTTTTTCTTGCGGGTTTTTTTTTTTTTTCCGGTCGTGGGGCTTGAACTCTGGGCTGGCTTTGAACTGTGGTCCTCAGATCTCAGCCTCCTGAGTAACTAGGATTATAGGTGTGAGCCACAGGTGCCCAGCTTCTAAATACTTTCACTAAACGTTTAGTATATTTATCGTTGGTAACAGACATTTTCAATTGTTTTCCTTGATGGTCTTACTTTATTAATTCTTGAGAAAATGTTTGACAATGACCCAAATTTAAATGCCAGCTTGCCATTTATTCATTCAGGCAAAAAATAACGCTCTATAAAAAATGTGGATGGTTTAGTTCCCAACTCCAATAGTGGTGCAAGTACCTTACCTGAATACAGCCATTGTACCCAGGCATGCAACAGAAGTGCTTTATGGGTAATTACCATTTCACTAGCTAGAATATTTTAAAAATTGTGTATTCTAAGAGTCACAGTTTTACAAAAGTACTCTTTTATCAGAGAATTCTTTTTTTTTTCTTTTTTTTTTTTTTTTTTTTTGGTCAAGGGGCTTGACCTCTGGGCCTGAGCATTTCAACTCAAGGCAAGTGCTCTACAACTTGAGCCATGGCGCCACTTCTCGTTTTCTGGTGGTTAATTGGATTGGAGGAACTTTCCTGCTCAGGCTGGCTTTGAACTGTGATCTTTAGATCTCAGCCTCCTGAGTAGCTAGGATTACAGGCATGAGCTACCAGCACTCGGCTACCAGAGATATTTTTATGTGATACTAGCTCACCCACCCTTTCTTCTTTCTTTCCCCCTTCCTACCTTCTTTCCTTCCCTTCCCTTCCTTCTGTCTTTCCTTCCTTCCCTCCCTTTCCCTTCCCCCCTTCTTTCCTCTTTCCTCTTCCTTCTTTCTTTCCTTTCTTTTTTCCCTCCCTCCCTCCCTCCTTCCCTCCCTTCCTTTCCTCCCTTCCTTTCCTTCCTTCCTTCCTCTTTCCCTTTCCTTCTCTTTCTCTTTCTTTCCTTCTCTCTTTCCTTCTCTTTCTCTCCTTTCTTTTCCTTCCTTCCTTCCCTTCCTTCCCTCCCTCCCTCCCTCCCTCTCTCTCTCTCTCTCTCTCTTTCTTTCTTTCCCTTCCTTCCTTCCTTCCTTCCTTCCTTCCTTCCTTCCTTCCTTCCTTCCTCCCTCCCTTTCTTTCTTTCTTTCTTTCTTTCTTTCTTTCTTTCTTTCTTTCTTTCTTTCTTTCTTTCTTTCTTTCTTTCTTTCTTTCTTTCTTTCTTTCTTTCTTTCTTTCTTTCTATCTTTTTCTTTCTTTCTTTCTCCCCATTAGCATATACAAGTGAAAAACATACTGCCTATACATCTTTGGATATGTGTCCTCCAAAGATCCATGTATTACACATAGACAATGTTATTATAAAATTATTTATAATTTTGGGCTGGGAAGGTGGCTCAGTGGTAGAGTGTTTGCCTTGCATGCTTGAGGCCCTGGGTTCGATTCCTCAGCACCACATAAGCAGAAAAAAAAAGCCGAAAGTGGCGCTGTGGCTCAAGTTGTAAAGTGCTAGTCTTGAGCTGAAGAGCTGAAGGACAGTGCCCAGACCCAGAGTTCAAGCCCCAGAGCCGACAAAAAACAAAACAAAAAAATTATAATTTTTTAATTATTATTTTTTTGGGGTCCGTTCGTCGGGCCTGAACTCTGGGCCTGGGCACTGTCCCTCAGCTCTTCAGCTCAAGGCTAGCACTCTACCACTTGAGCCACACTTCCATATGCAGCTTTTTGCTAGTTAATTGGAGATAAGAGTCTCCTGAACTTATCTACCAGGCTGGCTTTGAAGTGATCCTTGTATCCCAGCATCCTGAGTAGCTAGGATTATAGGCCTGAGTAACCAGCACCTACCTCCTTTTTTTTTTTTTTTTTGTCAGTAGTGGGGCTTGAACTCTGGGCCTGAGCGCTGTCCCTCAGCTCTTCAGCTCAAGGTGAGCGCTCTACCACTTGAGCCACAGCACCACTTCTGGTTTTCTAGTGGTTTATTGGAGATAAGAGTTTCACGGACTTTCCTGTCTGGCTGGCTTTGAACCTCGATCCTCAGATGTCAGCCTCCTAAGTAGCCAGGATTACAGGCGTGCAGGCTTGAGCCACCGGTGCCCTGCCTCCTTTTGTTTTAAAGCTTTTTTTTTTTTTGGTTCCTGTCGTGGGGCCTGAATTCTGGGCCTAGGCGCTGTCCCTCAGCTCTTCAGCTCAAGGCTAGCGCTCTACCACTTGAGCCACAGCGCTACTTCTGGCTTTTTTTCCTTTTTGCTTATGTGGTGCTGAGGAATCGAACCCAGGGCCTTAGGCATGCAAGGCAAGCGCTCTACCACTGAGCCACCTTCCCAGCTCCCTCCTTTTGTTTTTGAACTTTTTTTTTTTTTTGGGGGGGGGGGGTCCGGTGGGGCCTTAACTCTGGGCCTGGGCGCTGTCCCTCAGCTCTTCAGCTCAAGGCTAGCCTAGCGTTCTACCACTTGAGCCACAGCACCACTTCTGGCTTTTTTCTTTTTTCTTATGTGGTGCTGAGGAATCGAACCCAGGGCCTCAGGCATGCAAGGCAAGCGCTCTACCACTGAGCCACCTTCCCAGCTCCCTCCTTTTGTTTTTAAGATGAGATTTTGTCAACTTCCTCAGGGCTGACCTCAGACTCATGATCCTTTTTCCTCAGTAGTATTACAGTAGGGCATCACTGTGCCTGGCTGATATTTTTTTATCCTTTATAAATTCTAAACATATTTGCATCACTGTTCATTTTGGTGCTGGATATTCTGTTGAATTTGAGTATGAGCCATCTTCACACACTGTGCATGGATTTTCACATACGTACCATTATATCACTGAACATCAAAATATGAAAATTTTCTTCTTAGAAATCCTGGTATTTCCAAATGTGACAACACTTCTCCAAATTTTCCACATTGTTTACTTTTATTAGCATCTTGATATGTGAAAATGAGAAAGTGTAAAAGACAAAACATCTTCCAGAAAAAATTGTTTTCAAAAAGTGAAGTGTTAAAGAAATTTGAAGAGTTGGCTGTGAGCCATTCTGTGCTTGGCATTTTCATTCAGCAGTGATATTGTGTGTGTGTGTGTGTGTGTTGTACATGTGTGTGCATCTGTGTGTGCATTTCCAGCTATATATTTTATTTTATGAACTGTTTGTGAAAGCATAGAAGTCTTGACAAATTCTAAAATGTTCTCCAAAGCTTCTTATAGGATTTTCAAAGATGAGTGGACTCAACAATTTGCAACATGTAGTAAATGTATATACCCTGGTGATTCTCTAGTTGAGATTTAAAGGGATGTACCTACCAGTACTGGTTGGTCTACAGCAGACATCCTGCTTGGCCTGGGCTGAAACAGTTTTCTTCTGCTACCCAGAAGGGGAGTTGAAGCCTCATCTGTCCTTACTCTGAGACATAGTTCATCCCTGACTGCTCCTCCTTCGTCTTCAATTCCTTCCTACTTTTATCTCTGCCCAACTTTTCTCCTCCAGGGAAGAGCCCTGCTGTGGTTTAGATGAGTATCCCCCAAACACACCTGGCAGTCTGTAGCCCAGGGCATTGTTAGGAGGTGGTGATACCTTTAAGAGGTAGGCACCTGGTTCCAGTCTCTCCCCTGCATGATAAGAGTATCAACTCAGGAACTGGACTTGCTAGACTAATAGCTCAGCTCTGCCATTTATGACTTGGTTGATCTTGGATACATCACTTTCTTCATTTAAAAATGAAAATAGTAAGAATACTTACTGAATGAAGTTGTACTTAAGATTAAAAATTAAAAAAAGATTTCATATACAAGCTGGTGCCAATGGCTCATGCTTGTAATCCTAGTTACTCAGGAGGCTGAGATTTGAGGGTCTAACTTCAAAGCTAATCTGGGCAAAGTCCATGAGCCTTTTATCTCCAAGTAATCACTAAAAAGCTGGAAGTGGAGTTGTGGTTCAAATGGTAGAGTGCCAGCCTTGAGTGAAAAAGCTAAGGAGAACACCCAAGCCCTGAGTTCAAGCCCCACTATCAGCAGGCCCATCGCACACGCACGTGCGCACGCATGCACAAACACACACAATCATATTTGTATAGCTGTTTAAACTAGAGCCTGGTACATTGTAGGTACAAACATAAATGCTGGATAAATAAATACCCAAAATAACTGAGCACAAAATGCTATAATCTTTGCTAGCCAATGTTTACATTTGTCATCTTTCCCCTTATCTAAATCTTTCCTTTTGAAAATAATAGGTTAAAAATTGTGTCAATACTATAGAGAATCAGGTACGAAAACAATCGTGGTGGTGGTAGTGGTATGCAAATGGCTGATGTTAGAATATGGTAGAATTATTGAGTGATAACCTTGGGTTCCTAGGTTAGATCTGACATTAACTATGTACGTTTGAGTATGATGTTGTGTGGTGAGACATTGGATTGCATGATCATCCCTTCATCATCTAAGCCAGTGGTTCTTAACTGTGGATGAATTTTGCATCTCTCTCTCTCTCTCTTTCTCTCTCTCTCTCTCTCACCCTGGGGATATCACACAATGTCTGGAGACACATTTTGGTTGTTACAACTATAAAGGAGGAGATGCTATTGATGTTTATGAGGCAGAGACCGGGGAATCTGTTGTTAAAATCCTACAATGCACAGGACAACCTCCCACGCAAGATTGGCCCCAAATGTCATTAGTGCTAAGGCTGATAAACCCTCATTTTAAAATGCCAGGCCTCTACAACTTGACTATAGTATGGTTTCTTCATTTGTTCATTCTTTGTTGTTTCTTTCCTAAGCAAAACATTACAATTTGAATCCTAAATGTCTCCTAGAGGTCCATGTGTTAAAGGCCTGGTCCTCAGGGAGGTGTGATTGGGAGGTGGTGGCTCCTTTAAGAGGGAAGACCATGTGAGAGGTATTTAGGTGATTGGAGGCTTGCCCTCAGAAGGAATTGTGGGACCACAGCCCCTCCCTCTCTCCTTTTGTTTCCAGGCCACTAGAAATGATTTGAGCCATACTTTTCATTCTAGCACCATGTGCTGCCTCTCCAGAGGCCTGAAGCAAAAGGAGTTGCTTGAACATGGACTTGGACTCCAAAACTATAAGCCAAAACAAATATTTTCTTATTTATTTATATATTTAATTTTTTTGTGCCTGTCCTTGGGCTAGAACTCAGAGCCTAGGCATAGTCCCTGAGCTTCTTTTTGCTCAAGGCTAACGCTCTACCACTTCAGTCACAGCTCCACTTCCAGTATTTTTTTTTGTTGTTTGCTTTTGGTAGTTTAGTAGAGATAAAAGTCTTACAGACTTTCCAGACTGGGCTGACTTTGAACTTTGATCTTCTCGTCTCCGCTTCCTGAGTAGCTAAGATTACAGATGTGAACTGCTACTGGCACCTTTTCTGTTTTATAAGTTAACTTATCTCAGGCATTCCATTACAGTGATGGAAAGCTGACTAATCCGAGGGCTCTGTTCCAGAGAGCCTGGGGTACTTTCTGCTACTTTTAAGAGCTTCCTTCTGAAAAAAAAGTAAAACCGACCTTAATAGAGCCATGTCATCTGAGAAAACAAACAAAAACTCTCTGGCAGAGTATAGTAGTACATGTTTATAGTCTACCTACTTTGAAGGATGTATCAGGAGAATCCCCTGAGTCAGGGGCTTAAGGCCATATTGGTAATGTAGTAAGAAAAAAACAAAAAACCAACTAATCAAACAAATCTTATTTGGACTGAATTGCTCCCCATATCGATCACATTCCTTCCCATTTTTCCCCCTCCTCTTTCTAATGATTTGGCTGTCTCCATGCCCAAAAATTCATCAGAAAATGTCTGATTTATACTCAAGGTGGCTATTTTTGTTTGCTCCTGTGCCCACATCTAGAAAGATTTGTGGTTTAATTTTCTATGTGTTCACATTTTCCTGCTTCTTTTCAGCAATCTTGGCCCTAAATGCATGGCTGATGCATTTTGCTACGTATATCATTCATCTGCAGCTATTTTAAAAACATTTCCTAGTTTTATTTGATTTCAAGGATTTGCCAAACATTTGTTATATCTTGCTCTTTCTGCATCACATTCTGGCTTAATCTCTTGGCAAGCAAGTTATTTATATCTATTGATATTGCTCATACAAGCACTGCTTTTTAAGTGAATTTCCTCCCAATTTTTCTTTTTCAGTTTTGGAGTAAACTGATTGTAGAAATAACATAGCATCTAGTTGTCAGAATAACTACAAAAACCTTTTGCAATTAAATAGTGAAATGTCTTTAATCTGTTTTCTGTATTTGGGGTTGTAATTGTTACTACTCCCTCTTTTGTTCTTAATAAAAAGACTATGAGATTTTTTTTTGTTGTTGGTCATGGGGGCTGAACTTTGAACTTTTGTCCTGGGTGCTGTCCCTCAGCTCTTCATCTCAAGGCTAGTGCCCTACCACTTGAGCCACAATGTCACTTCCGGCTTTTTTCTGCTTAGGTGGTGCTGAGGAATCGAACCCAGGGCCTCATGCATGAGAGGTAATCACTCTACCACTGAGCCAGCTTTCCAGCCCTGAGATTTTTTTTAAAATGTCTTCCTTTGACAAGAAAAAAAATCAATGTTATTTTTCATAGGGTCAAAATTTAATTTCATGTGTAAGAGAACATGTCTGTGTCTGTGGTGCATGTATAAGTGTGGGATATATATTCCTATTTTAGTGTTCTGGGGAGATAGTTTGTATAAGGTACCAACAAATAATGGTAATTTAATTTATACTTGATAGTAACTAAGAGATATAAACTTTTCTAGGTGATTAAAATATGTTTATTGGCTGGAAGCTGGTGGCTCATGCCTGTAATCCTAGCTACTCAGGAGGCTGAGATATGAGGATCATGATTCAAAGCCAGCCCAGGCAGGAAAGTCCATGAGACTCTTATCTCCAATTAACTGTGATCCTCAGATCTCAACCTCCTCAATAGCTAGGATTACAAGCATGAACCACCTGCACCCAGCTGGATTAATTTTTATGTGTGTATGTTTTTAAATTGTTATGATCAAAGTGTTGTACAGAGGAGTTGCCATTTCATAATGCATTCATTACTTTTGACATAGAATGTTGTTTTATGCCTGGATGGACCTGGACTGTGATCCTCCTATTTGTGTGTTCCAGTATTACTGGATAACAGGTGTGGTAGGTATGTCACCACACTCAGCCAGGCATCTCCATAGCTGGAATGGCAGGCATGCCACTGTGTCCAGCCAGCCATTGGTTGAGATGAAGTCTTGCAAACTTTTTTTCCGGGGGGTGGGGGGGTGGGGGGGGAAGAGGGGATAGTGAGCAGGGCCAGCCTGGAACTATAATCCCTATAATCCCTGAATCTCCATTTCCCCTGTAGCTAGGATTACAGTCTTGACTCACTGCACCTGGTTTGATACATAATGAATGAATAATGCTATGAGTAAAGCAACACACTGCCAGCACATAGTCCTGTGCTCACTCAACAAAATGTTAAAACAAAATCAAAAGCAGCAAAACAACTTTGTTTCATGGTAAAATGTTCTGTATGGTCTGTGTTAATGTCTTCATTTACCTAGAACGTTTATCACCCACAGATGATTGTGTTTTGCTACATATATCCATCATCTGAAGCTATTTTAAAACATTTCCTAATTTTATTTCATTTCAAGAATTTGCCAAACACGGGCTCAATGGTAGAGTGCTTGCCTTGCATACATAAATGAGGCCCTAGGTTTGATTCCTCAGCACTACATAAGCAGAAAAAGCTGGAAGTGGGTCTGTGGCTCAAGTGGTAGAGTGCTAGTCTTGAGCTGAAGAGCTGAGGGACAGTGCTCAGGCCCAGAGGTCAGGCCCCACAACTGACAAAAAAAGAATTGTCAAACACATGTTATATTGTCCTCTCTCTTGTTATATGGAAGAAGCAAAGATATATATGATACCTGCCCTTAATAGTTTGTAATTTAATAAAGGTTAGACAACAGGAAAAAAAACTATAAGCAGTACTGGAATTATATTCAACAGTACATTAAATACCATATAAATTATGCAATGCATATTTTAGACCTCAGTAATGGTAGATGCTGCTAGATATAGTGGCATGAAACTAAAATTCCACCTGTTTTTGTTTTTCTTTTTGTGTGTGTGTTAATCCTAGGTGCTGTCCCTAAGCTTTCTTTTGCTCAGGGCTAGTGCTCTACTATTTGAGCCATGACTCCACTTCAATCTTTTTGGTGGTTTATTGAAGATAAGAGTCTCGACTTTGCTGCCCCAGGTTGGCTTCAAACCAAGATCCTCAGATCTCTGCTTTCTGAGTAACTAGGATTACAGAAATGAGTCGCCAGTTCCCCTATTTTTGTTTTTGTTTTTAATCACCACCTTGCTGTGGCAATGGTAGACCATGTCAGGGATGACATAGTTCCACCTCATCATTTATCCCTCCATTTTGGCTGTGCTTATATGAGAGAATGTTTATCTGAACTGTCACCAATCTTACTATGGCCTGCTTCTCTCATAGCTCATATCATTGGCTTTCCTGGCTATGGGGATAGTGTATTGGACTAGTGTGAATACAGGTGATGTGACCATTTCTTCCCATCTTCTCAGACTCCCCTTTGCAGCAAAATTGCACTGGGCTCCTCTCTCTAACATTTGCTCCATCTACCCACTCCCAATCAAATAAAGAAATGGATTAGGGAGAGAAGCAATCCTTCCTCATGGGTTCAGAAAAATAATTGCCCAGAAGAAAGCTAGCTGTGTGCATGCTTTATTCTACCTTTGCATTTACAATACTCAAGTATTTGTGAAGGCTTATATTTAAGAAGACATGGGGCTGGGAAGGTGGCTCAGTGGTAGAGCGCTTGCCTTGCATGCATGAGGCCCTGGGTTCGATTCCTCAGCATCACATAAGCAAAAAGAAAAAAGCCGGAAGTGGCCCTGTGGCTCAAGTGGTAGAGCGCTAGCCTTGAGCTGAAGAGCTGAGGGACAGCGCCCAGGCCCAGAGTTCAGGCCCCTCGACCAGACCAAAAAAAAAAAAAAATTTAAGAAGACATTAAAAAAATCACCCAATTAATGTGCTGAGATGTTGCTCAGTGGCAAAGTACTTGCCTAGCAAGTGCAACGTCTGGGTTCGATCCCCAGTACCAAAAAGGAAAAGACAAAAAAAAATCACCCAATTTAAAGAAGAAATGGCAGAGCTTCAAACACATGGTTATGTAACTTGATTTAATTGAAGAGAAACCAAGAAATACATCAAAGATATAAATTTGCATTTCCCTAGGGTCTCCAGTGAGTGATTCAGCTTTTTTTTTTCTTTAAGTAAGTGGGTCAGGAAACTGGTAATCCTGTAATGATTTCTGTTCAACTGCATTCAGCGGGTAATTTATTTCTTACAGATCTAAAAAAAAAACCCCACACACAGTATGTTAAAAATCAGCAACATTGATGTCAACCCCACATCACATTGTTTTGTTTATCAGTCATGAAGACTGTATTTATTTTAATTGAAAGCCTTCTCTGTTGTTGGCAAGTAGTGACAATATTGTTTGTGGATTTATTTTGAAGTTCTGCATTTCCTGTTATATAATTCTATGATTTAGCCAATCCGGTGGCACTTTATATTGGGAAGTCTCAAACAGAATGACAACAGGACAAACCTGTTATAGCACAATGTAAGGATAAACATAGAAGCTGATAGATGGGTTTTCTGGAAACAGCTCAGGTTTAAAGGCACAAGCTATGAGTTAGCATAAAAAGGCTATTTTTTTTCAGTGTGGTAAAGGACATATAACATAAAACTTGCCATCTTACATTGTGTGTGTGTGTGTTAGAGAGAGAGAGAGAGAGAGAGAGAATATGAATATGTGTACTGGTCCTGAGGATGGAACTCAGGGTCTAAGCACTGTCTCTGTCCCTGAGCTAAGGCTAATACTCAGCTACTTGAGCCCTCAGCTCTACTTCTAGCATGTGTGTGTCTCTGTGTGTGTGTCTGTGTGTCTGTGTTTAATTGGAGATAAGCATCTCACAGACTTTCCTGCCTACCTGGCTTTGAATTGCAATCCTCTGATCTCAGCCTTGTGAGTAGCTAGGATTACAGGTGTGAGCTGTGGGCTACCATCGCTTGGCCATCTTACATATTTTATTGTTGTTTTTTTGTTTTTGGGTCCGTTCGTGGGGCCTGAACTCTGGGCCTGGGCACTGTCCCTCAGCTCTTCAGCTCAAGGCTAGCACTCTACCACTTGAGCCACAACGCCACTTCTGGCTTTTTTTCTTTTTGCTTATGTGGTGCTGAGGAATCGAACCCAGGGCCTCATGCATGCAAGGCAAGCGCTCTACCACTGAGCCACCTTCCCAGCCCCATCTTACATATTTTAAATGTCCAGTTCAGTGACATTAAGTATGTTCACAGTGATGTGCATCCATTGCTACCATCATCCATGCACACATCTCTTTGTCTCACCAGACTGAAACTCTATTCCCACGGGGGCAGGGGGGGAGGGAGGGACGGGGGGGGGGGGGGGTGGGTGGGTGGGGTGGGGTGGATTTTTCTCAAGCAGAGAGCCATATAACAAATAACATGTAACAATTCTTCTGTAGCAAAGCCAGGCTTCGCTCAGAAGGAAATTGAAGCAAGGAGCCAGACTAGTCACCTACTTTGCTGTTTTCTAATTATGTGTTAGTATGCATGGGTTCACCTTAACTCATTATCTGTTAGCTATATGTGATAGTATGATACACAAACTAGCTGTTGGCTTAGAGAATTCCCAGATGTGGTTATGCAATTGGTAAGTAGAAAAAGCAAATGCCAGTGAATGGAACCCTTGAACCTGTCAAAAGTATTAGCACACCCTATTATTTCACAGCAGGTGGCAATCAGCTGCTCCACAATTACATTGAAGGACTTGATTAATTATCCAAGGACACTATCTTTTTTTTTTTTTTTTTGGCCAGTCCTGGGGCTTGAACTCAGGGCCTGGACACTGTCCCTGAGCTTCTTTTGCTCAAGGCTAGCACTCTACCACTTGAGCCACAACACTAATTCCTGCCTTTTCTGTTTATGGGGTACTGAGGAATTGAACCCAGGGTCATGAATGCTAGGCAAACACTACCACTACGCCACATTCCCAACCCTCCAAGGACACTTTCTGAAAATGCTGGTCACCTGCCTCTGGAGGCATTTGCATTACCTACTTTCAAGTGTTCTTACAAGTTGACATTGAAAGGCTAGAATGTGATTTATTATTTTTTTTTTTTTTTTTTCTTTTTTTTTTTTTTTTTATTGTAAAGCTACTATACAGAGGGTCACAGTTACATGAGTGAGGTTATGAGTACACTTCCTCTTGAACATTGTTACCCCCTCCATTGTTTTCCCCCTACCATCCCCTCCCTCCCTCCCTTCCCCGAGGTTCTTTTTTTTTTTTTTTTTTTTTTTTGATTGTGATTAAATGATTACATAATTTCAAAGTCACAAGTTCATTCTAACTTCCCTGGAGCAAATTGTCTACCACAGTCTGTAATATATAACAGTGTTCACATGTTATATACCATATTTGTGATCAGCAGCATGAGGATATTTAGTAGTGGTTCAACCAGATGAGCGGGAGTTCTTTGTTTCTTAAGTCCTGTTAGTTTTGTCGTATCACTAACCTTTTGGATTTAGCATCCACTTATGAGGGAGACCATGTACCGTTTGTCTCTTCGTTCTTGGCTTACCTCGCTCAACATGATTCCTTCTAGCTCCATCCATTTCCCTGCAAATGCCATTATTTTGTCATTTCTAATGGCTGCATAATATTCCATTGTGTATAGATACCACAATTTTTGGATCCATTCATCTGTGGTGGGGCACCTAGGTTGTTTCCATATCCTAGCTATTGCGAACAGTGCTGCAATAAACATGGAGGTGCACGTGTCCTTGTATATTGGTTCCTGTTGTTCAGGGTAGATGCCTAGAAGTGGTATGACTGGGTCGTAAGGGAGGTCAATCTTTAGCTTTCTAAGGACCCTCCAGACTGCTTTCCAAAGTGGTTGTATAAGTGTACATTCCCACCAGCAGTGTAATAGGGTTCCTCTTTCTCCACATCCCCTCCAGCATTTGTCGTTGGCTGATTTGTGGATGTGGGACATTCTGACTGGGGTAAGGTGGTATCTCAGGGTTGTCTTTATTTGCATTTCCTTCACCACCAGGGATGATGAACATTTCCTCATGTGTTTCTTTGCCATTTTTATTTCTTCATTTGAGAAGTCCCTCTTTAGTTCCCTTGCCCATTTAGTAATTGGTTTGTTAGGTTTGGGAGGGATTAGTTTCTTGAGTTCCCTGTATATACAGGATGTTAACCCCTTGTCTGATATATTGCTGGTAAATATTTTTTCCCAATTAGTTGGTTGTCTTTCTAGCTTAGTTGCGATAGATTTAGCTGTGCAGAAGCTTTTTATTTTAAGGTAGTCCCATTTGTCGAGTCTCTCTCCAACTTGTTGTGACCCTGGGACTCTGTTCAGGAAGTTCCTTCCTGTGCCTATTAGTTCAAGTGTCTCTCCTACTCTGTCCTGCAGTAGTTTCAGAGATTCAGGTTTAATGTTAAGGTCTTTAATCCATTTTGAGTTGATGTTGGTGCATGGTGATAGGCTGGGGTCCACTTTTAGTTTTCTGCATGTGGCTGCCCAGTTTTCCCAGCACCAGCGGTTGAAGAGGCTGTGTTTCTTCCATTGTATGTCTTTGGCTCCTTTGTCGAATATCAGCTGGCTGTAGGCCTGTGGATTTATATCTGGATCTTCTATTCTGTTCCATTGGTCTTCGGGTCTGTTTTTGTGCCAGTACCATGCTGTCTTTGTGATTATAGCTCTGTAGTAGAGTTTGAAGTTCGGCATGGATAGCCCTCCCATATTGTCTTTATCCCCTAGAATTGTTTTGGCTATTCTAGGTCTTTTGTTGTTCCATATAAATTTTTGGACTGTTTTCTGTATTTCAGTGATGTATGTCATTGGGATTTTAATAGGAATTGCATTGAATTTGTATATTAATTTTGGAAGTATCACCATCTTTACTATATTAAGTCGGCCTATCCAGGAGCATGGGAGGTCTTTCCATTTCCTAGTGTCTTCTGCAATTTCTTTCTTTAACTTTTTATAGTTCTCATTAAATAGTTCTTTTACATCTTTGGTTAGGTTAATTCCTAAATATTTTATTTTTTGGGAGGTTATTGTGAATGGGGTTGCTCCCTTTATTTCCCTCTCTTCCTGTGCGTTATCAGTGTATAGGAAGGCAACTGATTTTTGTGGGTTTATTTTGTATCCTGCTATTTTGCCGAAGTGACTTATGATTTCTAAAAGTTTGGGGATGGAGTTTTTGGGATCGTGGAGGTATAGTATCATGTCGTCTGCAAAAAGGGATAGTTTCACTTCTTCTTTCCCTATGCGGATCCCTTTAATGTCTTTTTCTTGCCTTATTGCCCTGGCTAAGGGTTCTAGGACTATGTTGAAGAGGAGTGGAGATAGTGGACATCCTTGCCTTGTTCCTGTTTTTAGGAGGATTGGTTGTAGCTTTTCCCCATTAAGTATAATATTGGCTATTGGTCTGTCATAAATGGCTTTTATTGTTTTTAGAAATGTTCCTTCTATTCCTATTTTCTCCAGAGCTTTTAGCATGAATGAATGTTGAATTTTATCAAAGGCCTTTTCTGCATCTGTGGCGATAATCATGTGATTCTTGACCTTGGCTCTGTTGATATGCTGGATTACATTTATTGACTTACGTATGTTAAACCATCCCTGTGTCTCTGGGATGAAGCCTACCTGATCATAGTGTATTATTTTTTTTATGTGTTTCTGGATTCTGTTAGCTAGAATCTTGTTAAGGATCTTTGCATCTGTGTTCATCAAGGAGATTGGCCTGTAATTCTCCTTTTTGGTTGGGTCTTTGCCTGGTTTGGGGATGAGTGTGATATTGGCTTCGTAGAATGAGTTTGGGATAGCTCCCTCCTTCTCTGTTTCTCTGAAGAGCTTGAGGAGTATGGGTATTAGTTCTTCTTTAAAGGTCTTATAGAATTCTGCTGTGAATCCATCTGGTCCTGGGCTTTTTTTTGTTGGAAGACTTTTGATAGCTTCCTGTATCTCATTATAGGATATTGGCTTATTTAATTGGTTAACTTCTTCTTTGCTCAGTTTGGGTAACTTGTATTTCTCTAAAAATGCATCCATTTCCGCCAGATTTTCTTCCTTTAGAGAGTATAGCTTTTGAAAGTAGTCTGTTAGAATTGTTTGGATATCTTGGGTACGTGTTGTGATGTTTCCCGTGGCATCCCTAATCCTATTAATATGGGTTTCCTCTCTTCTTTTTTTAATTAATCTTGCCAACGGGCCATCAATTTTGTTTATTTTTTCAAAGAACCAGCTTTTTGTTTGGTTTATTTTGGTTATGGTTTTCTGATTTTCTAATTGGTTAATCTCTGCTCTCAATTTGGTTATCTGGCTTCGTCTAGTAGCTTTAGGTCCCATTTTTTCTTGTTTTTCTAGCTGTTTTAGTTGCAACATGAGATTATTTACTTGGTCTGTCTCCATTCTCTTGATGTGGGCACTGAGGGCAATAAATTTGCCCCTCAGGACTGCTTTTGCTGTGTCCCACAAGTTTCTTTGTGAGGTGTTTTCATTTTCATTGAGTTCTAGGAAATGCTTTATTTCTTCTCTGATCTCTTCTGTTACCCAGGCCTTGTTAAGGAGTGTGCTGTTCAATTTCCATGTATTAGAGAAATTTCTGCGGTATGCTTTGTTATTGAGAGCTAGCTTGATTCCACTGTGGTCAGATAGGATACAGGGGATTATGTCGATCCCTTTGTATTTGCTTAAGTTCCTTGAATGAACTATGATATGGTCTATTTTGGAGAAAGTTCCATGAGCTGCTGAGAAGAATGTGTACTGTGTTGTTTTAGGGTGAAATACTCGGTAGATGTCAGTTAATTCCGCTTGAAGTATGGCCTCACTTAATTCGGTAGCTTCTTTGCCAATCCTCTGGTTGGTAGACCTGTCCTTTGGTGAGAGTGGCGTGTTAAAGTCTCCTAGTATTATCGTATTGGGATCTATTTTATTCTGTAAGTTTGAGAGCATTTGTTTAACATATCTGGGTGCACCGATATTTGGGGCATATAAGTTGATGATGGTTATATCCTCCTCTTGGATTGTTCCCTTTATTAATATGTAATGTCCGTCCTTGTCTTTCTGTACTGATTTTAATGAAAAGTTTATTTTGTCAGATATCAGGATAGCTACACCTGCTTTCTTATTGGGGGAATTTGATTGGTAGATCCTTTTCCACCCCTTCACTCTGAGTTTGTTTGTATGTTTGGCTGAGAGGTGGGTCTCCTGAAGGCAACAGATGGATGGGTCTTGTTTTCTGATCCAGTCCTCAGTTCGTTTTCTTTTAATTGGCGAATTCAGCCCATTTATATTAAGAGAAAGTATAGAGAGATGCATTGTTGTCCCTGCCATTCCGTTTTCCTAAGTTTTTCTTCTTTCCTTTCCTCCTGTGCTTGCTCAGTTAGACTTTGAGTAATGCCTGTTTGGGGCAGGTCCCAGTTCCTGGTTGCTTTCTTCAGGTTGTGTCCCCCCTCTTAGAATTCTTTGTAATGCTGGCTTAATGTTTATGTATTCATTTAGTTTTTCTTTGCTATTAAAAGTTTTCAGTTCTCCATCGAATGTGAATGCTAGCTTTGCCGGGTATATCAGTCTGGGTTGGCAGTTATTGGCTCTCAGGGCTCGTATGGTGCTTTCCCAGGCTTTTCTTGCATTCATTGTTTGTGTGGAGAGATCTGCAGTGATTCTAATTTTTTTCCCGTTGTAGTATAGCTCCTTCTTCATTTTTGCTGCATGCAGGATTGTTTCCTTATTATTCAGATCCATCATTGTTACTATTATGTGCCTAGAAGTGTTTCTCCTGGGATCTTGCTTGTTGGGTGTTCGATAAGCTTTTGTGATGTAGTTAAGATGGTCGTTTTTGAGGTGGGGAAAATTTTCATTGACTATCTTGTTAAATAGGTGTTGCATTCCCTTGCTCTGGAATTCCTCACCTTCGTCCACTCCGATTATGCGAAGGTTAAATTTTTTAGCATTATCTGCTTGCTCTTGAATTTCCCTTTGGTTTAATTTGAGTGATTTTTCCATATCTGTCACTTTTTGGTCCAGTTGGTGTATTCTGTCTTCTGTATCTGACACTCTACCTTCCATTTCATTCACTCTGTTGACCGTGGCTTCTATTGTGGTTTGCATGATGGAAATGGATCCCTTTATGGATTCAATGTTGGTTCTCAGAGTACTGATCTCACCTCTCAATGAGGTGATATCAGTATGCATTACCTCTAATTTGGCGTTTATCTCACTTCTTACTGAGGTTTGTGCAGCTTCTATTTTTGCATCCAATTTTTGTTTGATATCCTGTATATCTTTTGATAGTTCATCCTTGTGCTCTTTCAATTTCTGATCCATTTCTCGCTTTATTTCTTGAGTCATTGCCTCCAGCAACCCTTGGATGTAGTTTTTGTCTTCCATTCCTGCTTTGCTCCCACTGGGGCTCTCCCCTGCGTGGCTGCTGGCTTTTGAGGTGAGCTTGCTGTCCTGGGTAGTGGTAAACCTTGTGATTTTTCTCTGTGATTTTCGCATGGGGGTTCAGGAGACTGCTCTTCAATCTTGTTTTGGTGTGTCTGTCTTTGCTTGGTTGCTGATTCTCTATTGGTAGAGAGAGTCTGTGTCTGATCTGGATTCTGTTGGGAGCCTATTTCCAGCTGCTATTCACTTAGGATTCTCAGCTCTCTGCTGTAGCAATTCCCGCCTTTGGAAGGGTTGAGCAGCCTAGACTGCTTGTGTTTGCTCCTGCGGGTGCTCTTGGGAAGATCAGATGCTCTGGATGCACTCTCCCAAATACTGGAGTCTGCTATGGGCTCCTGATGTGTTTTTGTTTGTTTTGGGCTGGTTGTGGGCTTGAACTCTAGGTTTGGGTGCTGTCCCTCAGCTCTTCAGCTCAGGGCTGGCACCCTACCATTTGAGCCACAGCCCCACTTCTGACCCTTTTTGCTTTGTTCAGGCGCCGGTCCCCTGGCCTGGTTCCGGCCCCAGCCTGGAGCGCGCTCGTTAGGCCTGTGCTAATGTGTATACCACCTTGGTTATGCAGCCTGGAGGACACAGTTCGAATTTCTTCTACTGTTGGTAGTCTTGACCCAGGGGCACTGTTCCTGGCTTGAGCATTTAAGCTCCCTTCCCGGGGCGCTCTTGCTCTGGCCTGGCCAGCAGAGTGTGCTCCACCGGCTGGTGGGGCTCTCGAACAGTTCCCAGTTTTAGTGGGTCCTGTGGTCCGGGTGTTGGGGTAGGGAGTCTAGGTCAGGGTCTGGGGATTCCCTCCAGCTCTGGTCTCCCTTGATGGATTCCCTGTCCCCTGATGGGTACTCACCCTGTAGGTCGTCAGTTGTTGTTGCAGTCCGTCAGTTGTTGTTGCAGTCCGAGTTCAGTTGGGGTGGTTGCGGGCTGGGTTGGGCGGCCCCCCGCCGGGTCGTTGCGATCGCGACAGGTCCCTTTGTGGCGCTGCTGGTGCCGGGCGGCTTTGGCGGGATGGAGCCTCTCCGCTCCGGTGGAGAGTGATGGGTGGGGTGGGATCCTCCTGGAGACTCCCGGCTGGTAGGTTTCTCTGTTCCTGGCGATCCGCTGTTCTGCAATCCGGTACCTGGTGATCTGCAAGCAGCCCCCTGTGTCTCTGTGGCTCCGGCAGCCCCCGCCGGGCCGGCTGGCCGGCGGCTTGGCGCACTGCCGCGCGGCCAGTAAAGGTTGGGGGAGGGGTCTTCGCTCTTCTCTGTTCTGAAATTCTTCTTTTCCTCTCTTTCTTTTTTTGTTATTTTCCACCTCTGGTTTTTCTCTGAGTGTTCGTCTTTTTGTTGTTGTCGGTCTCTTGGGGAGATTAAAGGTTGGAACTCGAACTCTCTTTTTGGTTGGAGAGAGCTGTGGCGTTTCCCTACTGCCCCGTCGCCATCTTGAGAACTCCTAGAATGTGATTTAAAATAAAAGACTTTGGGTATGGTTGTGTGTTGATTATCCAAATATGAATGAATGATACACAAATGAGCTTATCCTTTATAACCACGTAAACTGAACATAATCTATGTTAATCCACGTTCATGTACTACAGTGGTCACGTAGAGCAAACTAGTATAGCAATCATCTCTAAAAAGTTCTTGTGCTTACTTTTTTTTTTTTTTTTTGCCAGTCCTGGAGCTTGAAACTCAGGGCCTGGGCACTGTCCCTGAGCTTCTTTGTGCTCAAGGGTAGCCCTCTACCACAGCACTACTTCCAGTTACTTTATTTACTTACTTATTTTGGAGTAGTTTATTGGAGATAATAAGTCTCAGGGGACTTTTCTGCCTGGACGGACTTTTAATTGCAATCCTCAAATCTCAACCTCCTGAGTAGCTGGGAGTAGAGGCCTGAGCCACTGGTGTCCAGCTCTTGTGCTTACTTTTAACATTTAGGTTGCTATGATATCTAGGGTTCTTTGGAATGTCTAAAAACAGAACTGGGTGGTTTGTTTCAGCTATGGGAAGTTTCTAAAGTGAAAGAAGTGAAGGGTAGAGTTTTATATCAGAGACAGCTGGGAATTCCATGGTTAAAAATTACTTTCCTTGTTCACCCACATGGAATTTGACTTCAAGTCCAAGATCGACTCGTTAGCACTCAAGCTAGGTTGTAAATGTTCATTAGATTCTTGGGTAATAGATAGTCCAAATTTTATCTGACCACAAACAGTGACCAAAGACGTATACCCTTGATCATTTCCTACAGCCAAAGTAGCTTTCCTCTATTGTATCCTACCTGGAAAAAAAAAAAAGAGTAAAGAATGCATAGTTCACACTGGTCTGGGTCACCAATCTCACTAACCTTCCGTTCGCTTTTTCTCTCAGAGTTCTGGGTAACTGGGACTCTGTTCTTGGTGTGAAGAAATATAGGAGCCCAAGTCGGACACTGGTGGCTCACGCCTGTAATCCTAGCTACTCAGGAGGCTGAGATCTGAGGATCATGGTTCAAAGCCAGCCCGGGCAGGAAAGTCCATGAGACTCTTATCTCCAATAAATCACTTGAAAGCCAGAAGTGGCACTGTGGCTCAAGTGGTAGAGTGCTTGCCTTGAGCTGATTAGCGCAGGGACAGTGCCCAAGCCCAGAGTTCAAGCCTCACGACTGACCAAAAAAAAAAGAAAGAAATATAGGAGCCCAAGGAGAATGGGTAGAACATTAAATGAGGACATTTTTTGAGTTAAGTGGTGGTTTAAGACCAGTTTAAGAGTTATCAAGCTCTTTAATTTATACCAGATGCCCAACCTTGGAAAGCTGACGTTGGGAGAATTGCATCCCAGGCATACATAAGCCATCCCTTCTCAACCAATATCTGGACACAGTGGCACCTACCTGTCATTCTAGATGTAATGGCAAATGTAAAATGGGTGGATTAATAGTATAGATATAGCCTGGGCAAAAAAATAAGACTCTAACTCCAAAATAACCAGTACAAAAAAAAAAAGGACTGAAGATAGGTCTCAGTGGTAGAGTGCCTGTCTAGCCAGCATGAGGCCCTGAGTTCAGACTATCATACTGCCTTCCCCCCAAAAGGAAAGACTGAGAAATCTGTATTCTTGAACTTTTTTTTTTCTTTTATTGCTTCTAGCATTTCCTTTGTTTACTAGTGAATCTTCTTTTGAAAATTGGCGAGACTCTCATCTTTGCTAAAGGAACAAGGCATTTGTCTGTGTCTAGACTGGTGTGTGAAGGACAGATGTTTATGAAGAGAGTGAGAGATGTGCTGGGTTTTTCTTCATTTGACATTTTGGTTTTTGCCAATTCTCTTTTCTTGTTGAAATGAACATCAGGCAAATCGTTGAAGGCATGAAATTATACAGGAAGCTGAAGATTTACGCAACAAGTCACAGACAACTGCTGTCACAAAAAAGTGGCTGTCCTGAGAAGATAAAGTTAGCAACTCTGGTGTTCTATAGCTCAAAGTGGAACTGCAGCAATGCACCATAGGCCCGCCAGTCTTTTCAGTGCCCATCCCCAATATGACTTCAAGAAGTGATTTTAAAATAATAAAATAGCCATATTCTCAAAAGAAATTTACAAGTCTAATTGTAATCCCCCTTCAAAATATCCATGACATTCTTCACAGGAATAGAACAAACAATCCCAAAATTCATATTTTATACTACAGAGTCACAGTAACTAAAACAGCATGGTCCTGGAACAAAAACAGAGATACCCAAACCAATAGAATAGAATAAAGGACCCAAAAATAAACCCACATAAGCAACAGCTATCTGATTCTCAACAAAGGTCCTAAGAACATACATTAGAAGAAAAGACCGCCCGTTTAACAAGTGGCACTCGGAAGACTAGATAGCTAAATGTAGAAGATTGACACTAGATTCTTGCCTTGCAAAAATGGACCAAAGACTTTTACATAAGACTTGAAACTTTAAAATGACTAGACTATAAAAAGGGAAAATACTTGGAGATAAAGGCAGAAGCAACAGCTTTCTGACTAGGACTCTAATGGCTCAAGAAATAATAGGAGGAATTGACAAATGAGACCGCATTAAGTTCAAAAGCTTTTGCACAGCAAAGGAAATAATTGCCAGTGTGAGATTATCCACAGAATGGAAGTAAGTCTTTGCCAGTTGTTCATATGACAGAGGATTAATGTACAGAATATATAAAGAACTAAAAAAAAAACACCAAAAGAAAAACAATTCAGGGCTGGGAAGGTGGCTCAGTGGTAGAGCGCTTGCCTTGCATGCTCGAGGCCCTGGGTTCGATTCCTTAGCACCACATAAGCAAAAAGAAAAAAGCCGGAAGTGGCGCTGTGGCTCAAGTGGTAGAGCACTAGCCTTGAGCTGAAGAGCTGAGGGACAGCGCCCAGGCCCAGAGTTCAGGCCCCACTACTGGACCCAAAAAAAAAAAAAAAAAAAGAAAAACAATCCAATCAATAAATGGTTAAATGAACTGAACAGGCACTACTCATGGAAGTTGAAAGGGTGACTATTGCTAGGCACCAGTGGCTCATGCCTATAATTCTATCCATTCAAGAGGCTGAGATTTGAAGATCATAGTTTGAAGCCAGCTCAGGCAGGAAATTCTGTGAAACTCTTATCTCCAATAAACTACCAAAAGGCCAGTGGAACTGTGGTTAAAGTGGTAGAGCACTAGCCTTGAGCAGAAAAGCTCAGAGATAGCACCCAGGCCTAAATTCAAGACCCAGAATGGCACACTAAAAAAAAAAAAAAAAGGGTGACTATTGGGAAAATGAAGAAGACTTGAAAGAGATAGAAAGGGTAATAGGTCGGGACAAATATGATGAAAATACAGTATATATGTATGAAGATTTCACAACAAAACTCTATTTTGCACAATGAGCTTTCACTTCAAAAGCCCTTTTTTGCAGTTAATATAAGCTAATCAAGAATAGATTAGTCCTTGTAAGATGCGGGTGTGGCTCCATGATAGTACGTGTGCTTTGCAATCATGAGGTCTTAGGTTTGATCCCCAGCCCTGCAAAACAGAAGAAGGAAAAAAAAGAGTGTTATTTACTTGTTTTTAAGCCTCCTTGCCAGCTTCTTGTGGCAGAGTTCTACTTATTTTAGGAAACACACATGCAATCTTGCTATTAATTCTCTATTTCAGCACAGCTCTCTGGGAGTGAATTTTAAAGCTGAGAATTCCCTTATGAAAATGCATTCGGAATTTTGAGCTGACTTTGATCACTTTTCCAATTGTAGTTGGCTGCCTAGGGGAAATTGAGGCTCCAAAGAGCAAATTCCAATTTTAACTTTGGGGTAGAGTCATACCAATTAGGTTTAGCCTTAACAAAATAAAACAACAATAACAAAACAACAGAAGAATTAAACCTGAAGTATGTGTTCACTCTAATTTCTAAATCGGACAAGAAGTCAGAGCTGATTTTTTTTTTTTTTTGGTCGGTTGTGGAGCCTGAACTCTGGGCCTGGGCACTGCCCTCAGCTCTTCAACTTAAGGCCTGTGCTCTACCACTTGAACCACAGCGCCACTGCCAGCTTTTTCTGCTTATGTGGTACTGAGGAATCGAACTCACAGAATAATGTACTAGGATTCCTGGCAAAATTTTCTTCAGCTACTCTTGTGTTCCCCTAGTTGCACGAAATACTCACCCCCATTCACTTCCACTGCTGGCCTCCTAGCCTTGTATTCTTTCATTATAGAGACTCTTTCTCCATATCCTGTTTGCAATTAACTAACCTTGAAGGTTGGGGGAATGAAAGGTGAGTCAGGTTAAACAGGTTGTGGGAAATTTCCTTGACAGATGTTTTCTTTCTTTTTGGTGGAAAAACCCCAGAAACTATCAATGGCATAACCATGTTGGCTAAAAATTAATCATGAACCTGGTTTAATGTCTTCCAACCTGATTGAAGTAGAGTGCTCTGAATGAACCTATTTGCCTTTGTAAAGAGACAGTAAAGCCAGGTGCCAGTGTTCATGGCAGTAATCCTAGCTACTCAGGAGGGTGAGGTTTGAGGATCACAATTCAAAGCCAGCCTGGGCAGGAAAGTCTGTGAAACTCCTATCTCCTCTCCAGTTGACCACCAAAAAATGCTAGAAGTGGGGCTGTGGCTCAAGGGGTAGAGCACTCTTGAGTGCAAAAGTTAAAGGACAGTGCCCAGGACCTGATGTTAAGCCCCAAGACCAACACAAAAAAGGGAGAAGGTGAGGAAAAAAGAGAGAGAAGAGAGAGCAGGGAGGAGAGAGAGACAGAGAGGGAGACAGAGAGACAGAGACAGAGACTGAGAAAGACAGACGCAGAGACACAGAGAGAGACAGAGACAGAGAGACAGAGAGAGGTTTTCTGGAGTATCTGTAATCCTAGCTACTCAGGAGGCTGAGGATCTGAGAGTTGTGATTCAAAGCCATCCAGGACAGGAAAGTCTGCGACACTAGTATCTCTAATTAACCATCAAAATGCTAGAAGTGAGAATGTGGTTCAAGTGGTAGAGTTCCAGCCTTGAAGGAAAAAACTAGGGGATTGCACTAAGGCCCTGAGTTCAAGCCCTACTACTGGTGCACATGCGTGCACACACACACACACACACACACACAGAATAGACAGCCCTCTTTCTTTCTTTTTCTTTCTCTTTCTTTCTTTCCTTCCTTCCTTCCTCCCTTCCTTCTTTCCCTCCCTCCCTCCTTCCTTCTTCCTTCGTTCCTTCCTTCCCTCCCTCCCTCCCTTCCTCCCTCTCTCTCTCTCTCTTTCTCTCTTTCTTTTGGCTGGTTGCGGGGCTTGAACTCAGGCCCTGGGCATTGTCTCTGAGCTCTTCAGCCCCACTTCCAGTTTTCTGGTGGTTCATTGGAGATAAAAGTCTCACAGACTTTCTTGCCCAGGTTGGCTTTAAACCATGGCGTTAACCCTCAGATCTTGGTTTCCTTAGTAGCTTGTATTACAGGCGAGAGCCACCAGCGACTGGCTCGCACTGGCGCTTCTCACTTCTCTCTGGCTCTAGCAGTATTTACACCAGTGAGACACGACTCCATTTTGGAAGAGACCGTTGTCATATAAGAAGAATGGAAAGCAGGGTGCTATGATCGACCTAAATCTTGCTCCCACAAAGCCTTGGTCTCTGGTGTGGTGATGTTGAAAGGAGGTAAGGCCTTTCAATCACTCTGGGAAGTGGTTGCTGATTAGGTCCTTCAGACAGATTAGGGCTTTCCTAGTGAGAGTGCATTCTTGTGTTCACTGGACTGCCTATGAGTTGTTCTAAAAGAGCAAGGCTGACCCCTCCTGGGTCTCTTTCTTTTTCCTTGCTGTGTCTCCCCTTCTGCAATCGCTGGCTTCCCCTGCTGAGTTGCTCTATCATTTGGACCTCGCAGCCACTAGGATTCTGAGCTAAATGAACCTCTTTATAAGCATCCAGTATTAGGTGTTTTGGAAGGTAGCCCTGAGCTCCAGGATTTGACCGGTCCTCTTGCTTTAATCACCTGAGTAGGCATGCATCACTGCAACCAGCTACACACACCTGTTTGTTTATGTCGGTTGTGGGGTTGAACTCAGTGCCTGGGCACTGTCCTTGACTTCTCTTGCTCAAGGCTAGCACTCTACCACTTTGAGCCACAGCTCCACATTTTTTCTGGTGATTCACTGAAGATAAGAGTCTCATAGCCTTTTCTGCCCAGGCTGGGTTTGAACCGTGATCCTCAAATCTCAGCCTCCTGAGTTGCTAGGATTACAGGTGTGAGCCACCAGTGCCTGGCTGTATTCCATTTTATAGACTACTCCAGTGGAGTGTTTGTTTCCTTTCCTTTTTCAGCTTCTAGAAGCCATCCACATTCCTTGACCAGTGGCCCCTTCTTCATCTGCAGCACCAGCAACCAAACATCACTCTGACACTTGTGTCTTTTCATCTTTTTCTGACCTCTGTCAGAAAGGTTCTCTGACTTTAGGAACTTGTGCAATCAACACTAGACCCACTTGGATGATCCAGAATTTCCCCCCCTTTTTCAAAGACCTTAATCTTCATCATGTATGCAAAACTCCTTTTACAAGATAATCATAGGTTGCATGGGTTAGGATATAGGGTGTGTGTGTGTGTGTGTGTGTGTGTGTGTGTGTGTGTGTGTGTGTGAGTGTGTGTGTGCACATGCATGTGTGTGGTGTGCCAGTACTAGGGCTTGAACTCAGTCTTGCACTCTTGCTTGGCTTTTTCACTCAAGGGTGGTGCTCTAGCACTTGAGCCACAGTTCCACTTCTGGCTTGGGGTGGCACCTGCACCAAGTCTTCCTTTCCTAGAAGCTGCAATCTGGGGCTGGAGGCATGGCTCAAAGTGGTAGAGCACTTGCCTAACAAGAACAAGGCCCTAGGCCAGGTGCCCATGGCTCATGCCTGTGAACCTAGCTACTCTGGAGGCTGAGATCTGAGGATCATGGTTCAAAGCCAGCCTGGGCAGGAAAGTCCGTGAAACTCTTATCTCCAATCAACCACCAGAAGTGGCACTGTAGCTCAAGTGGTAGTGCTAGCTTTGAGCTGAAGAGCCGAGGGACAGCGCCCAGGCCCAGAGTTCAAGCCCCACAACCAACAACAACAACAATAAAGAACAAGGCCTTAAATTCAAACCCTAATTACACACCCACACACCCACATCCCCCTACACCCAGACATAGACTCTTAGCTACAATCTGGAGTTCTCGCACCCACACATCCATCTATCTACCCATCCACATTCTACTCATCAAGGGCCTCCTGAGTGAGATGCTGGCAAGAATATAGCAATGGAAAGACAGATAATGATCCTAGCTCGTCTCCAGTGGAGCTCACCGCTTTGTGGGGAACACAGAAAGGACACATCAAAATGAGAGGTGTGGGAGGTAAGAGGAGATTTTTGTTGGAGGAGTTCTTGGTGCCAAAGAACAGATGGTGTTCTGTTACTACCAGGACACCGATGGAAATAAGGCAGGCAGGGATGTCAAAAGCCTCGTGAGACTGCAGGTCAAGGTGTCCAACTCACCCTTCCACGGTGTATCAAAACTGGATCCTGTTGGGTTTCCAAATGACTGTGTTTCTGGCAGGAACCCTAAGGCTCTTCAGAGTCAATGGCAGATGTATTATTTCATGGAGAAGCTACAATGACATTCTGTCCCCCAAATCACAGGGGGACCAATCAGGTTAGAAATGTCTTTCCATTTTGTGTTCTAGTCCCTAGATAAAGCATTGGCTTTAAGGAAAGTCATCAAGGCCTTGAAGCTGGGTGGGGACCCAGATTCTTTCTTCATTGTTGCTCTGTCATTTTTTTTGGAGGGGGTGGGGCAGACACTGTCTTCATCAGTAGACTACAAGCCAGCTGTGAAAGCAGCCTTTGAACCCACGGGGATGTGGCAGAGACCTGCTCCTCTTTGGCTGGCTTCATTCCTGCTTCTCTTTCTATTGATGAGGCCCTGGCCACATGACTAACTATGCCTAGTGCAAGGCAGGGAATTGTGGTTTCTAGTTGGACTGCCACTCTTGGTACAATTGCTGAAAGGAAGAAGAAAGAGAGGATACTAGAGACCTACTCTGGGTGCCAGACTTAGCCAACAAAAACACAAGACATTTAACTTTGAATTTTGGATAAATAAGGGATAATTCTTTAGTATAATACCATCACATTTGTTCATAACCTTTGAAAATATTTTTGTTTTTAATTTTTATTTTTGTCAGTACTGGGGTTTGAGCATGTTGGACTCCTCTTCCTCCTCCTCCTCCTCCTGCTCCTCCTCTTCCTCCTCCTTCTTGTGTGTGTCCTGAGGCTTGAACTCAGGGCCTGGGCACTGTCCCTGAGCCTTCTTGTTCAAGGCTGGTGCTCTACCACTTGAGCCACAGCTCTACTTCTGGCTTTTTGGTGGTTAATTGGCAGTAAGAATCTTTAAACTCAGATCTCAGCCTCCTGAGTAGCTAGGATTATAGGCATGAGCCAAGGATGTTTTCATAAGGTTGTGAAGGATCTTGAAGCTGTAGTTTGTGCTTTTCAAACTGACTGATCTTTCCAGTAGCCTTGACCTCTGGCACAAGTTGAAAGGTAGCAGAGGAGGCAAGAGCCTCCAGAGAGCAGGCACTGAGCTGGCCCCATTCAGTCCTCATCTTGGGTCCCCCTGCCCCCCTTCCCACCCCCCCCCCCATGTTTTATATATAGTCTTAAACAAGAATATAGAGTCTTCAATAAGAATATGTAGGTGCTTTCAATCTTTTCTGGAAGATAAGAAGCTACAAAAATAATAATAATAGGATCTGGAATTTATTTTTGATAATCCCTAGTCTGTAATCTTCTCAGAACACATGTAATCCTAGTTACTCAGGAGGCTGAGATCTAAGGATCTCCATTCAAAGCCAGCCTGGGCAGAAAAGTCCCTGTGAAACTCTTATCTGCAATAAGCTACTCAAAAAAGCTTGAAGTGGTGTTGTAGCTTAAGTGGTAGAGTGCTAGCCTTGAGCACAAAGAGGTTCAGGGACAGTACCCAGGCCCTGAGTTCAAGCTCCAGGACCAACAAAAAACAAACAAACATAAACTTATTGTGCGGGCTGGGAAGGTGGCTCAGTGGTAGAGCGCTTGCCTTGCATGCATGAGGCCCTGGGTTCGATTCCTCAGCACCACATAAGCAGAAAGAAAAAAGCCAGCTCAAGTGGTAGAGCACTAGCCTTGAGCTGAAGAGCTGAGGGACAGTGCCCAGGCCCAGAGTTCAGGCCCCACGACCGGACCTGGACACCTCCCCCCCAAAAAAAAACCTTATTGTGACCAAGGCATTCATAGAGGTACTCAGTCCTCTCCAGGGATCCTGCTCCAGTACCTGACACATAATAGATGCTCAGTCAATATACGTTGAATGATTTTAGACTTACAAGATGTACCTATGATAAAGCTTCTCATAGATGCCCATTCAGAATGAGGAACATACAGGACTTGGGTTTTTTATAAGGTCGTGGTTGCCCTTGAAATTCCTATTGTGTGGGTGTACTTAATCTCATGAGCACAAGCTGAGAGGTAGGGACTAAAGATAGGTCTGGAGATAGCGTTTTGTAAAAATGTTTACCCAGCAGGCTATGTGCAGCTTAAAACACCCAATGGCAATTCAAATGCAGTCTGTTTATGAGCCTAATCTTTGCTCCTATGTGTCCTGGAAAACCGTTCTTAATAACACCCCTATTGAGCAAAGAATTGCCGGCAATGTTGGAACCCAGGCTCCCTGGGAGTCTTGGATGCTAGAAACAGAGGGACTGTTTCTCACTGCAGGAATCGGAAAGGAACTATTTCCTAAGTGGTGGGTCTCGTGAGTGTGGGTGTCTGGGGAATTGTGCTGTAATAAGAGGCAAACATAGTTGTTTTGTTGAATAAAACCACTACCTAGAAACCAGTCATTATTGTTGCCTTTGAAGGACAAATTCTCAGGGCTCAGTAGATCAGCCTGGCCTACTCATAGTGGGGCTTCAGGAAGCTCCATGTTTGTGCAGAGGGAGAGAGACATGAATTTCTTTTCTTTTCTTTTCTTTTTTTTTTGGTCCAGTCATGGGCCTGAACTCTGGGCCTGGGCATTGTCCCTCAGCTCTTCAGCTCAAGGCCAGCACTGAGGAATTGAACCCAGGGACTCATGTATGCAAGGCAAGCACTCTACCACTAAGCCACCTTCCCAGCCCATGGGTTTGAATTTTTGTCATGTTTTTTCCCCCCTTATTTATGAGGTTTGAACTTGGGGCCTGGGCAATGTCACTTGTTTTTTATGCTCAAAGCTAGTGCTCTACCACTTGAGCTACAGATCCACTCTGGCTTTTTGGTAGTTAATTGGAGATTAGAGACTCACAAGCTTTCCTGCCTGGGCTGGCTTTGAACCATGGTCCTCAGATCTCAAGTCTCCTGAGTAGCTTGGATTACAGGCTTATGTGTCATGCACCTTAAATTGAGATAGTTCACTTAATATAAAATCTATCTTTTTAAAGTGTATAACCTAGTGGCTTTTAGTATCTTTACCATGTTACACAACCATCATCTAATTCCAGAACATTCTACCACCACCACCCCCCCCCCCCCCCCCCCCGCAACACCTGTACCATTAGCAGCTACACTTCATTCTTTCCTCTTCTCATCTCTCAGCAACCACTAATCTACTTTTTTTTATTGTCAGTTGTGGGGCTTGAGTTCAGGGCCTGGGTACTGTCCTTGAGTTCTTTTGCTCTACCACTTTGGGGGGCTGGTCGTGGGGCCTGAACTCTGGGCCTGGGCGCTGTCCCTCAGCTCTTCAGCTCAAGGCTAGTGTTCTACCACTTGAGCCACAGCACCACTTCCAGCTTTTTTTTTCTTTTTGCTTATGTGGTGCTTAGGAATCGAACCCAGGGCCTCAGGCATGCAAGGCAAGCGCTCTACCACTGAGCCACCTTCCCAGCCCTTGCTCTACCACTTTGAACCACAGCTCCACTGTGGCTTTTTGGTTCCTGACCTGGACATGTTTAAATAAATGAATTACACTATTAGTACTAATTTGTGCCTGACTTCTTTCACTTAGCATGTTTTCAATGTTCACTACCCAAAGAAACCACTTGAACATAAGTCCAGTCCTAGGGTGTGTTTGGGGGGAACTAAAATTGTTATCTGACTCACTTACAGCCAAGTTTGGCAAGTCCTGAGTTTGTAAATTTGCTTTCATGAGTTACATGTACTTAGGGTATTTTAAGTCTTAGGTTACTCAGTAAATTTTCTATTTATTTGTTTTGCTTCTAAAATTTTTTTTTGCCAGTCCTGGGGCTTGAATTCAGGGCCTGGGCACTGTCCCTGAGCTTCTTTTGCTCAAGGCCAGCACTCTACCACCTGAACCACAGTGCCACTTCCGACTTTGTGTATGTGATACTGAGGAATTAAACCCGGGGCTTCATGCATGCTAGGCATACACTCTACCACTAAGCCACATTCCCAGCTTACAATTCTATTTAATGTATCTCTAAGTGTTCTGTTCTGTGTGTGCCCCTTTGACTTTTAATATTCTGGTTTGGGCCGGGCGCTGGTGGCTCACGCCTGTAATCCTAGCTACTCAGGAGGCTGAGATCTGAGGATCTCGGTTCAAAGCCAGCCCGGGCAGGAGAGACCGTGAGACTCCTATCTCCAATAAACCACCAGAAAACCGGAAGTGGTGCTGTAGCTCAAGTGGTAGAGCGCTCACCTTGAGCTGAAGAGCTGAGGGACAGCGCCCAGGCCCAGAGTTCAAGCCCCACGACCGACAGAAAAAAAAAAAAAAAAAAGATTCTGGTTTGGTCAGCTGTGGTAGTTCATGCCTGTAATCCCAGATACTTGGGAGTCAGAGATAAGAGGATTGCATTTCTGGCCCAAAGTCAGCAAGACCCTATCTCAGAGAAGCTGAGTGTGTGACACAGACATGTAATTCTAGCTACTTGTGAGGAGGAAGGAGGAGGATTTGGGTCTGAGGTGGGTCTTGGACAGAAGCATGAGAGCCTATCCGAAAGACAACCAAAGCAAAAAAGGGTTAGGGGATGTGGCTCAAGTGGTAGAGCACTTGCCTAGCAAGTATGAGGCCTTAAATTAAAATCTCGGTACCGTCCAAAAGTTCTGGCTAGGAAAATACAATTTACAGTAATCCTACCATGTTTGGGGTGATCTTTTAATAAGATACAGGGAGTGGTCAAGGGAGAATGGTAAGCATTTCTCTGGGACACAAGCAACTCTGATTATGTTGGGCAAATCATCAGTTTTTCAGGCTGGAAGATTTTTTGAGGGGCTGGCTAGTGCATTGACGTGCAACCTTTTTTGTCTGCTCGGATGCACAAGCTGAGCTTCCACATCCAACATCCTCCCAAGAGATGTCCCAATGTGTCGGCTGTGCCTCTTGCGCTTTCTCCTACTCAGGAAAGCATATTAAAACATTGGGGAGAATTAGGTTGTTACAGGGATAATATATTGTCATTTTAAAAATAAGATGACTCATTCTCAGGTTTCAGTTCTTTAACCATCAGCCTTAGATCAATGATGACATAGTTCATGACTGATTGAACTGGAGAATTGCTGTTCTCCTGCCAAACTTCTGGATTACATGAAAAAGCCACTTAGCCTCACTGTGTCTGTATTTTCTCACCTGGAAATGAGAGGATTTAAAAAAAAAATCTCCTCTGCCTGGTTGAGTTGTGGTAGAGGGGGTAAAGGCGACGATAAATGTGGAAGCTTTGGGAAGTATAAAATCTTCCACAAATAGGTGCTGTCTCATTAGCTATCTGTATGGCAAACTTACCTGCTAAGAATTGTGACAGCCACCTCCGGATTAAAAAATAAGGCCCGTAAGTGAATTGTCAGCCATTGAGTTTGCTCAAGGATTCTTAGGACATTGATGAGGCAAACTTAGTTTTCCCTCAAAGAATGCTGTGAATTCTCTCCCATCTTTGTCAAGGTATGTTAGAACCCCATGGTAGCAATGGACAGAAATCCAACATGAACTGGTTGGAAGAAAAAGAGGATTTACTGGCTCACAGTAGGAAACAATGGGAATGTCTTGTTTGAGTTGGCTGTGGAAAAGCCCAGACCTCCAGACTTGACATTGCTTTAGAAACACCTGGTATAGGAGAATGTGTCACCCAACATAAAAGTGTCCAGAGAAATTTAAAAAAAAGGGGCTGGGAAGGTGGCTCAGTGGTAGAGCACTTGCCTTGCATGCACGAGGCCCTGGGTTCGATTCCTCAGTACCACATAAGCAAAAAGAAAAAAGCTGGAAGTGGTGCTGTGGCTCAAGTGGTAGAGCACTAGAGGGACAGTGCCCAGGCCCAGAGTTCAGGCCCCACAACTGGATCCCCCCCCCCCCCCAAAAAAAAAAAAGAAATAAAAAAAAAAGAAGTGAGAAAATCCAGGATTGCAAAGTGCAAATTGTTTTGTTTTTTTTTTGACTTATGGCAAATTTTTATTTCTTAAAAGTCAGTCTTACTGAATTACAGTGTTTTGTATGCCACTAAGCCATCCCTCCAGTTGTCATTTTTGCTGGTTAATTGGAGATAATGGTGTCATGGCCTTTTCTGCCCTGGCTGACTCCGAATTGTGATCTTCTGATGTCTTCTGAAAAGCTGTACTTCCTGCACTATGAGTACGAGCCAGCTGCCGACAACACAGACGTCACCCTGGTGGCTCAGCTCTCAATGGACAGGTATGGCCGGCCCCACCCTTCACACAGGCCCCTTGTTGCTGCCCTTTTCCCTCCTTCACTTTCTTCCCCTGCAGTGCTTGAAGAAGCCACGTGGCCTCCTTGAGTCTCTTTACCTGATTAAGACCATGTAAATGTATGGTCTGTCTCTGGTGAGGAGTTGGTCGTTGGTCCAAAAATGAGATAGGTCTGACCAGCTGGAAACCAGTGTGTAGGTTAAGCTGCTGTTCTCCAGTACACAACATGGTTCTCTCCCTACTCAGCAGCTGCTAGCAGAATTCCATTGAGGGGCGGGTAAGAGGGGAACACTAGCTGAAGCCTCATCCTACTTCTGGATTTGGCCAGGGAACCCTGCTTCAGCTCCTAGACTTCTTTGCCTATGGCCCCATAGGTAGTTCATAGCAGAACTCTGCTTCCTTCAAGACCTGGATCTGAAGGTTCATAGGATCATGTCTAATCTGCAAAGTGCAAATTGTTATAGACATGTCTGGAAGTGCATTCTTTGTAGCAGCAAGACAGGGGTATTCCCTATACTCCAAGGCAGAAAGAAGGGTTTCATTTAAGTGTTAAACTGGGCAGAGTAGCCCATAGATAACTGGACTGACATGTATAGTACCAGTGAAGGCATCAGAAACCAAGGCAAAATGTTTGTCTAACCATCTTGATGATTTTTTTGTTTTGTTTTGTTTTTGTGGGTTGTGGGGCTTAAACTCAGGGCCTGAGTGCTGTCCCTAAGCTCTTTTGCTCAAAGATAGTGTTCTACCACTTTGAGCTACAGTGCCACTTCCAGTTTTTTGGTGGTTAATTGGAGATAAGAGTCTCATCAATTTTCCTGGCTGGGCTGGCTTTGAACCAAGATCCTCAGATCTCAGCCTCCTGAGTAGCTAGGATTACAGGCATGAGCCACCAGTGCCTAGCAAAACTAATGCCTGTTTGTTTGTTTGTTATTTGTTGGTTGTGGGACTTGAACTCAGGGCCTGGGTGCTGTCCCTAAGCTCTTTTGCTCAAGGCTAGGGCTCTACCACTTTGAGCCACAACTCCATTTCTCCTAATGACTTCACTTATCTTACATGATTTTGAAATGTGTGTCAGCGTCACATGGAGGGCAAAATGGAGGTTAGAACCAAGATGGCTGTAGTCAAACCATGCTGGACTCCTATGAAAATCTTGAGGATTCTCTGGGCTTCTTCCCACGCTGTGCTCTGCTTATTGGCTTGGTTTTCTCAGAATAACTTCTTTAGCAGCCAGGAATATGGTTGTAGGCCAAGGTTAGCCTTGTTGTAGGAAGAAAAGATACCCTTTTCTCCTATCTTCCACCACCCCATTCAGATTGGTTAGGAAAACTCCAGATGAAGTCATATTCTTAGCTTATATAGTATGTTAGTCTATTTGGGCTGCTGTAACAAAGTATCTTAAACTGGGTAATTGATAAATAGCAGAATTCATTGCTCTCGGTTCTGGAGGCTGGGAAGTCCAAGATCAAAGTTCCAGCAGACACCGTGTCTGGTTAGAGCTTGTTGCTCACAAATGATGTCTGCTCAGTGCAGAAAGGCAGAGAAGCTCTCTCCAGATTCTTTGTTCTGCGAGCACACACATGCTGGTCCTGGGGCTTGAACTCAGGGCCTGGGCACTGTCCTTGAGCTTTTTTGCTCATGGCTAGCACTCTACCACTTGAGCCACAGCTCCTCTTTTGGCTTTATTTTTGGTAGTGAATTAAAGATCAGAGTCTCACAGACTTTCCTGCCTGGGCTGGCTTCAAATTGTGATCTTCAGATCTCAGCCTCCTGAGCAGCTAGGGTTACAGGTGTGAGCCGCTGGTGCCTGGTCCTCCAGCCTCTTTTTATAGGGGGCACTGACCCCATTCATGAGGTCTCTGCCTTCAGGATGTACCACTTCCCAAAGATCCCATGTTGCACTATTATCACTTAAAACACAGACACTCAAACCATAGAATCCTTGGACCCACCACTATGTTCTGGAGGACTAAGCTAGCCTCTTAGGTCCACGTCCACTGTTGAATTAAGTCAATTAATTACCCAGGAGCTCTCTCGTGTACACAACTCATCATTGATTTTCTCCAGTCTTATACGTTGTCAAATCTTCATTCCTAATGAAGCTATTAAAATTTTAGGGCTATAAATAATAAATCCTTTTTCTGTCCTTTCCAGTGCAAATATTTTGAATATTTTAATGATTGCTTTCCAAAGTCTACTTTCAGAAAAAAAAAGTACTATTCCAAGGTTTGTGCCAATGTAAACTCCCACAAACAGATGGCAGTGGGCATCCTACAAATATTCTACAAATCTATGCTGGGGGTTCTCAGCTGAGGGTAGTTTCCCCTCTTCTTCCTCTAGGAGATAATGGCAATGGCTAGGACATCATTCATTGTCATAACTGGGATGACGCTAATGATTTGCATCACTCAACATATAGAACAGCTCCAACACAAAGAATTACCTGGCCCCAAAGGGTGCCAATGGAGCTGATGTTGAGAACCTCTGATTGGCATGAACAGATATGGCTTATTTATTTATTTATTTATATCAGTCACTGGGCTTGAACCCAGAGCCCAGGTGGTGTTGTCCCTGAACTCTTTTTGCTCAAGGCTACTGTTCCACCACTCTGAGCCACAGTGCCACTTCTCACTTTCTGATAGTTCATTGGAGGTAAGAGTCTCATGGACTTCCCTGCCTGGTCTGGCTTTGAACCGAGATCCTCAGATCTCAGCCTCCTGAGTAGCTAGGATTACAGGCGTGAGCCACCAGTGCCTAGCATTGGCTCCTATTTTTTCTAATACAAAAATAATATAAGAGTCTGGAAATGTGGCCTAGTGGTAGAGTGCTTGCCTAGCATGCATGAAGCCCTGGGTTTGATTCCTCAGTGCCACGTACACAGAAAAAGCTGGAAGTGGCGCTGTGGCGCAAGTGGTAGAGTGCTAGCCTTGAACAAAAGCAGCTCAGGGACAGTGCCCAGGCCTTGAGATGAAGCCCCAGGACTGGCAAAAGAAAAAAAAAAAAAACAGAATAAGAGGAGAAGAAAGAGAGGGAGGGGGGAGGGGGAGGAGGGGGGGAGGGGGAGGAGGAGGAGGACGAGGGGGAGGAGGAGGAGGAGGAGGACGACGACTTGTCTCCCCAGGAAGACTGGAAGCAGATCCGAAGCAGATCCGATCGTATGCTGGCCTTGGGATATAGACTTGAATTCCTGTTTGCCCAGTTTGGGAGAAGAGCATTGAACATGGCAGGTTAAAGTTTTCAAGGTGCCCAGCTGAACTACTTAGGAAACTCTTAGGAGACTCTTGGAGACTGTTGATGGTTACCGTTTGTAAAGAGTGTTTTTTTTTTTTTTTTTTCGGTACTGGAGTTTGAACTCGAGGCTTCACATTACTTCGGTAGGCACCCTACCACCTAATTGACGCACCCAGACATTTTTAATTCCAGTTTTTAACTCCAGTTACATGTACTTCTAGCTACTCAGGAGGATCAGATCTGAGGATTACGGTTACAGGGCTCAGAACTTTGAATTCAGCAGGCAACACATAATTGATGGCTAGATTTCTTTTTCCCCTGTGGGACCTGCTTCAATCACCACCACCAGATGGCAGCAGAGAGCAAAGTTTCTCCTTAAATGCTCCCGAGAGGGGAAAATTGGTTGATGGTTCTCCCTGATTTAAGCTGATTCGCCTTCACTTATCTACTGCTCCTACCAACACTCCTCTACCTCAAAACTTATCCACAAGTCTTTCTCTCTTAATTTCTTCCATGGGAATGATGTGTGTGCACGCGTGCACGTGCGTGTGTGCATGTGTGTATGCAACAGTACTGGAACTTGAACTCAAGGCCTCATGCTCTCACTTGGCTTTTTCACTTAAGGTTGCACTCTACTTCCAGCTACCGATCCACTTCTAGCTTTTCTTTTCTGGTGCTGGTACTAGGGCTTGAACTCAGGGCCTGGGTTCTGTCCCTGAGTTTCTTTTGCTCAAGACTAGCACTCTATCACTTGAGCCACAGCTCCACGTCTGGCTTTTCTGGTAGGTTAGTGGAGATAAGAGTCTGATAGATTTTCCTGCATGGGCTGGCTTCAAACTGGAACCCTCAGATCTCAGCCTCCTGAATAGCTAGGATTACACGTGTGAGCCACCGGCACCTGGATCGACTTCTGGCTTTTTGATGGTTAATAGTCTCTTGGAGCCAGGTGCTGGTGGTTCATGCCTGTAATCCTAGCTACTCAGGAGGTTGAGAGCTGAGGATCATGGTTCAAAGCCAGCCCAGATTGAAAAGTCTCCATGAGACCCTTATCTCCAATTAGCCACCAAAAGAAAAACAAGCTCTCTCAGACTTTCTTGTATGGGCTGGCTTTGAACTTAGATGCTTAGATCTCAACGTGCTGAGCAGCTAGGATTATAGGCATGAGTCACCAGGGCCCAGCTCAGGAATTATTTTAAAAATGCCTTGAGGGGCAAATTGAAAATGGCAACAATTGCTGTGTTCAGAGGCGAAGGGTAATATGATTGGCAATGGAGATTAAACACAGAGGATTTATGAAACACATTTCAGGGGATAATATAAGTGAAAATTGATGAAGCAATGGGGAAAAATATTTCAGTAGATTACTTGTCCTCTAATGCTCTGTCGCAGACTGGGTTACCCATCATCCCCTCAAACCATCATTTATTCCTGGACTGGGAATACAGCTACATTTCCAATCCTTATGGAGAAAGGAGAGCACATTGGACAATAATTAATTGTGCATGTGATATTAACTAAGATACAAAGAAACCATGGAGCTATGTTACATCCAGGGTGACTTAGTTTTTGGAGGGGGATTCAGGACAGGTCTCCCTGGGGAAAATGTTGCTCCAAGAGAGACTCAAGGATGAACAAGAATTGGCAATACGGGGGAGTGTGTACGGGTCCTAGGATATGGAAAACATGGCCCTTGATGGCCAAATGATTTCCGTGGAATTTTAGATCACCCTGATTGAAAACATACAGAATAACTAAAAGCTACTGGGATTCAAGGACACTTAATTGGTTTTAACTTTGTTATATCATCATCTACACAAGAAACAAACCAACCACTTTCAAGCGTGAATGTGGAGGCAGCATTTATTCAGTCTATATGGTGAAAGGTTGCATTGAGTGCATAGCTATTCTCATGTTTGACCATCTCACACTTGGATCACAACGGCATTATCCCCGTCTTCAGGGATTTTGGGGAAACAGTGATTGCTTGTCCCATTTTTCCTTTCTCTCTCTCTCTCTCTCTCTTTGTTGGTTGTGGGGCTTGAACTCACAGGGACTTTTCTGACCAGGCTGGCTTTGAACCATGATCCTCAGATCTCAGCCTCCTGAGTAGCTAGGATTACAGGCATGAGCCACCGGCACCTGGCTTTTTCCTTTTCCTTTTTGGTGGCACTTGAACTCAGAGCCTGGGCACTGTTCCTTTTTATTTTATTTTTTAAATTCACTCAAGGCTGGTGTCCTAACACCTGAGCTATGCCTCTACTTCCAGATTTTTGGGTGAGTAATCAGAGATAAGAGTCTCACGGACTTTGCTACCCAGGTTGGCTTTGAATTACAATTTTTAGATCTCAGCCTCCTGAGTAGCTAGGATGACAGGCATGAGCCACCACTGCCTGATTCTAATTGGGTTTGAACAGTATATTGATGATTATATCCCAGAGTGACCAGTTCCTTTGTACCCTTGTTTCATTTCATGGTGCAAGAGTGTTCTTCAGCTTCACAGGATGGGCCAAAAATCCATGCCGAGGAAAATGGAGAGAACTATGAAACGCAAGCTTGTCTTGAGCTGGGCTCCGACCTCTGGGGTCCTGGGTAGACTTGTGACCACGTGATGGAACCTCTGTGGTCCTCTCTTCCATATCAGATATTGAAAATTATATTTATTTTATGACTGTGTTGGAAGAAAAGGCAAAGAACATCCTGGCTAGAGTCACTGTCATTCTATTTAGTTGTTTTCTTTTGCTCTCAAAACCAATTAAAGCATTTTTTTTGTGGTCTCTTGGCCTCTGCCTTGCCTGGTGGAGAATTTGGCCTGGAGTGAACCTATCTATCACCATTTCCTCAACCCTTAACTGTGTCTGACACTCAGATCTCTACCCCCAGCTCATCATCATCATCATCATCATCATCATCATCATCATCATCATCATCATCAGTGGCTTTGATCATATTTTTTTTTAATGCATGGGACTAACAATGCACCTTATTGCTATGGAGCTAGGCTGTGGTTTCTTTTAGTTCCAAACCTTTCTTTCCTAATTATTATTTCATCAAACCTCAAGAACAACTCTAAGCCAGAGGTCAACCCTTCATTTGGAAGCTTACTAGGTGGGTCCAAACTCTGGCCAAACCCACTGACAACAGCCAGTGAACAGACCTGGCACTAACATTAGCTGTCTGTGATAAGTGGATTTTTTTTTTCTTTCTTGTCCCTCGAGGGGTTTGAACTCTGGGCCTGAGTGCTGTCCCTGATCTCTACAGCTCAAGGCGAGTGCTCTACCACTTGAGCCACAGCACCACCTTTGGTCTTCTGGTGGTTAGTTGGAGATGAGTCTCACAGACTTTCCTGACTGGGCTGGCTTTGAACTGCGATCCTCAGATCTCAGCCTCCTGCGTGGCTAGGATTATAGGTGTGAGCCACCGGTGCCTGGCTTTTTTTATTTCTTTATTGAGATTAAGTGATTACATAAAATTCACAGTATTGTGGGATAGTGATACTTAGCTAAAGTCACAAACACATTTTAACCTTCACAAGGCGAATTGTTATTATCATGGTCTATAAAACTTATGAACTCTACAAACTTTGACAATACTGATATTTCTTCCAAACTGGGTGATATGTACATTTCTTAGTGTTTCCTCTATCCCTCTCATTCCCTCCTTCCCGTCGCTGCCCTTGAGTTGTTGAGTTCATTTTCATCAATGTCCAGTGCAGCTGATGGGCCCCTTGGCTGTATTTTCCCACCATTTCCCTCTGATTCTATGCCCTCTTCCTAGCTTCCCTCAGAGGTGCACTTGTATATACCATATGTGAGGCCAAGAACATACAGTCATCTAAAAACAATGCGACAAATTAAGAAGAGGCCCTGTTTCTTGAATCCTGTTTACTTTGTCATATCTTGTTGTGTTTTGAACTTAACATCCGCACATCAGGGAGACCACGTACATTTATCTCTCTGATCTTAGCTTATTTCACTCAACATAATTTGTTCTAGTTCCATTCATTTGTCCTTTCTAATGGCTGTGTAATATTCCATTGTACATAGGTACCACAATTTTTGGATCCATTCATCTGTAGTGGGGCATTTGGGTTGTTTCCATATCTTGGCTATTGCAAACAGTGCAGCAATGAACATGGAAGTGCATGTGTCCTTGTATCCTGGTTCCTGTTGCTCAGGGTAGATGCCTAGGAGTGGTATGTCTGGGTCTTAGGGGAGGGCTATATTTAGCTTCCTGAGGTACCTCCAGACTTCTTTCCAGAGTGGTTGTATTAGTTTACATTCCCACCAGCAATGCAGTAGGGTTCCACATCCCTGCCAGCATTTATCATTGACTGAATTTAGGATGTGGGCCATTCTGACTGGGATAAGGTGGTATCTCAGGGTTGTTTTTATTTGCATTTCCTTTACAGCCAGGGATGATGAACATTTCCTCATGTGTTTCTTTGCCATTTTTATCTCTTTTTCTGAGAAGTCTCTTTTTAGCACCCTTGCCCATTAGGGATTGGTTTCTTGAGTTCCCTGTATATAGTAGATGTTAGGCCTTTGTCTGGCATATTGCTTGTATATTATTATTAATATTATTAATTATTCTAGTGTTTAACCACTGAGCCACATCCCTAGCCTTCGGAGTTTATTTTATGTTTGTTTCTGATGTCTGCGCCCCCCGCACTCCCCGCAGGACTCACTATGTAGCTCAGACTGAGACTTCTGAATGTTGGAATTACGTGTGCACTATTACTCCTGGTCCAGCCTTTGTTTTGTTTTGTTTTTGAGATAGGTCTCACTATGAAGCCCAGAATGGCCTTCAACTCGCTAGGTAGCCCAAATGAATGTAGAATTCATAATTCTCTTTTCTCTGACTCCCAATTTCTGGGATTATAGGTATGTGCCACCATGTCTGGCCCATCTCGAGTGCCACTGTGCCCAGCTATCATGTTTCCTGAGTAACTTGGAATGATAGGTGTGCACCACCATGCCCAGCCATAGGTTGCCATAAAATCTTTTAAACTTTTATTCTCAGGCTGGCTCCAAGCCTCAGACCCTTGATCTCCACCTCCCAAGTAACTAGGATTACAGGCTTAAGCTGTTGTGCACACCCCACCTCACTTTTTAATCAATACTTTCATCTAGTTTCTTGAATAGGCTTTGGACTATCTACAAAACCAGGAGGTTTCAATGTCAATTCTTTTTCTTTTGTAGCTCTGTTACAAAATATGATCAGGCTGATTTCTTTTTTTTTATAAAAAGGACCTTAAACCAGGTGTGTGTGTGTGTGTGTGTGTGTGCATTGCTAAGGAGCAAACTGTGGGCTTGGCAAATGCTAGGCATGAGCTCTACCTCTGAACCCCATTCCCAGGCCTCCAACCCCCAAGCATGCTATATTTTAAAACATCTCCCTAGGTGATTCTGTTTCATAGTCAGGATTGAGAGCTATTGATTTAAAGCACTTGTGTGTGTGTGTGTGCACGCACGTGCGTGTCTCGGGGCTTGAACTCAGAGCCTGAGTGCTGTCCCTGATCATTTTTTGTTCAAGGCTAGCATTCTACATTTGAGCCACAGCTCCACTTCTGGCTTTTTTCAGTAGTTTATTGGAGATAAGAATAATATAAACTTTCCTTCCCCTCAGGCTGTACCATGATCCTCAGACCTCAGCTTCCTGAGTAGCTAGGATGACAGGCATGAGACACCCGTGCCTGGCAAGGACATTCTTTAACTTGTTAAACAGCCTCATCCTGTTCAGGTCATGAGAGGAAAACAAGGCAGCAAAATTCAAGGGAGTGTCTCAAGGCTATTTTGTGATTATCTCAGGCAAGGAAGTCAGTGTACACTGCGTGGAGAGCTGATAATGGTCATGGGAATGGGCATTTAGGATAAGTATAGGATTTTTCTTTCCCCTTTCCCCCCTTCAATTGGTCCTGGGGCTTGAACTCAGGGCCTGGGCACTGTCCCTTAGCTTTTTCTTTTCTTTTCTTTTTTTTTGTCAGTCGTGAGCCTGAACTCTGGGCCTGGGTGCTGTCCCTCAGCTCTTCAGCTCAAGGTAAGTGCTCCACCACTTGAATCACAATGCCACTTCCGGCTTTTTCTGCTTATGTGGTACTGAGGAATCAAACCCAGGGCCTCGGCCTCATGCATGCAAGGCAAGCGCTCTACCATTGAGCCACCTTCCCAGCCCCTGTCCCTTAGCTTTTTCACCAAGGTTGGTGCTTTATCATTGGGGCCACATCTCCTAGTTTTTGTTTCTTTTTTTTTGCTGGTCAATTGGAGAAAAGAGTCTCACAGATTTTTCTGTCTAGGCTGGCTTTGAATTGTAATCCTCAGATCTCAACTTCTCAGTAGCTAGGATTACAGGCATGAACCACCAGTGTCTGGCTAGATTGTTGCCTTCAGATCCTGTGGCCTTATAAAGTTCTCATTATGTAAGTGGAATTCAGAGGCCAGGCGAAGAAATAGGTCTTCAAAATGTAAATAGGTGCTATGGAATGCATAAATATATACCTGGCGTTTCAAAAACAACAAGTATCTACTCCATATTTTTGCGTTGTGTCTATAAAGAAATGCTGGATAAACACCCCTCCCTCACCCAAGTACCTATCACATGTTGTTTTAAACTCCTACGTTTGAAATAAATAAAAATATCATCAGATGGGCTGCTCCAAATGAAATAGACAGAGATGGCAGCCCACACCATCTGTGGGCCTCCATGTCTTCTCTTGGCCCAGTTTGAGAACAAACACATACACACCAAACCACAAAGAGAACTACTGATTTAGAACACATTAAATAAAGCAACATGTAGGATGTCACGGCTGAGCATTCCAAGACAGGACTGGCATACCTCCTCCGAGTGCATGCCTGTGTGTAAGGAAGACAGGATGAGCTGCACTATGCTCTCCTAGGTGGCAGGCAAGGCTGGCTCAATTTCCAATGATTGAGGAAACACTGACTCAGTGATTTGCCTGCCTGGACCATTTTATTCCCTGGAGACGCTTCTGATAGGCACTTGGTTGAGGCCAAGGATTCTCTTCAACATCCCATAATATCCAAGACCCAGGGCATCCTCTTATGATAAAGAATTATCTGGCTTTGTAGATGGATGTGTAGTTCAGTGGTAGAGCACATGCTTTGATTATGCAAGGCCTTGGGTTTGATTCCTTATCCTACAAAGAAAGGAGGGAGAGAGAAGCCTGACACTGGTGGCTCACACGTGTAATCCTAGCTACTTAGGAGGCTGAGATCTGAGAATCACGGTTCAAAGCCAGCCTGGACTGGAAAGTTCATGAGGCTTTTACCTGCAATAAACTACTCAGAAAAATCTGGAAGTGGCTCTATGGCTCAAGTGGTAGAGCACTAGCCTTGTGAACAAACATGCTCAAGGATAGCACCCAGGCCCTGAGTTCAAGCCACAGGACCAGAAAAAAAAAAAAGAAAAGAAAAGAAAAGCAGGAGGAAGGAAGAAAAGAAGGGGGGAGAAGAATGGGTGGAAGGGGAGAGAGAGAAGAGGTGAAAAAGAGTGAAAGTAAAAAGGCATTATCTAGAGTTGGCTGCTGGTGGCTCACACCTATAATCCTAGCTAATCAGGAGGCTGAGATCTGAGGAATGGGATTCAAAGCCAGCCTGGGCAGGAAAGTCTGTGAGACTCTTATGTCCAATAAACTATTCAGAAAAAGCCAGAAGTGGTTCTGTGGCACAAGTGGTAGAATACTATCCTTGAGCAATAAAGCTCAGGGCCAGTACCATAGCTCTGTGGTAGAAATGCTATCTAGCATGTAGAAGGCCCTGGAGTTTGAATCCCTAGCCCCAAACAATTTGCTTAAGGGTAGATACAACCAGCAGGGAAAGGTATGGATAAATTGATTCACCAATGCCAGACATATGCCCATCATATTTAAGAATTCAGGTCCACTATGCTGTGTAAGCGGATAGCCCTGTCCCTCTCTTGGGCACTACTGGAGAACAGTGTTTGACTGGACTCATCTTTAGCCCTACACCTCCCTATTTGTGTGTCTCCATTCATATCTAAGCTTTGTCCAGTGGAACCCCTGGGCCATTGTGGCGGTGATGATGGTGATAGCAAGGACCTCTGTTTCTGGTGCCTCCCACTGGGTGTATCCTAGCAACATGCTCAGCGAGATGCATCTTGGACTTTTAGCATAGCCCCACATTCAGTCCTTTTTGCTTTAGTTTGTTTTTCGGATCTGGTGTTGCCCTTTTGCTTAGGGCCCACTCAGAATGTGATTCTCCTACCACTGCCTTCTGAATAGTTGGGGCTACAGGCATGCGCCATCTCACTCAGCAATTTGTTTTATTAGTCAGTTGTGGGGCTTGAACTCAGGACCTGGGAGCTGTCCCTGAGCTATTTTGCTCATGGCTAGCACTCTACTACTTTGAACCACATCCCCATTTTTGATTTTTAGGTGGTCAATTGGAGATAAGAGTCTCACAGACTATTCTGCCCGGGCTGGCTTTGAACCACAATCCTCAGATCTCAGCTTCCTGAGTAGCTAGGATTACAGGTGTGAGCCATCAGTCCCTGGCAACTTTTATTTTTTTTTTTAACAAGTGGAAGGAATAGAGTCTTGAATAACAATGAAAGTACACCCTAGTGAATTTTCATTATCAAGTATTCTGCACCACACATAGTTGCATGTGATCTATTTTCATACACCTGGCTGTGCGATGGTTGTTCATACCAACGTCACCACAAACCTGTGAATAACAGCATGCTACAGCATCACTCAGGGATGGGAAAACCTCAGTTCCATTTGTCAGCTACCAAGTCCATGGATGATTGAAACATTCACAGTGTGACACATGACTGTTTCTCAGGGGAAGGCAGAAAGAGAGAGAGAGAGAGAGAGACAGAGAGACAGAGAGACAGAGAGACAGAGAGACAGAGACAGAGTGAGAGAGAGACAGAGAAGGCAAGCGGAAGGAAAGAACAGGTAGGAAAATCACTCAATAGCATCCTCAGTTGCATGGTAGAAGCCTTTCTTGTATGAAAGGATTCCTGCCACAAGATGCTACATCTATCAGTCAGGAGGAGAGACAGCAAAGGTCACCTTGACAACCAGGGTAGACAACATGGAGGACAGAATCTAGGGCAACTCTCATGAGCTTGATCTCCAGGTTGTTTCTGTCCTTGTGTGATCCCTTTCTTCGAGCATGGATGAAATCTGGGACTCCCTTCTAACAAGGACATTCAGCAAAAGTTGCCACTTCTGTGATTTTATCATGTGCGGTCAGCATGCCTGCCTGGCTTACAGATGCCACTCCACAGATAAGGCCACGGGGTAAGGAAATGAAGGTAGCCTCTTCTGACAGCCATAAACAGGCAGTAGCTGTAAGCTTTCAAGGAAGAGGATGCTGCCAGCAGCCACATGGGCTTCATAGCAGATCCTCCTCCAGTCAGATCTTAATATGGAACCCTGGGGCCTAGCCAACACTGTGCAGACTTACGGAGCACCCCAGCTAAGCTGTGTCTGCACTGGACATGCGGACAGTTTTATGTTACTAAACCCTTGGTGATATTGTTAGGCAAAAATAACCAACACACATGAACCTTAGTGACAGGCTCTGCTTAAGGCAGGTATCCAGTATTGTTGTTATGTTGTTGTCATCCAGGTTGTTGTCATTTTATGGACTACTATTATCATCGACTAAATAAACATTGGAATAGCTCAGAAGAGAAGATGACCTCCATTAAAATACCATGGAAAGAGAGAGATGGGAACTCCTGATCACTCATTCCTTGAAGTGCTTTCGTTACAGATTGAGGAAACCAGTGGAGATTCTCAGCTCTATTACCTTTCTCTTGGTGCAGAAAAATGTTTTTTTTTTTCTTTTCCTCTTCCTTTTTCTTTTTTTGGCAAAAGCAACTGAGCTGGGAATTGTGCTCTTGTAGATTTCCAAAGGCAACTTTTTGGACCTTGCTGATGGGTGAAGAGGAGAAAAATGTTTTGGAAGAACAACCTCAAATCACACCATCCCTTAATGAGAAATTTCAAATGCTAAAAATAATCCACCAAGCATACCCATTGAAAGAGCAATGCTTTAATGATGATGGGAAAATCTTTATGCCCTGAGAAATTGATCACATTCAGGTTGCTGTCTTGCTTTTATCTTAGTGAGCACAATGTGTGTTGATCTATCACATCCATTTGTTCTCAGTTTTCGAGTGTCTTCTTAAGTAACAACAAACTGTGGGAGTTCACAAATACATAGCTGGTCTCCTATTTCCTGCCTACAGTCCCCATTTGATGCTTGTACATTTCCCCCTCTTAAATCTCTAACATTTATTTGAGTTTGTAGGTTGCCTGCCTTTATATGCCAAAAAAAAAAAAAAAAGTACTTAGGAGGTCTGGGTGTTGGGGATTCACTCCTGTAATCCCAGCTACTCAGGAGGCTGAGATGTGAGAATTGTGATTTGAAGCCAGCCTAGGCAGGAAAGTCTGTGAGACTCTTATCTCCAATAAACCACTCAGAAAACCAGAAGTGGTGCTGTGGCTCAAGTGGTAGAGCGCTAGCCTTCAGCTGAAGAGCTGAAGGACTGCACCCAGGCCCACAGTTCAAGCCCCACAATTGACCAAAAAAAATTGCTATTGCAATGCAGATACTTCTTATTTAGGAACAAGCCAAGTCATTCCATCTTTCCTTCTTTCTCTCCTTCTTTCCCTTTCTTTCTTTCTGTTTCTTTGTTTGTTTCTTTGTTTCTTTCTTTCTTTGTCTCTCTCTCTCTCTCTCTCTCTCTCTTTCTTTCTCTTTTGAGTCACAGTGCCACTTCCAGTTTTCTGGTGGTTAATTGGAGAGAAGGGTCTCATGGACTTTCCTGCCAGAGCTGGCTTTAAACCACAATCCTCAGATCTCAGCCTCCTGAGTAGCTAGGACTATAGGCCTAAGCCACTGGTGCCTGGCTCATTTCATTTTTATTTTTGGTTCTTTTTTCATGACTGTAGTTAAATTTTATAGGTTCTTTTTCCCCCTTTTTGGCTGGTACTGGAGCTTGACCTCAGATCCTGGGCACTCTCCTTTAGCTTTGTTGCTCAAGGCTGGCATCTATCACTTGAACCACACCTCCACTTTTTATTTGGTGGTTAATTGGAGAGACGAGAGTCTCACAAACCTTATTGCCCACAGTAGTTTTGAACCTTGATCCTCAGATTTCAGCCACCAGAGTAGCTAGGATTACAGCTGTGAGCCACTGGCACCAGGCACCTTGTTCCATTTATTTATAGGAGCTAGAGGGTTGAACAGAATCATTTCTCCTTAATCTGAGCTCAATGGATAGTGCTTGTGCAATGGAAAGCTATTGACTTTTCTATATGTTCATCATACTGCGCTATCTCTTGGGACTCTGGTTCATTTTAATGTACTTTTAGTTCAGTCTCTTGGAGATTTTAGGTTTATAGACCCATTCTTTATAAACAATGACAACATTTAATCTCTTTTTTCTGAGGAGTGATATTTGTTCCTCTTTTGTATTTCATTTTTTGTTGTAGTTTGTGGGGCTTGAACTCAGATCCTAGGCACTGTCCCTGAATTCTTTTGCTAGCTCTCTAGCCATTTCAGGTTTAATTGGAGATTAGAGTCTCATGGACTTTGCTTCTCAGGCTGGCTTTGAACCACCATCTTCTTATCTTAGCCTCCTAAGTAGCTAGGATTACAGGCATGAGCCACCAGCACTCCACTCTGGGGTATTTTTTAAGGCCAGAAAAGAGAAATCTAATACATAGTGATTGAAGGAAGAGATTGAAAGAAAGGAAAACAATTTCTTGGACAGAGTGCTTAACAAACCAGTTGCATTGGAAAGATCAGATTCTTTTCTAAGCTTTCTCTTTTAGGAGGGGCACAATAAAGGGGTCATTGCCTTTTGGGGTGAAAGCTCATCTATATGATATTTGTAGAAATAGCCCTTTTTAGGAACTAGACCTGAACCTTGCCTTTCTGTCAACAGCATGTATTGTTAGGTAAATAAAATATACTCAACACTGTCAGGACCTAAAGGAGAGAAAAATGGAGCTGCCCCTGCAGTTACTGGATTCTGCCACTAGATAGCGCTTCAGCTTTGGGGAGGCAAATGCAGACCAAGCAGCAGGTGGAAGAAATTCTGAAGGCTTGAGCTTAATGGTTATTGGAAGAGAAGTATAGGTGCTCACTAGGCAGTATTGGGATGAATGGAGTCTGGAGAAACAGCCTGTTTTCATATGTTTTTACTACTAAACAAGAAAATTAAAATAGACAAGAGAGGGAGGGAAAAAAAAGAAACAACAAAAATAAGCTGCAACAAAATCAGCAACAATGGCATATCATTTGGTAACCACTGGCTATTACATATTTAGAAATATGGAAATTAATAAGTGTTGGTGGAGATGGTGGGAAACTGGTAGGATTAAGGATTGGACTTGAACATACGTATGTCATATTCTTATACGGGAGTGTCACATGAAGATAAGTTCTCAAAAGGAAAAGATTCCCAGGCAATATACATGATATACACAAAAGGCTTTTTTCCCTCCTTTTCTCTCTCTCCTCTTTTATTTCTAAAGGTAAAGAACAGGTTTTAAACCCAAACAGAAATTAAATTCTAGACACGGTTCTACTTCTCTTTAGCCTTCCAAAAAATTGACTTTGTAGGCTTTGTTTATTGAATTCATCTGTGGGCTAACTTCTGATTCTACACACATCATTTAACCTCTTTTGAGTCTAAACGTATGCCTAGTTATTTGAGATTTAAGAATCAAGAGGTGTGAAGGTGCTTTGTAAAATCTAAAGGCAGCAACACCAAGACTAGGAGAAAATATTCCAAAATAATGCATGCAGTAAGAACTGATATGCAGAATGTATAAAGAATACTAACAGGAGTTGGGTGTCAGTGGCTCACGCCTGTAATCCTAGCTACTCAGGAGGCTGAGATCTGAGGATCACAGTTCAAAGCCATCCCAGGCAGGAAAGTCCGTGATACTCTTCTCTCCAATTAACCACCAGAAAAACTGGAAGTGGCGCTGTGGCCAAGTGGTAGAGTGCTTGCTATGAGCTGAAGAGCTGAGGAACAGCACCCAGGCCCAGAGTTCAAGCCCCATGACTGACAAAAAAAAAGAATATTTACAATTTAACAACAAACAGTAAATGTCTCACTTGGTGCCAGTGTCATGTCTCATGCCTATAATCCTAGTTACTCAGGAGCCTGAGAGCTGAGGATCATGATTGAAGACCAGCCTGGGCAGACTTTTTTTTTTTTTGTCGATAGTGAGGCCTGAACTCTGAGCCTGGACACTGTCCCTCAGCCCTTCAGCTCAAGGCTAGTATTCTACAACTTGAGCCACAGCACTACTTCTGGCCTTTTCTGCTTATATGGTGCAGAGGAATCGAACCCAGAGCCCCAGGCATGCAAGGCAAGCACTCTACAACTGAGCCACCTTCCCAGCCCCCTGGGCAGACTCTTATCTCCAATAAACAACCAAAAGGCTTGCACCAAGGTAGGCCCTGAGCTCAAGATCTAGTACGAAAGCTTGTGTGCACGCACGTGTACGCGCACACACACACAGAGCTATGAGCTATAAAATATATTGCCTGTCAGCCCAACAACTTTAGGAGAGTTTGATAATCCTCAGTGCATTTTTAATACAAGAAACTCGGGCACCTGATTTACATCAACTGTTCTATCAGAGTAAGAAACTAATAAAAACAAAAGTAAGAAAAATATATCATAAAAAAAACTACAGCAGTCCAATTCTCCTTTCTCTGGATATTCAACATAATAATTCCTGATGCTGAGTTAGAAAACCCTGCTTTAGAGAGATTAGATGAATGGCAGTCTCTCAAAATTGATGAAAAGCATATCCTTGTTATAGACTTGTCTTGCACCTTGGCTGAACTCCAAGAAGACAAAGGTTTTGTCCTGGGAATAGGATTAGATGTGTGCTCGCTGTCTTTCACTTGGGTTTATCTTAGGTCCGCAGGTAATAATACATTTTAAATCGAATTGATTCTACCCTTCTTGTCAAACTAACATTTATTTAAAAAAAAAATCCCTCACCTATCCCCACCCACCCTCTCATTTCTTGAACTGGGAGTTACATACATCTTACTCCAAGCAACAACCCTCCAGATTGTTCACAGTGCCTGGCTTTGATGAACCCCCAATACATGTATTCTCTGAACCATGGATGACTGATATAAGCCACAGAGGAGTGGCTGTGCCCTCAGCATTCAGGAGCAGAGAGCAGGAGGATCAAGAGTTTGAGGTTAAATCAGGCATGGGTGTCTCATGCCTATAATCCTCCCAACTCAGGAGTCTGAATCTGAGGTTCTAAGCCAGCTGGGGTAGACAGATCCAAGACATTCTTACCTCCAATTAGCCACCAGGTGTGGCTGAAGTGGTAGCGTGCCACCCTGAGCAGGAAAGCCAAAAGAGAGCAAGAAGGGCCTAAATTCAAGCCTCAGTATTGACACAAGAATACGTGTGTGCACGCGCGTGCACACACACACAAACACACACACCCACACAAAGAGTTTGAGGCTGGCCTGAAGAGATGGAGAGAGAGAGATAGACAGAGGCAGAGATATAGACAGACAGAGACAGACAGAGAGAACAAAAATATGGGGATTAAAATAACTTGATTAAACTTAGAAGACCTCATCAAATGTCTTTCATTCATTCACTCACCCACTCAACTATCATTTATTGAGTGCCTGCTATTTGCTGCACTATTTTAGGTATGAAAGGGACAGCAGGAGACACACCATGCAAAAGTCCCCTAATCAAGTCTGGGGCAGTAGCTCAGTGATATAGCATTCACCTAGCAAGCTTAAGGCCCCAAACTAATAGCAGAAGATAACAACTATAATGTGCTACCTAATATTACCACCATTCAGTTCATCTTTAAAAGCAACATTTTTTTTCCTCATCTACATGTATGGGAAAGGTTTCTGTTTTCTTCCTTCTGCTCAGCATTTCAAATTAGAGAGAAGCCATAATTAAGTGATAAAAAGAAAATGGTCTTGGAGCTAAAATTCTGGTCCCCAGGGTATGTGAAGGTGTGTGACTTGAACTTCTTGAAGGTTAAAGTTCTCTGAAGGTCATATAAGGGGGAGGACCATAGTGCTTTCTTTGGAGCTTGTCTCTATGGATGAGACTTTCCTCTCACCTTGCCAATCTCAAGCCCTGGTTTAACCTCCTAAATGTTTAGAAGCATGTCTCATTTTTATGCATTTTTTTTCCCCTGGACTAGAACAGCCTTTACAACAAAAGCAGAGGCTAAGAGATGCTCTAACGCCTTCTGACACGCATTTTATGTAGCAGAAAGAATCTGGGAATCAGTCCAGGAGTTTCAGACCTATCCTGACCCCCCCTATAATGGCAAGATCTTTTAGTAGTCACTCCGTTTCTCTAAATATCAGACTCCTACCCATATAATGTGGAATGTTTTCCTTCCTCCCAGGGCTATGGTAAGGATTAAAGGAGCCAAGATATATGATAAAAAGGGGAGAGGGCTTCATAAACAGTACTTACTATTATTGTTGTTATTATTTTTTGTCGGTCGTGGGGCTTGAACTCTGGGCCTGGGCACTGTCCCTCAGCTCTTCAGCTCAAGGCTAGTGCCCTACCACTTGAGCCACAGCGCCACTTCCGGCTTTTTGGTGGTTAATTGGAGATAAGAGTCTCACTCACTTTCTTGTCGGGGGCTGGCTTTGAACTGTGGGATCCTCTGACCCCAGCCTCCTGGGTCGACAGGACTACAGGTAGGAGACCCTGGCGCCGGGCTTTGGTTGGTCTTTCAGTGTCCTTGCAGGCGGCCTCAGGAGCCCTTCACCAACCTGTGGCTTGACAATCGGAGATGCTGTCACCGAGATCGCCTGAAGGTTAAATGCAAAACCTTTGCTGCCTCCGAGGGACCGGGGCGGGGGGGGGGGGGGGGGCGAATGGTCACCATAGTAACGAGCACTTCGCCACGTAGGAGGGTCAAGATATTTTGCAGGCAGAGAGGCTTTGCTCCTCCGCAGGCGCCCGCTGTCAGCAAAGGACGGCGGCGCCGGGGGACCCTCCCGAGGGATCCGCTCTAACAGACGCGTCCCTAAACACGCCACTCCCCACAACCGCCAATTTCAAACTCACAAGACCAGCCAGGCCGGGCCTGCCTCTCCCTTCCTCCTATTGGTCACCCACCTAAGGAAGAAACAATTTGATTGGCTTTCCCCTCCACTTCCCCTAGTCCCTTTAAGGACTTGGGTACGGCCTGGTTTGCGACGTAAGCGGTCCATCATAGATTTCCGGAACGATGATTGGCGTAGATACAGTTAAGACCCGCCCACTCCCGTTCCCGGGTTCAAACGCCGCGGCGGGAGGCCCGGGGAACGCGAGGCGCAAGCTAGGCCTGTCTGTAGACTGTGAGTTCGGCTCCCTCCACACCTTCAATTCCCTGCCAGGCCTGGGGGGAAAGGGCGGCCTTCGTCCTCCACCAATTCCGTCCCCGGGCCGCGGTGTGTGTGTCGGGGGGCGGGGGCGTTGGTGGGGAAAATCTTCCCGCGTCCCCGCCCTGCCGGGGAGCTGGAGGTCTGCGGGGCGGTGCCGGAGGCCGGGCGACACCTGGGCTTCCCCTTCCACGGGCGGAGGCTCCGCTGTCTCCTATCAGCTTGACCTTTGTGTTTTCAGTTGGAGCCTGGCTGCTAGTTCCTCACTACCCGTGTGACCTTAGCCATCAACTCAACCCCTCTGTTCTGGTGTCCTCAGACACCTCAGACCCCTTCCATTCCCCCCTTTCACCGCACCGCCTCCCCCCCCCCCCCCCCCCCAAGCTGCTCCAGCCCCTGTGATCTGGCTGCTGTTAGAGAGGCCTGCCCTGCCTCTGGACCTCTGCCCTTGCCCTGGCTGTTTTTGCTGGCAGGGATATTATTCCTTCCCCTTTCTCCATCCCCCTCCTTCCCCCCATATTAACGAGGTTTGTTCTCCGGGAAGTTTACTCTGATCACACTGAGAAATTGCGTCTCCCAGGCTGCCCAGCCCTTCTTTGCACTGACCTGGCTTTATTTCTTTTGAAAATTCCACAGTATCCCCTTGCAACATACTTTATATGGTTGGCTTAGTTCAGTCATCCAACTCAGTAACTAGTTACAGTTACCATGTGCAGGGGGCTATGTGGAGGCGGAAATCCTCAGCTTTCTGGAGCTTACATTCTTATTAACAAAGAATTAATTTTGATGTTGGTCCTGGGGCTTGAACTCAGGGCCTTAGTAGTTGCTGGTGTTCTATTTCAGCCACAGCTCCACTTCTGGCTTTTTGCTGGTTCATTGGATACAAGAATCTCATGGGCTTTTCCTGGCTAGGCTGGTTTGGAACCCTGATCCTCACATCTCAGCATCCTGAGTAGCTAGGATTACAGGTGTGAGCCATTGATACTTGGCTTTACATTCTGAATTTTATTTTTGGTGGTGGTGGTGGTGGTGGTGGTAGATAGTAAGCAAGTTTGCCAAATGGGTTTACTTCCTGGCTTCAGGGAGTAAAATTTCTAGGTTTTCATCTCCGTGGCCAGACTGAGAGCTTCCTAAAACTGGTGTGAGGGTGGCTGTTTTCACCTCCCTATCCTTGAAGCTCATGGGAGATCAGATCTGTCAAACCCTTCCTGCTCAAAACATCAATACCACTCACTTGACCTTTCTTCCATATCCTTCAGCTCCAGTAGGGAGATGCTGAAGTTCAAGTATGGAGCCAGGAACCCGCAGGATGCTGGTACTGCTGAGCCCATTGCCAGCCGGGCCTCCAGGCTGAATCTCTTCTTCCAGGTAATAAGTTTCCTGCCTGTGATCATCACCTGTGTTTAATTTCTTGTCATTTACTCTTCTTTGTATTCTAGGACCAAGGCTAATACTCTAGGTGAAATCTTAATCTTCCCCCCTTCTCCTCCTTCCCCCCAGTACCTGGGCTTGAACTTAGGGCCTTGAGCTCTTGCTTGGTTGGCTTTCTTGCTCACAGCTGGTGCTCTACCACTTGAGCTACACTTCCAGGTCAGCTTTTTGCTGGTTAATTGGAGCTGGTTCAAAGCCAGCCCAAGATGGCTTTGAACCATGATCCTCTGGATCTCAGCTTCCTGAGTAGTAAGATTACAGATGTTTACCACCACTGTTTTTGTTTTTTTTTTTTTTTGGTTTCTCATGGGCCTTGAACTCTGGGCCCGGGCACTGTCCCTCAGCTCTTCAGCTCAAGGCGAGCATTCTACCACTTGAGCCACAATGCCATTTCCAGTTTTCTGGTGGTTTATTGGAGATAAGAGTTTCACTGACTTTTCCTGCCTGGGCTGGCTTTGAACTGCGATCCTCAGATCTCAGCTTCCTGAATAGCTAGGATTACAGGCGTGAGACACCAGCACTCTGCCACCTGGCTGTATTTGATGTTTTATAGGTACTGAATATATTTGGGTTTTTCTTTTTTTTTTTTTGGTCTGGTCGTGGGGCCTGAACTCTGGGCCTGGCGCTGTCCCTCAGCTCTTCAGCTCAAGGCTAGCGCTCTACCACTTGAGCCACAGCGCCACTTCCGGCTTTTTTCTTTTTTTTTTGCTTATGTGGTACTGAGGAATCGAACCGAGGGCCTCAGGCATGCAAGGCAAGCGCTCTACCACTGAGCCATCTTCCCAGCCCCGGTACTGAATATATTTGGAAAGGGAGCCACTATGAAGGCACCTGAACTTGTCCTGGGAGATCTTAACGCTTTCTTTCTTTCTTTTTTTTATTGTGAAAATACTGTACAGAGGGGTTACAATTACATGGGCAAGATCATGAGTACATTTCTTTTTTTTTTTTTTTTTGGGTCTGGTCGTGGGGCCTGAACTCTGGGCCTGGGCACTGTCCCTCAGCTCTTCAGCTCAAGGCTAGCACTCTACTACTTGAGCCACAGCGCCACTTCTGGCTTTTTTCTTTTTGCTTATGTGGTGTTGAGGAATCGAACCCAGAGCCTCAGGAATGCAAGGCAAGCGCTCTACCACTGAGCCACCTTCCCAGCCCCCATGAGTACATTTCTTATCAAGCATTGTAGCCTCCTCCTTTGTTTCCCCTTCCCAACCCTTCCCATCTTCCCCTCGCCCCCCCACACCAAAGTTGTAAAGTTTGGATCTTAACACTTTCTTATTCCTTATACTTTTATTCTAAACATTTTCCTTTTTTGGAGAAAGCAAAACAAATGAACAGAGACACTTAAAAAAAGAAACCACCTAAAACTTCTGTAAACATAATTTTAGTTTACTTGTTCATTCAAGGGATATTTACTTTTTTAGATTAAAGACAATAATTTTGATAGCACCTGTGCCACTCAGAACCCTCTCACAATAAATAACATTTCCTTCATCTTAGAAATATTAACATTTAAAGCCAGGTGCCTGTGGCTCACGCCTGTAATCCTAGTTACTCAGGAGGCTGAGCTCTGAGGATGGTGGTTCAAAGCCATCCTGGGCAAGAAACTGTGAGACTCTTATCTCCAATAAACCACTCAGAAAACTGGAAATGGCACTGTGGCTCAAGTGGTAGAGCTCTAGACTTGAGCTAAAGAGCTCAGGGACAGCATCCAGACCCAGAGTTCAAGCCCATGACCACCACCACCACCAACAAAAAGAAATATTAACATTTAAAGTATCTGCCTGGCAAGTGTCAGGTCCTGAGTTCAAGTCCCATCACCACTCACCCATCCCGAAAGGAAAAAAAAAAAAACCCTCCCACTGTATCAACTCTACCAACTTCACATTGTTGCTCTGGGGATGAAACCTCCAGAAAGTGAACCTAAGGACAAACCAGCCGCTGTTAATGCAAGGGTAACATACACCTTCTGTTGATCTCCTGTGACTGGCAAAGCTGTTTCCATCTAAGCTGTTCCAGGGAGGTTTGGATACATTATCGAATTTGTTTCCCATTCAGGTAAATATTTGAGACTGATTCCAGTCTGTCTTCCTCCTTCCCACCCAGCAGCCCTTGGCAGCAGTGTTCTAGGTCAATGGTTGGCAGACTTCCAGAGCCAGAGAAATATCACAAGTCACTAGGAGGCCATCACTCTGTGAGCTTTTTATTTTGCCAAGTAAGGAGGTAGAAAACAAATACAAAGAAAAACCTATTACCTCCTGGCCTTTTTTTTTTTTTTTTTTTCTTTCCTAAAGAAAGGGCATTTTAAGAAAACACCAAGAGAGGAAGAATAGCATCTCAGAATACAGGCCTGATTTTCAATCTGAATATACTCAGCTTTATGAAAAGAGGCATCATGGAGCGTTTGTTTCTTTTTCAGTTCCCTGTGGGCTGTTGAAAACTTAGTAAGAATCGGAGAGCCCCTAGTTGGTCTAAACTCACCAACGAGCAGAACAAACAAAGAATCTCATTTTTATGAATTAGGGGGCAACTGCAGCTGCAGTGACAGCTCAGGCGGCCTTGTGACCCAGGGCTAGCCAATCCCTGATTGAACTCTGCAACTCCTGGGAAAAAATAAATTGCTCACAAAACAAATTTTAAGCTATAATGTAGAAGATTTTAATTTAGGAGGTTAGGGATAGGGACAGAATCTGTTTGATTTTTAGTTAGGTTCCTCCCCTCCCCCTACCAACCCCAGTTCACATGTAATCAGCCTTTAGGTTATTCAAGCTACTGTGTCACAAGTTAAAAGATTGATTCCCAAAGTTAAAAGACTGATTTTTTTTTTTTCTTCCTCCTTAGGATTTTTCAGGTTGACTATAGTCAACTAGGTAACTCTTTGCTTTACCCTATGACATCATCTGTTGCCTCTGGGATTGGAGCATCTGGGTACTGACTGCTGGCTAGCACCCCTCTGTTCCTCTAAGGGACCTCATTGCTCCATATTTTTCATCAGTCAGTGGTCTAGTCCAGGGCTCTTTACTTTTTTTTGCTGGTCCTGGGGCTTGAACTCAGGGCTTGAGCCCTGTCCCTGAACCTCTTTGTGCTCAAGGCCAGCATTCTACCACTTGAGCTACAGCACTACTTCTGGCTTTTTCTGTGGAGTTTATTAGAGATAAGAGTCTTAGAGGGCTGAGAAGGTTGCTTAAGTGGTAGAGTATTTGTCTTGCAGGCATGACGCCCTGTGTTCGATTCTTTATTACCACATAAAAAACTGGAAATGGCGCTGTGGCTCAAGTGGTAGAGTGCTAGCTTTGAGTAAAAACAGCTCAGGGACAGTGCCTAGGCCCTGAGTTCAAGCCCCAGGACTGGCAAAAAAAAAAAGAAAAAAGTCTTACGGACTTTCTTGCCTGGGCTGGCTTTAAACTGTGATCTCAGATCTCAGCCTCTTGAGTAGCTAGTATTACAGACATGAGCCACCAGCACCTGGCTAATTATTTTCCACTAAATAATAAACATTTTACATTTTTAGAGTCATAGAATCTCTGTTGCAGGGGCTGGGAAGGTGGCTCAGTGGTAGAGCGCTTGCCTTGCATGCTCGAGGCCCTGGGTTCGATTCCTCAGCACTACATAAGCAAAAAGAAAAAAGCCGGAAGTGGCGCTGTGGCTCAAGTGATAGAGCGCTAGCCTTGAGCTGAAGAGCTGTGGGACAGCGCCCAGGCCCAGAGTTCAAGCCCCATGACTGAACCCCCCCCCCCCAAAAAAAAAAAAAAAAAGAATCTCTGTTGCAGTTGCTAAACATTGTCATTGTAGCACAAAATAGCCTCAGACAACATGTAAATGAGTGGGCATGTCTGTGTTCGAATAAAACGTTATTCCTTCAGACAAGCAGTAGACCATATTTGGCCCATAGGCTGTAAGTTTGGTGATTACTGAGCTAGCCTAAGTTTCTGAACTTGGCTTCCCAAAACAGCAAAGCAGAAATTACCAGGTTTCTTAAGAGTTCCATTGATGCTGACTGGCTCTGTGTCACTTGAGTCACTATTTTTGTTTGAAGTGAGTTTCAGACAAGACCCCAAGTCTTGAAAAAGAGGCTCGGCATGTGCTGAGAGAGTTGCAGGAATTCTTGTCATTTTGTGGGGAGGACCACTGCATAACCTAAGACCAGGCATATAGAAATCATTGCTCTAGACTGGAGGTTACAGACTTGTGTCTTGAGAGAGACAGGCAGTGGGTATGTGTGAATCAATTTGCAGGAATTCCAGAACATATAGACTGCCAAGAAGGGTAGCACCTCTTAGCCCCAGCTCAATGTCACCAGGAATGTGGGGGTAACATTGCTGGGTCTGCCAGTGTTTCAAGAAAAGCGAGACAGTCCTCTTCCTCTCCCCTCCTCTTCTTTCCCCTCCTCTCCTTCCCTCACCTCCTTCCACTCCTTTTCTGTCACTACTGGGACTTGAACTCATTGCCTGGGCACTGTCCCTTAGCTTTTTTTGCTCAAGTCTCGTGCTCTACCACTTGAGCCACAGCTCTACTTCCAGCTCTTTGCTGGTTAGTTAGAGATAAGAATCTCATAGGCTTTCTTGCCCAGGTTGGCTTTGAACCACAGTCTTCAGATCTCAGCCTCCTGAGTAGCTAGGTTTATAGGCATGAGCCGCCACTGGCACCTGACCAAATATTTCCTTTTTTGTTTCTTTCTCTGTCTCTCTTGTATATATGAAATCTCTTGGTAATTTTAAGTATTGGCAGATATTTCAATTATTTTGCACACTATGGGCCAAACAAAACATGTCTGTGTTCTAGACACATTCTGTCAGTTTTTTAACTGTTCCTCCAGACCATGAATAAATTCAACTTTGATAGTTAACTCCAATCATGCTACTCCAAATGATTTAAGGACATTGACATTACAGTCACAAACTCCTGGGCACCCATGAAAGAGGTGCCAATCATCACTTCCTATTTGAAAGACATGGGAATGTGTCAGAAATAACAGGGCTCAGAGTAAGTCTTCCCACCAGCCTCAGATCTGCATGGGACCTTTTCTTAGGAACGACATGCTTATTTCCAAGGCACTGGGCAAAGACACATACAGTGATGGGATCAGAAGAGCCATCACTTTATGACTACCAGTTGACCATGGCTTTAAGGAATCAAGTCACACTGTGGGCAGTTAGTTGAGTTGGTGGTTTGCTGTATACTTGGTATGGATATTATCGATTAAAGCTTTTCATTATTGACAGTTTCTCCATCTGCTGTTTGCTGTTTTCAGGGGAAAGCACCCTTTATGACTCAACAGCAGATGTCTGCTCTTTCCCGAGAAGGGATATTAGATGCCCTCTTTGTTCTCTTTGAAGAATGCAGTCAGCCTGCTCTGATGAAGATTAAGCATGTGAGCAACTTTGTTCGGAAGTGTAAGTCTGGAGAATTTCTTTCTTTTTTTTTGATGATGATGATGATAGTGGTACTGGGGTTGGACCTCACCCTTTGAGGCAGACTCTCTGTTACTTGAGTTATACTCTCAGCCCTTTGGGGAAATGTTTCTTTTTTTTTTTTTTTTTGGCCAGTTGTGGGGCCTGAACTCTGGTCCTGGGCACTGTCCCTCAGCTCTTCAGCTCAAAGCTAGTGCTCTACCACTTGAGCCACAATGCCACTTCTGGCTTTTTCTGCTTTCTGCTTATGTGGTGCTGAGGAATCGAACCCAGGGCCTCATGCATGCAAGGCAAGCACTCTACCACTGAGCTACCTTCCCAGCCCATGGGAAATGTTTCTTGAACACCATTCTGATAGGGATACCAGAGGCCGCTGGAGGTGGAGTTAGGTAGTAATGGTTGACGCTAGTAGGTGAAAACTCTGGTCTAAACAAGGCTGACTCAAGGTTCACGTTCTTTTTTAGGGGTCACGTTCTTTTTTAGCTGGGAAACTAGATAAGCGAGCTCCTTAGTCACAAGGGATAGGAGCTTAACTCACAGAGTGAATTTCTTTACTCATAGAATTGAGAGGGGTCAGGACACTGATTATTATGAGGGCTTTGTGGAATGGGAATGTATAATTAATTACCCTAAAGAGTTGGAGGGTACTGATTAAGCAAAATTGACATAGGTTGACTATTGTGACCTTCAATATTTTACAGTTTCTTCATGTGCAGAAATTGGGGGAATGTATGTAAAATTAGATCATGAATGAGTTAATACAGACTAGCTTTATGTTCCTGGCATATCATAGACAATACATGTTGACCAGCAGTGATAACCATAAACCTCGATGATGTTTAAGACATTGTGTATCTTTACAATGTACTTGAGGTATTTGTTCGTCATTCTGTATTTATTTGATTATGATTCCACTTTCTTTAAATTCTTAATTAGGGAGTGGGAGGGGAAGGAAATGGCATGACAAGATGAGCTTACTTACCATCTTCAGGCCCCTTCCTTAGTCTTAAGCCTCCCCCCTGGTTACGTTAAAAGCATCCTATCATCAAGAACCATTCAGCAGTCAGGGGGCTTGCTTTAGTGGAAGGTAGACTTTTTCAAGTAGAACTCTCTTCCGGGGAATTGCTTCACATTTTTGAAGAGGCTTCCTGGGGAGAACTGTGAAGAGGCCATGATTGAAATCTAGTGATTACAGTTGTATGATTCACCCCCCCCCCCCACACACTCCCTTTTAAGCCTTCTGTTACGGAATGTAAGCTTTGCTTTTCTATGTGGAGAAGGGGCTATCAGCTGCTACTGTCAAGTTTCTTGGGTCTTCCGTAGGAATAGAGTCTCTCTCTCTCTCTCTCTCTCTCTCTCTCTGACCATCTTTCTTTTTCTGTCTCTGCCAGTACTGGGGCTTGAACCTGGGGACTCTTGCTCTCTCAGCTTTTTGCTCAAGGATGGTGCGCTACCATATGAGCCATATCTCTCCTTAGGACTCTTTGTTGGTTAATTGGAGATAAGAGTCTCAGATTTATCTACCAGGGCTGGCCTCAGATGTTAGCCTCCTGAGTAGTAGCTAGGATTACATTGTGAGCCACCAGCACCCCGCAGAAATGGAAATTTCCTTTGGGACAGCGAGGGTAACTCTGAAGTAGTGCCTCTAATAGAGATGCCCCTGACTTTGGGCCAAAGGACGGCAGCAAATGGGCATCTGGAAACCAAAGAAGGGATTTTCTTCACTGACTATAGTCATGCATCACTTGATCAGGGTATATGGTCTGAGAAATGTGTCATTAAGTGAAATGTGTCATTGTGAAGACATCATAGAGAATATTTAGACAGATCTACATGGGGTAGGTCTGTCATTCAATATGGAATCTTTTTTTTTTTTTTTGCCCGTCCTGGGCCTTGCTTGAACTCTAGGCATGGGCTTTGTCCCTGAGCTTCTTTTGTTCAAGGCTAACACTCTACCACTAAAGCCACAGTGTCATTTCTGGCTTTTTCTGTGTAATTTATTGGAAATAAGGTCTCATGGACTTTTCTGCCAGGCTGGCTTTGAACTGCGATCCTCAGATCTCTGCCTCCTGAGTAGCTAGGATTACAGGTGGGAGCCACTGGTGCCTGGCTGTTGCATTTTTTTTCCCTAAAAAAAAAAGTTCAGTTTTTAATATATCTTTAAAAAATTAACCGATGCATAATAATTGTACGTATTTGGGGTGCAGTGTGGTTGTCTCAATACATGCTTATTTTAAAAATTAATTAGTAAAACAAAGAGGTTACAATTCCATACGCATGCTTATTTTTAATATGTAGTGATCAGGTCAGGGTCATTGGTACGTGCATCACTTTGAACATGTATCATTTCCTTGTTTTGGGAATGTTCAAATCTCTCAATTCATTAGGCGCTTTATGAAGATGGTACTGGTGTAACTTACCATACTTTTTTTTTTTTCAGTCCTAGGGCTTGAACTCAAGGCCTGGGCACTGTCCCTGAGCTTCTTTTGCTCAAGGCTAACTAACACTCTACCACTTGAGTTACAGTGCCACTTCTGGCTTTTTCTGTTTATGTGGTACTAAGGAATCGAACAGGGCTTCATGCATGCTAGGCAAGCACTACCACTAAGCCATATTCCCGGCTTTTTTTTTTTTTGTAAGTAGGACTCTAAAATGGTGTTACTACCTTTGCTACATGTTACAATAGGATTATCCAAAGCAATTCTTTTTTTTTTAGATTAGTATTTATATTGTGTTTAAGTAGTTGGTTAAAGGGGTTCCAATTCCACCAACTCTGATTATGAGCACATTGCAATGTCACCCCGTTCCATCATTCTCCCAGATCTTTCCCAGCCACACTCAGATGCTCAACACAATTCCAAATGTGGGATCTGGGAACTTTTTGCAAGTTTCCGAATACTTCAAGGGTCCTGCAAGACTCAGTCATTTCATGCAAAAGTGCGTGCTTGTGTGTGTGCGCATGTGCACATGCACTTTTTCCAGGAAGAACTTAATGTAAAATGCTGAGCATAATTAAAAGCAAATAACTTTCTGCCTGTGGGAAGACTACTGTGTTCTGATGTAGGCTGGATTTCCTCATACTTTTCAACATGTGCCTCATGGTCCTGAATGTGGCGCACATTTAGAAAGTTCCCACTTCTGCTGAAGGGCCCTTGGGTTGTTTCGGATTATTTTTGTTCTTTTCCTCATGAGCATCTTCATATGTAGATTTTCGGAGCATATGTGCTGGGGCTTCTGATGAAGGATTGGATTCCTAGAAGTTGAAATGTTGGTTTCCTGAGTTTCAAGAAAGGAAGCAATAGACTCAGCTGTGTTGGCATTGCTCCTTGGGTGACAATGCCATGCCTCCACTGTGTTTCCATTACAGTGTTTTGGGTCTTTGTCTTGACCTCAATATTTTGTACTCACTGGACCTGTTAATACTACAGCACAGGGATAAAGGATTGATGCATGCCGGATGTTTGAGGGGTCATAGAAGCAGCTGATATGGAGAGAAGACATTAAGGGTTTCTCCTCTATTTACCTTAATAATAATCCAGAAGCCTTTTGGGTAAAAAGATGATTTGGAATGGTTTCTTAAAAGTCTGTGAGTAGTGTGGTATTTTTGCCTACAAAGCAGTTTTTCTACTTGTGATTGAGATGCCTGGTTGACTCCCATAACAGACCCAGAGTTATTAAAGTTGGACAACACCATCAGCAACATTGGAGCCCAAGGCCCCATAGAAGGTTAAGAGAGATTGGCTCTGTGTACTAGTGATCATGAAACAAGATTTAACCTAAAAAGTTGCAAGCCAGTGCATTGATGAATGATAGTTCAGCACTCAAATACTTGATACGAGAGATACTTGGACAGGGATGGGGAAGGGAGAACAGGGCCCAGCACTGCATTGTCAGGGAAAAAGAAAATACTATGCCGCTTTCAGGTTTCTTCCACATTTTGTTCTCCATGGTGGGAGCTCTGGATTTCTATTTCATAGTGGTCATAGTGAACTCCTATGGATCTACCCATCCCTGGCCTGATTCCCGAAAGGATCATGGGATGTCTTTCTGAAGTGAGAGTGTGTCTGTGGGGCTCATCCCATAATGCCTTTGACCCCACCCTTTGCAGCTCCACCCTTGTAAGAAAAAAAAAGAGGGAAGATAGGATTCTCTGGGATAATGTATATGTAAATATGAGTGTTTATGTATGTATACATGTATGTGGCACATATGTATATGTGGATATGTATGTAGGTGTGTATATTATTTACATCTGTATCTTTTTTTTTTTTTGGGTCCAGTCATGGGGCCTGAACTCTGGGCCTGGGCACTGTCCCTCAGCTCTTCAGCTCAAGGCTAGCACTCTACCACTTGAGCCACAGCGCCACTTCCGGCTTTTTTCTTTTTGCTTATGTGGTGCTGAGGAATCGAACCCAGGGCCTCATGCATGCAAGGCAAGTGCTCTACCACTGAGCCACCTTCCCAGCCCTACATCTGTATCTTTAAATATATTGTATGTGTGCTGAAGATCGAACCCAGGGCTTCATGAATATTAAACACATGCTCTACTATGGAGCTACATACTAAACCCAAGATAATTGTAACTTCAGGGATCTTTTATTCTCTTTCCATGTGTGTGATAGGGTTTTTCTGTTATTCACAGGATCCAGCTTTTAGGCCAGTCATGATTGCTTTCCTCCATTCTTAGAAGCCAGCATGTCCTTTTAGCAATGTCTCTGCTTAGTCCATTCCAGTATTAATAAGTGCATGCTAGAGTCATGTGTTTAGCCTACACTGTGTACATTGAGACATTGGACTTGGAAAAGGAATAAAACTATGTTATGGAAAAGTCCATGAAAATGGGCAGCATGTGAACCCTGTAGCGATCCTTCAGGTTACTAGCTTCTTTATCTTCTTTGAAAGATTGTCACATGGTAAGGTAAGGAAGACTTTGACACAACGTAAGGGAGATAAAACCTGGCCTAACAGGATAAAACTGAGGAAAGCATGTGTAGGTCTAATGGATAGATTTGGAAAATGGGAACCATGTTGCTTTTTCACATTATGAAGCAGTTGTGTACATGCTGAAAAGCTTATTTGACCTAACACTGTCCTGCAGCCTTCAGAGGAAGGAGAAAAAGCCTGGGTTGTATCCTCCCTCCCTATTTTCTTAGTCTACAGGATTCAAATTATAGCTACCATGGAAACTGTACTTTGGAATTTCTGAAGCCCTTAATTTTAACTTAACATATAAAAACACTTTTGTGCTGATTTTATAATTATTCGTGATGGATGAGAAAATGACTAAATGTCTTTTGACAGTGAAGGAAGTCATAAGCACATTTTTCTTCTTTCCTTTCATAAAGATGCATATATTTGGAGTGCTTTATTTACCTGGGTATTACACTTCCATCTCTTTGCAGATTCTGACATTGTAGCCGAACTACAGGAGCTTCAGCCTTCGGCAAAGGACTTTGAAGTTCGAAGTCTTGTAGGTTGTGGTCACTTTGCGGAAGTACAGGTGGTCAGAGAGAAAGCAACCGGGGACATCTATGCCATGAAAATCATGAAGAAGAAGGCCTTGTTGGCTCAGGAGCAGGTAGGAGCATTTTCACATCAGGTCTTTCTCTTTCTGGACTGGAATGTTCATTGCAGAGACAATCACCTGCTGGTTTGGCATCTAGAATTCAGCAAGTTCTCTGACTTGGTCGCTAATTATTCCTGGAAGATCAAAAAGAAAAAAAAAAACCCAAAAAACCAAAAAATAAACCTGTGGTGTTGCTTAGCTTTTGTCGAGCTGCTGTGGGTTAATTTAGAAGGCTCACAAACTTCCATCGATTTCTTTATCCTGATTCTATAATTTTATTTCAGAACCAAGTTGACCTCCTAATTAAGGCATTTATGTATGTTGCACATATACATATATGTGCAACATACATGCATATATATGTTCTTTCCTGACCATTAGCTGGATATTTGGGAACATGCATACAATTGGAGAATTAGGTAGCATTTGCTTTAGTACAGGCTGTAGATAACTTCTATGGCAGGCATATGTATTTGATTTTATCATGAGCCTTTGTAGAAGTTAAATAGAATCGTGTTGCGTAGCTGGGGAGTTGCTTTTCCATTGTGATATTCTTCTTTCTTTAAGTAGGGCTGGTGTATCTCTAGACATATTGATTCATTTGTTGTGTTTTAAAGAGAGTGAGAGCTGCCAGCCTTGGAGTTCAGAGAGTAATTTATTAGTTACAGACATCGTAGTGCACATCATGGTTCTAATAATGTACCTAGCTCTGTGGGGAGCTGGCGGAAGGGATTGAAGTTCCATAGCTGTTACTTTCAGGGTTTAACCACAGCCTTGGGAAGAGGAGGAAAAATGCAGATCTATAAAACAGGTGCTTACCAGAGAAAGCATCACAGAGGGGAGAGAACAATTAAACTCATTAGCGGTGATGGGAGATGTCATGAGTGAGCCAGAGACAATTTGTCCTCTCTGATGAGAGGGAATGGAGCCTGGGCACAGAAGTGATAGGAGGTAGCCATGGATGAGAACTATGGTGCTGTGTGTGTGTCTGTGTGTGTGTGTCTGTGTGCCTGTTTAGTGGTTCAGTATAAACACATTGTGAACTAGGGCAAACTTGAGGACATTTGAGTGGGTTGGGGAATTGGAGGGAAATGTCATAAGCCGTACTTAATCAAAAACTTTACCATTTCAACTACTTTTAGTGTGTAACTTAGTAGTATTAATGTACAACCATCTATAGTGGTATTAATGCAGAACCATCAAGTACAACTGTAACCATCATCTGTATCTAGAGCTTAGTCATCATCCCAAACAGAGTCTCTGTACCCATCCCACCCTCCCAAGATTTTAAACAAAGCAAAACCGTCCTGTATTTCTATGGCAACAGGTACAATGGCAAAATTCTATACCTTTCCAGTAGTTTCCAGATTTACATCATTTGTTCCTGTTGCCCTAGACCATTTTTGGAATGGCATTTCTACTTTGTGAAACAGTTGGAGATCATTTAGGCTTTTAGAATGCGGAGGTTGTGATTGCTTGGGTCCCTGAGGACTTCAGTGACATTTTGTGGCTTCCAGGCAGAGAAGCAGCAGAGGGCAGGAAGCTGCTTGTCAGATCCCAAGAATGACAGATGTATACCAGGTCCAATAGACTGTCTCTGCACATTGAATATTTGTTTGGGGAAGAAAATGTGAGCAACTTCACAGACAGGAAAAATGACACGATGTTGCAAATAACTTGGAAGACCAGAGGCTAAGGTACTTACTAGGTCTCCTACATTTGAGTCAGAACTAATCTATCATCATCACATACTTCCTGAGCATTTGTGTTTCTAGGTCCTTGAGGAGAGGCATTTGATGTAGTCTGACCTTGCGATGCAAACATTGTAGATGGGAAATAGCACATGTAAGTAAAAAAAAAAAAGGAATCCAGCGCGCCACACTGCAGGCAGACCATAGAGGTGTTCATACAGGTTTGCCTGTATGAATGGTTTGAAAGGAGCATGTAAGAAGTGTGGACTCTTCCTTAAGTGTGTGTCCATTCCTCAAGAGAGTGCATATAACAGAAAAATAGGTATCTTAATGGAATCTCTGTCAGGAGTTGGAACTTAAGGACCTGAGAAGAGAAAAGCCACCAAGGAAGAAGCTGAAGAAAGGAAGCGTTGGAGAGGTGGTATCCTGCAGGCAAAGCCTGTCACCCAGGGGAGGCCAGCACACTTGCCTGAAATACTGTGACAACTGGAAGAGGTCCCCAGAGACCACTTACTTTAATGGACACTTCAGGGGTCAGTTAGGGGTGAGCAAGTGAAGGTGGAGGCTGTTCAGTTCAGCGACCTCCTCTGAACAGCTTTTATATGCCATCATGAAGAAGAACCAGCCCCTTGGGGCAGTAAATGACTGGAGTTGGGTTGCTATTTTCCAAAAGGCTGGCATTTAGCACTAGAGGTGTGCTAGGTGATTTTTAGGCAGTGTGAGGACAAACTATTTAAAAACACTTAATAGTTTTTTTTTTAAACTGTATCTTTTTTTTTTTTTTTTGTCTTTTCTTTTTTGGTACTGGGGATCGAACCCAGGATGTTGTACTTGCTAGGCAAGCGCTTTGCCACTGAGCTACATCCCAGCCCCACTTAATAGTTTTGTACTCACTAGCATATCAAAACCTGCAGCTTCCACAGATGCTGTTGTAGGAACTGATATGGAACAAGGTATACTTCAAGTTAAACTGACTGAAACAATCACAGATTTATAGAAGAGTTCCATGATCAGTCAGGGTTCTTAGGGGAAATGAAGCAGTAAGTTAACATATAAAGCTAACCCTCACACACAGTTTTCCTGAAGCATTCTCGTAGCCTCTGCCTCTATGGATTTACCCAACTACAAACTAAAAATAGGAAGAAAGGAAAGATGGTGTGTGTGTGCACCAAATGGTAGACATTTTTCTTGTCACTAATTTCTAACGAATTCAGTATTGCTATTTGTGTAGTATTAAGTATTACAGGAGGTGATTAGAACCATACAGAAGATCTATATAGGTTCTGTGCAAATACTGTGCTATTTTATATAAGTGACTTGAGGTTCTGTGTGATTTGCTACTCATAGGTGTTCTTGAACCAATCTACCATAGACAAACAGACATACACGCACACAGAATATACATATGCCATTGTTGTATATACACGGATCATAGATTATATCTACATATAAGATATCCACATAGAATGCAAATGCATGTTTATAGGTACACACACATCTATACCCATATACACATATGTGCAGAATTGACTTACGCCAGGCAGGTGGTTTCAGTGGTGGTGCAAACTGGAAAGTCTGAAGGCTGTAGGCAGGACAACAGGCTGGAAATTTTGGAAATTTGAGGGAGAGGAAAGGATGATGCACTCTTAAAGCACAATTTCTTGATCTTTAGAGAAAGCACTGGCTTTCTCTTCAGGTCTTTGAACTGATTGGAAGAGGCCCACACAGATAACTGAAGAAAAGCTGTCACTTAAAGTCAACTGATTGTAGACAAAAACATCTCCACAATACCTTTACAGCAATTCTTAATGTCTGAATAACTGGGTGTTATGGCCTGGCAAGGTTGACACATAGAATTACCTATCAGACAGTACAACTTTCCCGCCCTCTGGAACCACTTGAAAATACTTCACTGTGTAGTGGCTATCACAAGGACTTCACAACACTATCATAAGACAAGTATCAGAAAAACATGTGCCATATACCTACTTATATACTCCCCCATATGTATACAAATCCACACATACTGGCGCACATGTACATGTACATATTACCTCCCTATTTTTATATATGTCTATATAATTCAGTATATATCTGTATCTTGAAAACTCCAAGTCTGCAGCTGGGCACAGTGGTATCTACTGTTGAGGCAGGAGAATCACAAGTTTGAGGCCAGACTAGTCTACATAGCAAGACCCTGTCTTAAAAAAACAAAAGGCCGCCGGGCGCCGGTGGCTCACGCTTGTAATCCTAGCTACTCAGGAGGCTGAGATCTGAGGATCATGGTTCAAAGCCAGCCCGGGCAAGAAAGTCTGTGAGACTCTTATCTCCAATAAACCACTAGAAAACTGGAAATGACTCTGTAGCTCAAGTGGTAGAGCGCTCGCCATGAGCTGAAGAGTGCAGGGACAGTGCCCAGACCCAGAGTTCAAGTCCCATGACTGACAAAAAAACAAACGCCAAAAATCCCCCAAAACAACAACAACAAAAAACAGAAGGCCAAGCTGGTGACTTTGGCTCACTCTGTAATACTAGCTACTTAGGAGGTCAAGATGGGGAAGGTTGTGATACAAAGCCAGCCCTGGCTAAAAGTTCACAAGATCCCACCTCACTTAATAGAAAGCTGGCCGTGGTGGCAGTATGAAGGTGGCGCACACCTTTCATTCCAGCTACAGGGGAGCGATAAATAGGATTGCAATTCAGGCCAACCCTCAAAAAATTACCAAGGCGACAAGAGTGGGGTCATGTCTCAAGCAGTAGAGCACTTGCTTGGCAAGGTCAAGGTCCTGAGTTTAAACCCAAGTACTGCCAACTCCCCCCCCCCCTGCAAAAAAACCCTCTAAACCAAGCAACAAACAACAACAAATAATAATAAAAACAGCCAAAAAAAGAAGCAAAAAATAAAATTCTAAGTTTATGCCAATTCCTCCAATTCACAAGGATCATTTTAGTCTTTGCCTTTTCTGTGTTTCTCTATGTGTTAGTCAGCTTTCTGTTACTGTAACAAATACTTGAGGTTTGTTTTGATTTACAGTTCAGAGATTTCAGTTCAGGGTTGGTGGGCTCCATTGCTTTTGGATGAAGTAGTTCATGACAAAACTGTTTGTCTCATGGCCGGCATGTAAAAGAGAGAAAGATAACATGGAGTTGCAGTATCCTTTTTAAAGGCATGGCCCAAAGACCTCCTACTAGGCTCCACTTCCTTTTATTTATTTATTTTTTTTGGTTGGTTGTTGGGCTTGAACTCGGCGTCTGAGGCTGTTCCTGAGCTTTTTCCACTCAAGGTTAGAGCTCTATTACTTTGAGCTACAGCTCTACTTTGGATTTTCAGGTAGTTCATTGGAGGTAAGAGTCTCATGGACATTCTTGCCTGGGCTGGCTTTGAGCTCTGATTCTCAGATCTTAGCCTCCTGAGTAGGTAAGATGACAGGCATGAGCCACCAGTGCTGGGCTCAGTCTCTACTTCTTAATGTTTCTCTTATTAAGAAGTAGAGCCTCTGGGTGCTGGTGGCTCACGCCTGTAATCCTAGCTACTCAGAAGGCTTAGATCTGAGGATCATGATTCAAAGCCAGCCCGGGCAGGAAAGTCTGTGAGACTCTGATCTCCAATAAACCACTTGAAAACTAGAAGTGGCACTGTGGCTCAAGCGGTAGAGCACTTGCCTTGAGCTGAAGAGCGCAGGGACAGCGCCCAAGCTCAGAGTTCAAGCCCCATGACCGACCAAAAAAAAAAAAAAGTAGAGCATAGTAGAGGGGGTTTAGGACCAAGACTTTAATCCATGGACCATTAGGGCAACACTTATCAAACTATAGTGGTAATTCTCAGCTGTAACATTATGCCCATACTATTTTCACTTTTTTTTTTTAAGTACTCAGGTTTAGGCTTGGCCTCATTCTTCCTAGACAGATGCTGTACCATTTGAACTATGCTCCCGGCCTTTTTTGCTTTAGTTTTTCAGTTAGAGACTTGCATTTTTGTCCAGGGCTATCCTTGGTCTGTAATCTCCATCTCCCAGGGAGTTGGGATTACAGGTGTGTGCCACCACGTCCAGCAGTGCTTGTTTTCTGTATCTTTATGCATTCTGTTGACTATCTTGGTAGTTGACTATCTTTGTAGTTATTCTCTGTCCTGTTGGTGGGCCCAAATAACCTGCTCTAAAATCTCCTCTCTGTGTGATGCCTTCGTGCCCCCATATCTGATAGCCACTCTACTCTACTTGTACCATGCACCCTGTTCTAGGTACCATGGTGCTGTCTTTCCCACCTGGCCTGTGCTCTCATCTTGTTTTGTTCCACCTAAAGTCTTCGAGCATGAACTGTTCAGAGAGCACAGGTAAACAGGAAAAGAAAGACACTTGGGTAGCAAGGAAGTGAGCTAAAGTTAAAGAGAGATGTTAAGTAAATAATTGGGTGGGTAATATATGGATCTGGCACAAACTGAACAAAATAAGTGCATAACTGAGCCAAGTTGTGTAATGCTAAGCTAAGTGATGACTTAAACCCCAGAATCATCTGTTTTGGCTTAAAGGCAGATAAAGGGAGTTTTTCTTTTATATTTCTTTCTTTCTATTAAAATTTGTCTAAAGAGTTTCTTTTTCCCTATAGGTCTCATTTTTTGAGGAAGAACGGAATATATTATCTCAAAGCACAAGCCCTTGGATTCCCCAATTACACTGTGCCTTTCAGGACAGAAATCACCTCTACCTGGTGAGTCTTCCTATCCCTCTCTGTGGAGCAAGCCGCATACTCTGATCACAGATACCACCATTACAGAATGGGATGATGGTTCTTGCCAACACGACCCATGTCTGACTGACTCATTCAGTCCGTCCCTCCTGTGACTTCCGGGTCTCCCTTGTCCCTTTCCTTCTAAAGATTAGGAGTCAGCCATTTAGCAAAGGCTTGCTGACCAGTTGGGCTCTGGATCCGTGGTTTACAGGGCAATAAAAAGGAATGGTCTCTACCTTTAATGGAATCTTGCTTTACTTGTTTCAAAGTTCAAATAATCCGTAGTTGTTATAAGAAGATGCAGCCTATTCTCACCATGTAAAAACTAAAAAGAGTTTATCTCCTAGAAATAAGAGTCATGGTTACCAGAGGCTGGGAAGGGTTGAGAGTTGAGGGGAAGAGAGAAAGGCTAGTTATTCGTTCTAAAAGTCCAGTTAGATAGTAGGATTGTCTTTGGTATCCTCTAGCACAAGAGGGCAACCTGAGCTAATCATAACTTATTGCATATTTTAAAGTAGCTAGAAGGATTTTGAATGTTCCTGACACACAGATGATAACATATACTAGTTACCCTAATGTAATCATTGCATGCTGCCTACGTGTGTTTAAATATCACTGTACCTCATGGACATCTGCACTTGCCATGTGTCAGTTCAAAGATGCCTGCACTGCAGACAGGTATGAAGTACAAGGGAACATCCTATACCTTTTTTCTTTCTTTTCTTTCTTTTTTTTTTATGTGTGCCATTCATGGAGCTTGAACTCAGACAGGATGCTGTCCCATGGCTTTGCTCAAAGTTACTACTCTACCACTTGAGCCACAGCTCTACTTCTGGCTTTTTGCTGGTTAATTGGAGGTACAGGTCTCACAGACTTTCCTGCCTGGATTGAACTAAGATCCCCAGATTTTGGCCTCCTGAGTAACTAGAATTACAGGTGTGAGCCATTAGCATCTTGAGCACCAGATCTAGAATAAACATTTTAAATGAATGAACACCAAAATAGCATCTGCCTCCTATACATCTTTCCTGGCTATTTCTTACATCCATTCCTTTCTCTGTTGTGTGAATCCTGGCCTCAGTTTCCTTTTGCCTGCTTTTCTATATGGCCTCTGGAATGTTCTCCCTGCTGTCCATCTTTCCCTGCACCTTGAAGGTATGTTACATACTGCAGCTGAGTCAAAACCCACTGTCAAAACCTTTCAAGATTCTCTGATGTTCTCTGGATAAAGTCCAAACCTTGTCATGTGGTTGACAAGCCTTTCTCACCTGTGTCTCCAAGGACTCTTGTCAGCTTCCATTTCTTTCTTTCTGTGCCCATCCTGGGTTTTCTTTGCTTCTTGTCCTTTGTCTTGTCTATTCCGTCTCTGTCTACTTGACTCACTACTGCTTCTCTTTCTGGGGTTGGGTTAGATGTCACTTCTGGAAACCTCCTTGGCCCTGTACCTCTGGGATGGCTGGGATGGACGCCCTTCTGCTGAATGCTCACAGCTACCTGCACTCCTCCTCACATGAGTGGGTGTCCATCTCTTCCTTCCTGAGGAGAGCAATTATGTTTCCCTTGCTTCAGGTGGAGCGTTACCAAGTAAACCCCTAAGAACTATTTATTGGATGGAATGCATGATTAACTTCATAGAAATCTGATTTACATACAAATTCACTTATTGTGTTGCAGAAATCACATTATGTTAGCAGCAGGGGAGTTTTGCTCTCTAAAGTATGTAATTCAAGATAGACCCAGTAAGAATTTCAAAAAAACAAAAATGGGAGTGTAGTGTTGAGGAAAGTATACTTGGGTCCTTTTGAATTTTGGTGGCTAGAAAGTTCCCATTTGCACTAAGAGGTAGCAAAGAATGTGGCCGGTCATTTTCTATGTACCAGAAAATGGTAGCAAATTCCATTGTGACATCTGGTTCTATATAACGAGGCTAGTCCTTAATTCTGGCAGGTGGCCCACGAAAACAGCACTTTATTGTTCTGGTTCATGAAGAAATCTGTTCCTTTCTATAGAACAGATGCCTGCATCGGTGTCCTTCCGTGAAGGAGCTGATCTTCACAAAGAAAATGCTCTACAATTCACCACTTGTAGCAGTATTGTATTTGAATTCTCTGGGAAATACTTTGTATGGGTAGTTTTCATGCTGAGGGGCTTCAGACCATCCTAGCCCTCAGCTTGTCATTGACCCAAGAACTTCCTCCCTGTCTGTCTCTCTGTCTCTCTCTCTCTACCTATGTATCTATTTCTGTGTGTGTACGAATGTATGAACATATGTATCTACCTACTTCTCTATTTCTATGTATGTATGTGTTTATCTGTCTATCCATTCTTTCTTCCTTGCGTTGTCTTTTCTCTGTTCATCCTCCCCCTACAATCACAGATAGAGTGGTATTAGTTGTGCTGTAGGCTTAGATGCTTAAAGTTGGTAGAGCAGCTCAGTTATATGTGATAATTCAGGAGCTCAGGTTCTTTCTGTCTGGTGGCTCTTCCAGCTAGGATGTTGTCCTCTTTCATGTGGTTGTTACAGGACCATTTTGGGTCTTTGTTCCAACTGGTAGGTAAGAGGAAAAAAAAAAAGCAAAAATTCAGAGCAAGCAAAGTCCTTCCTACACAGAATGACCTGCAAGCTGGACCCATCGTTTCCTCCTGTGTTGCGTTGGCTAGGACTTAGTCCCATGACTGTATCTGTCTGTTTGGGAGACTTGGGCATACATTCTCTAGCTGTGTAGCCTATGCTTGGCTGAATTTCCTCTTATTTGTATGTTAGTTTTTTCATTGCTGTGACAAATACCGGAGAGGAACTATTTATTCAAAATTTAAAATTTTCTTCTAGTAATTGTACTAAGCAGTTTCTTCTCAACATATTGGTTTGAATATAGTACATCTAGCAAATCTTGATCGCCCCTTCCTTCCATTGTTCTCCCCCACAAAGAGAGAGGAACATTTGTTTTTTTTGTTTTTTGTTTTTTTTGTTCGGTTGTGGGGCTTGAACTCTGGGCCTGGGCACTGCCCCTCAGCTCTTCAGCTCAAGGCTAGCGCTCTATCACTTGAGCCACAGCACCACTTCTGGCTTTTTCTGCTTATGTAGTGCTGAGGAATCGAACCCAGGGCCTCATGCATGCAAGGCAAGCACTCTACCACTGAGCCACCTTCCCAGCCCTGAGAGAGGAACATTTTAAAGGAGGAAGGATTTCTCTTGTGCCAGTTTCAGACCATCATGGTAGGGAGGGTATAGCAGAGCAGGGCAGCTCACATAATGGTGATGACCAGGAAGCAGAAAGCAAGCAAGCATGTGTTTGCAGGCATTCTTTTCCCTTCCATCCCCCTTGCCCTTGTTTAATTTTTTGCTGTTACTGGGACTTGAGCTGAGAAGCTGTCATACTCTTGTTTTTTTTTTCGTGGTGGTTTTTCTACTCATGATGCACTACTTCTTGAGACATGGCCTCTATCTACTTCCAGCTTATGGCACTTCCAGCTTTTGGCTGGTTAATTGGAGATAAGAGTCTTGGGAATTTTTCTGTCTGGGCTGGCTCCAAACCAAGATCCTCATAGCTCAGTATCCTGAATAGCTAAGATTATAGGCATACCAGCTCCTGGTTCCCTTTTCCCCTCTGATTTCATCTGAGAGCCTAGATGATAAGGATGCTGCACATGTTCCATGCCGGTCTTCCCCTTATTCAGTTGTCTCTGAAAACCCTTCATGGATACACACAGAGGTATGCTCTATTTTGATATGCTGTTTAAATTAGCTTTCTTCTTTCTATCTTTCACTTTGAGTCACAGTGCCACTTCCAGTTTTCTGGTGGTTAATTGGAGATAAGAGTCTCATGGACTTTCCTGCCAGAGCTGGCTTTGAACCACAATCCTCAGATCTCAGCCTCCTGTGTAGCTAGGATTACAGGTGTAAGCTACCAGTGCCTGGTTTAGATTTCATTAAAATTTTTTTTTTCTCTTTCTTTCAACCTATACCTATATAGTTGTATGCAGTTTTCTTCCCATATAGAAACAGGCTGGACACAGGCTGTGGCTAGACACCGACCCCAGGGCCTCTGTGAATACCAGCCTGTGTTATCATTATGAGCTAAGAGTTAGTGAATGTAACTCATTATTTACACTAGTGAAGTGTAGCAGCTTATGATCGTTTTGACAACGAGACATGTGCTGTTTTGATCTCTTGGCTGAGATTATCTGAATTTTGAGGCATGTCTGAAAATGCACCAGGCGTGCGTTCACGTGTTGTTGCTTCAGAAGCCAGGGTTTTAGAAGCCAGCTGCCCATCAGAAAGGAACTGTTATTTAGAATATCATTCTTGTTTGATTGCTGTTTCTTGTTTGGTCTCTCTCTCTCCAGAGTCATTGGCCTTTTCAGTTTCAATTTTCTCATTGGTGAATGAGATATTAATCCCTCTTCTTGACCCCAATTCAGTTGCTGAGTTTGTTTTTGCCTTGGGGGGTTCTTTGCGTTTTCTGTGCCTTGGAAGTAGTTATTTTGTGTTATTTCAAGTGACTGCATTTATAGTTTTGCCATTTTAGGAGCCACAATTCAATCACATTGTCTCAGGTTGTCTGACCCTACCCTCAGTCTTTCTGACCCAGCAGGTCTGGGGGTGGTGCCTCCTAGTTTGCATTTCCAAGTTCCTGGTGATGCTGCTGATATGTGTGTGTGTGAGTGTGTGTGTTGGGGGGGGGCGGGGACCTCACTTTGACACAAGTTGCTTTATAGCTGCAATTCTAGTTTCTGGCTAATGCTTCCTCCTTTTGTCCCATCAATAATCGTGTATGTGTATGTCTGAAATCCCATTCCTTGTTTTGAGGCCCAGACCCCCTGTTTCTTTCCTTTAAACTAGCCCTCACCTTTGTAAATAGTCTCTTCATTAAACTAATGCCCTCAGCTACCTAGTTTGAATGTGCTGTCTGTTTCTTGCCAAGATCCTGTGAGATTCAGTATTCATTCACAATTTTTTGAATAGATAGATGAATCAAGCTGGAATTCCTATTTTCAGAGATAAAGGGCCTTCTGTGTCTCTCAAGGTCACCTTGCCCTTCATGAAGAATAATATAGGGTCTCTATCAGGAGCCACTCTGCTCAGAGGATCCCTTCTTCTTCCTCTATACCAAAGGACAGGAGCACTGGGCAGATACCGATGCTCTCATGGTGCTTTCAGTCATGCTGAAAGGGCCAGCATTTTCAAGGTGACACTTCTAAGGGGGGACTAGCACAGAATGCCAATAACAATTCCCTGGGGAAGTTGGAAATAGTCAGCTTCTGGTGCTATAACAAACATACCCTAAGACAGGAGAACTTACAAAGAATAGAAGTAGCTTAGCCTTGCCATGCTGGGAGGTCCATGAAAGTGGCACCAGGACCTGCTCAGCATCTGGTGAGGGCCTTGTGCCACAACGGGACATGGCAGAGGAATGTCATGTGGTGGCGAGACAGAGCAAGCATATGAGCCTGGGTTCTGGTTCCTTTCCTGTAAAGCCACTAATACCATTCTGGATCCCCACCCTCATGACCTCATCTGACCCTAATAACCTCCCACAGGCCCCACTTGCAAATACCGTAATTCTACATGTGTTGGACAACACATGACACATTCAGAGCACAGAAATTCTGAAGAACCATTAAATACTTGCATTCCCATATGCTCATTGCCATGTGCACATTTGCCCTTCATTTTAAATTCAGCACAATGAATGGAAATTGCCATTACAGTACCTAGAGGACAGCTGCAAACCCCAACAGAGAAACGTCCTCTCTTTCCAAACTGAACACATGTAAGATTCGCCCTTTAATTAGCATCTGCAGCTGCTGCCCTCAGAAGGGTCTGTCTCTGTTGGTCCCAAAGTCTACATTAAAAGAGCAAGTCCATTATAGCTCCAAGCCAGGCTTGCCTGTCAGCTGATGCGCTTTCTCAGTGGTCGGCAGGGTGGCTATCTAGTTTAGGAGTGTTTCACTGACGGGCTCTTCCCTCCCTGATTCCATCTCCCCTGCTTTTGATTATTGTGCCTTGGTGATCCCCATTTATGTGACCCACAGCTGTTCACTGCGTGTAGCAGATTCCTGCAGTCCTTACAAGGGTGGAAGATCACAGCTTCAGTGCTCTTGGACCTGTTGTCTTGTAGTTCTTTGTTGTCAGTGATCTTGTCTCCAGATTCAGAAAGGCTCCAGGTAGTTATTGTCAAAAAAAAAAAAAAAAAAAAAGCAGAAGTAATGGTTACATTCCATTCAAGGGCTCTGCTGAGATGATGGGATTGGAGGCACCTCCCCCTCTCCCCCCAGCAGTGGGTTTCAGTGCAAGACTGGGCTAACCACATCAGAACTGCCCCAGCGACTCCTTTAAAAAAAAAAAAATGCAGATTCCAAAGCTGGGCATGGTAATGCTGGCCTGTAATCTTAGCCCTTGGAAAGAGCAGGAGGATTAGGAGATTGAGGACATTTTGGGTTCAGGAGGGAGACTCTCAAAAAACAACAACAACAAAAAAAACATTTCTGGATTTTATCCATGGATCCTTGCCACAAAGTCTGGGGAGTCACTTAGTTTCCTGAATATATATTTTTGATAAGCTCACTAAGGAGTTGGAATGGGAAGGAGATATACTATAGTCTTTTTAACCCTTATTCTTCTTATTAATATTATATTTTTATTATTTTCCTTTTCTAGAATGCCAGCTTGATGAGGTCAAGGTATTTTGTCTTATATATTCATTGCTATTTTCTGGTATTTAGTGGACACTCTGCTGTTTATTTGGGTGTCTTTTTCTTCCTGCCCCTCCCTGTAGTGCTAGAGACTGAGCCCAGGTTCTTGCACATGCTAGGCAAACACTTTACCACTGAGCTACATCCTGAGTCCGATTGGTTTCTATTTTATTTTTGGGAAAGGATCTCATGGCTAACTTTGCCAAGAATGGCCTCAACCCATTGTCCTCCTGCCTCTGCCTCCCGAGTAGCTGGGATTGTGTGCTTGTACCACCATGCCTGGCCAAGTGCGCCTGATTTTTTAAAAGCACTTCTGGAGGTCCTGGTGGGTAGGCAGGCCTGGGAAACCCTGCTTAGAGGACCTAACTCTCCTCTTGCATTTGAAGCCACATTTTTTTGTGGGGGGGTGAGGAGAAGGGATCAGTGTCTCACTGGGTATCTTTATCTTGAGTAATAAAGGTCTGAGACAGAATTTTTTTAGACAAAACCAGTTTTAGACAAAACCAGATCTGTGTGTGGACTGACTGGCATACCTGAGTGGTAACTTTGTCTTTCATTAGGTCAAGTCCTGATGACTTTTGTCATAGTGAGTCATCTGGTAGCAAGACTTAAAGAATCTTAGTTTGTCATTTTTTGGGGGATGGGTGGATTCTGGGGATTAGAATTCAGGGCCTGATGCTTGCTAAGCATGTCATGTGCCACTTGAGCCACACCTCCAACCCTTTTTGCTTTCATTTTTGTTTTTGTTTTTGACCTACAGTGTGATTCTCCTGTTTATATTTTCCAAGTAACTTGCTGTCACTGCACCAAGCCTGGGTCTTGTGAATTTTTTTTTTCTTTCCTGGCTTGATCTTGAACTGCAATCCTCCTGCTCTCAGTTTCCTGAGTAGCAAGGATTACAAGTGTGAGCCACTGGTGTCTGGCTTCTACTTTGTAGCTCCATAGCCTGGATTGACTTCCTATGGCTGCCTTCCCTCTGGGCTTTGTGTATACCACAATGAGCAATATACATGATAATAGAGTTTTTATTTTTAATTTTATTTTATTGTAAGGATGCTGTATAGAGGTGTTACAGTTACATGAGTAAGGTAATGCGTACATTTCTTGTGGAGCATTGTTATCCCCTCCTTTGTTTCTCTCCTACTACCCCTTCCCTTCCCCACCTCCCCGTTGTAGTATAGTTTTGGAATGTGGATACCATCCAGGGATAGCCATAGTGTCCAGAATCGGTGCGCCTAGGGTGCACAGTTGGACTTCTTGTATGGAATTATGTTTAACTGGATGTTCTGGTAAGAATGCAGTTGGTTTAGGCATTTGTCATTTAGCTTTGTCTACTTTTGGCTAGCAGCTCTTATCATTTTGTCTTGGTTTGAGATGATGTGGGAAGATGTTTGACCCAGATAGAAAAGACTAATGTAGTTTGGGTGGGTCTCTTCTGAGTAGGAGTGAAGAATACATATCTTTTGTAAGAGATGCTTCTGTAAGAGATGCTTTTCATGTTTGGAGCATAAGGGCTAGGTAGACACGAGGTACCAAGTAGTGGTCTTAAGAGTTGCCAGTGAATGCTGTATTTTTGGTTTTTGAGCCTCAGACTGACAAGCTGATTTGCTTTTTCACATCTTTAATAGAGCTGTAGGAAATTTATAACTGCCTTGTGTCGTCATAAATATGCATTGTCCTTACTTTGAGACATTTGAGTTCTAAAAGTATGAATATGCCTGTTATTATCGGTGAATTTCTTTTGATGTTTAAAGCCCTTTTTAATGGCAATATATTTAAAGCAGACGTACAAATTAGCATTCACCCACATACTCAGGGCCTGCGGAGAACCAGGTTGGGAAGTGGGTGAGCTATAGGCAGCCAGGTGGCTTCCATAAGCTCTCTTTGAGAGAAGGGGTGTGTGTGGCGTACATCTGCCAGGAATTTGGGGGAAGTAAAGTATGCCTCTTAGGTGCTGCACCATCTGAGTGTTGCTCTTCTTAGTTCTGAAATTTGTTTTTAGCAATTTGCAGTGCAAATGGATATGACTCTTCAAATGCAATTTTTCCAGTGGCTTCAGAATGTAAGAAGTCATGGGAATGGAGTGGATTCCATGGTTATAAGTAGTCCATGGGAAGGATGGGAAATTTGGTTCAGGATTGATTTGGTGCTAGCCAAACTTCCTGCTGTGTCTACTAGGCCAGCCTGGGGCAGATGCTCAGTGCCTGGTTTTTTCTTCTAATTCTTTTCTAAAGGCAAACAGGAGTTGAGATAATATTAAGACTTCACATCACAGCATTGACTGCTTGAATATAATATGTGGTAGTTTTATTTTTTTTTTTAAGAAGTATATTTGAGTCTTACCTTTTTTTCTAGAAAGACTGGAGACAGCTTAAAAGACATTTGTAGCATGAGCAATAAAATGGGAAATCAGAGCTAAGGACAGAGAATGCCTTAAAGGTTAACGGTTGTAGCAATGGTCAGAGGGGTCCCAGCGTTTCTCTAGGCACAGGGAGACCACTCGCTTCAGGAGGAGATGGGGATGGAATGATAGCTGAGGCTCTCCTGTGGATACCAGGCATTGCGTTGGGGCCTCTGAGATCCTTGTCTGGCCGTATCCTCATGCAGTGCTAAAGGGGATTAATCCAATCCTGATTTTGCAGAGGGTGAAACCTAAAGCAAGAGTGGTGAAGTCACCAGAGAGAAACTGAAGCCACTCAGGCTAACTGGCCTCTCTCTAGGTAGGGTGTTGACTCAGGAAGAAGGGTTTCAGCTCTTTGGGGTAGAGGTGGTATTTTTTTTTTTTTTTTTTTTTTGAACTCAGGGCCTCACAGTTGTTAGGGTGGCACTCTACTGCTGAGCCTTGCCTCCATCTTTTTTTGTGCTGGTTATTTTTAAACTAGGGTCTTACTTCTTGCTCAGGTATGAGCCTAGGCCAAGTTCCATCTATTTTAGGTGTTCTTTTGTATATAGGGTAACAGGTGTGCACCACTGTGTCTGGCTCTCTGATGAGAAATTGTAACTTTTCTGCCTGGGCTGGCCTTGAGTGGGAATCCTCCCACTCTCAGCCTTCCCAGTAGCTATGATTACAGATGTGAGCCACTGGTATCTTTTTTTTTGACCAAGTTAATCATTTTACCTGAGACTTCATATACTTCTTCTATTTTTCCCCCCTACATATACTCATAAATAAAAATTATTTTTTCTCACAAAAGGGAGGTTATATTTTACAGGACACCACTTTATATTATGGAGAGCTTTCCATGGTAGTTTGAACAGGTGGAATCCATTTGTTTGTATTTTTATTTTTAATTATCTTTAAAAAGTTGGACGAAGAAGTTGCCACTTAACACAGTGGTTTATGAATACAGTGTTGTCATTCCTTTTACCATTCTCAGCTGTCTCTTCCTACCTACCTATTCCTTCCCTTTTCTTAATTTTGTATTGAATTATTTTTGCATTAAAGCAGTTTATGTATACAGTGCATCTTGATCAGTGTCAATTCAATATACGTTGAATTCTTGACTGCTTTTTCTCCCCTTCTCCTCTTCATTCATCTAGCTCTCTCCCCTTGACCCCATTCCACCCTTTCAAGTACGAGTTTCCTGGTGTTTATTTTGTTAAATTCTTTCTTTGCCTTTCTAAGGAATTGCAGTATTTGAGTTTTCTTTTGAATCTACCATATTTCGGTTAATCCATTTGTGTCTACTTACCTACCCCCTAATATATTTACTTATGTGTTTATAAAGTAATTCTGGCCTCCTTCCCAATGAGGGTTAAAAATGCAACCTTTGTTTCTCTGGGCCTAACTTAATGTCACTTTACATTTTTTTCAGTTCTTACCATTTCTTTGCAAATGATGCAATATTGTTCTTTCTAATGGATGAGTAAAATTCCATTGTGTGTATGTATTACATTTTCTTGATCCATTTGTTCATTGAGGGGCTTCTGGGCTGGTTTCCATACCTTGATTATGGTGAATAGTGCCTCAATGAACATAGTTGTGCTGGTAGCTTTCTTGGATTGTCATCTTTTGGATGAATGCCCAGGAGTGGAATTGTTTCCTAGCAAGAATAATAAAGCAAGAGAAAGTCGTAAAGGGGATCCAAATAGGGAAGGAAGACGTAAAACTATCCCTTTTAGCAGATGATATTATCCTATATTTAAAGAATCCTATAGACCCCTTTCTCAAGCTACTAGAGCTGATTAAAAACTTAGATAAAAAGCAGGGCACTGGTGGCTCACACCTGTATCCTAGCTCCTCAGAAGGCCAAGCTCTCAGGATTGATGTTTGAAATCAGCTGGGGCAGGAAAGTCCATGAGACTCTTTTTTTTGGGTCCTGTCGTGGGGCCTGGGTGCTGTCCCTCAGCTCTTCAGCTCAAGGCTAGCACTCTACCACTTGAGCCACAGTGCCACTTTCGGCTTTTTTTTTCTTTTTGCTTATGTGGTGCTGAGGAATCGAACCCAGGGCCTCATGCATTACCACTGAGCCACCTTCCCAGCCCCCCATGAGACTCTTATCTCTAATAAACTACCCCAAAAATGCCATTAGTGGAGCTGTGACTCAAGTAGTAGAGCACTAGCCTGGAGCCCAAAAGCTCAGGGACAGTGCCACAGGCCTTGAGTTCAAACCCCAGGACTGGAACAAAACCCCCCCATAACTTTGGTAAAGTAATAAGGTATAAGATCAATGCACAAAAATAGGTGGCTTTTTCTGTTTGCCAACAATGAGAAGATTGAGACGGAAATAAGGAAAGCCACTCCATTTGCAATAGTTTCAAACCGCCAAGGAAGTGAAATTCTTCTACAGTGAAAACAACAAAAATTTAAAGAAGGAAATAGAAGAAGACACAAAGAAGTGGAAAGACCTTCCATGCTCCTGGATTAGTCTAATTATTATTGTGAAAATGGCAATACTGCCCAAAGCAATCTACAATTTCGATGCAATACTCATCAAAATCCTGACATCATTCTTCACTGAGGTAGAGAAAACAATCAAAAATACTTAGGAAACCACAGAAGGCCCCAAATGGAGAAAGCAACCTTGACCAGAAAAAGTAGTGCTGGAAGTATAACAATATCAAACTTCAAACTCTATTACAGCTTGGTACTGGCACAAAAACAGGCCTGAGGACCAGTGCAGCAGAAGACCTAGAAATCAATGCACAAACCTATAGCCATCCAAAATTCAATGAGGGAACCAAAACCATAAGCTGGAAGAAAGACAAATGGTCACAAGAAAATTGGATATCCACATGCGGAAAACTGCAACTGGATCCTTATCTATTGCCATTTGTTTTTTAACATCCATCTCATACTTCATCATTGTCATAGTTTAGTTGGTCTCTTAGGAAGGATATTTGGAGGATTACCAAGATTTAATTTTTCCCTGTTATAAACCAAGCTGTGATGAATCTGTTAGCTTATTTATCTGCAAGCTATTGTGAACACCTGTGACATAAATCACTAGAGTGGAATTACTAGGTCAAAGGATATATATTCATAGTTAAATTTTTCATAGAGATTGTTGTTGCCTTCAGCCCTGACTGAAAGGAAAAGATTGTATCATACTTATTACACATCTCCCAGTTTCTGCTGGGTGCTGGGGAGAATACAAAAGGGATGTAAGAGAGTTTTGTTCCCCCACTTCCCTGCACACCCCTTCCTCCCAAGGAACATACATCTGTGCTGTCTATGTAAACCTGGGGAATGTCTGGGGTGTCACCTTGGGTGGGTGGAGGAAGTGGTGGATTTAATTTACCTTTTCAAACTTGCCTTGGAAATATCATGCATGGTGTCTGGGCTTTGTCTTTCATTATATTGATTCCCTGGGGTAACAGATGTAATTTTTGTGGGGCAGGGACCTCATCCTATGTCTTACAATACGTCTCATGCGTCTTCCTTGCTTGTTGGAGACATTGTAATTATAACATGTCAGGTGGTATTTGAGGATCTAATTAAAACATTCTCCTACCCCTCCCCCGCTTTTATTTTTTGAGTGTGTGAAAAATTAATCACTTTGGCATTATATGCAGGTCATGGAATATCAGCCTGGAGGGGACTTGCTGTCACTTTTGAATAGATATGAGGACCAATTAGATGAAAATATGATTCAGTTTTACTTAGCTGAACTGATTTTGGCGGTTCACAGCATTCATCAGATGGGATATGTACATCGGTAAGTGAGACTCTTGAGTCTCATTCTGAGAATTTGCCTGAATCATGTAAGAGTTCCTGCATGGAAATGTGATGAATGACTCCAGGATCAAGATAAATGCATTATCCAGTGTTACTTCTAATTCACTCAGTGTAAACTTTCCAATACATCAACTGTTTCAGCATGCCCATTTAACCCCTAAGTAGCTATCAAATATACTAATGTCCTTCCATTTGCTAGTTAACAAATGTAAGTTCATAGGATTGGGAGGCCATGAATGAGCTCTTTGAGTTCCATGGTAGAAAAACAGGCTTTGATTTGCAAGAGGAGCTGGTGTACTGTATAAGAGCAGAAGATCATAGAGCTGGATTCTATGTTAGCTTTCCATTACTCTATCAAATACATGAGCTCACCAGGATACAAGAGAAGAAGTTTGTTTTGGCCTATAGTTGTGCAGGTTTTAGTTCATGATTATGATTGGCCCTGTTTCTTTGGGCCTGTGGCAAGGCAGCACTTCATGGTAAGCAAAACCCCTTATTTCATGGTTGGGAAGTGAAAAGATAAGAAGAGCCGGGGTTCCGCAGTCCTCTCTGGATGGTAGCTGTGGTTTGAATCTGCAATGGCCCCCACAAGCTCTTGAGTTGAAGACTTGGCTGCCATCTGATGAGGCTTTTGGGAAGTGGTTGGATCATGAAGGCTCTGACATAGTCAGTGGCTTAATCCATTAATAGATGCATTATTGGGAGATGAGTGGTCGGAAGAAGTGGCAGACATGGAGCAAATCCCTTTACCATGCTCTGGTCCTCATTTTGCCTTAACTCATGTGCCCAAAGCAGAGGAGGCACTCTCCCCCCTCCCTCCCCCCACCACCCCGCACAGCAAAGGTTCCATCACTTCCAAGGAGTGCCATGCCAGGACTAAGCTTTTAACATGTGAGCCCTTGGGAGGCACTGGAGATGCAAAGCATAGCATACTTTGAATAGCACCTGTTATTAATGAACAAAAATGTTCCACAAACTCCTCAGAGGTTAAGTGCATCTCTGTACATCCTCATTATTGTGGTGTTTTTTGTATGTCTGGGAACATTGTGGAAATTCAAGGATCACTAGTGCAGGAATACAAGATCTGGAGTAAAAACTCAGTCATCTTGTTGATTAACCACACAAACTTGGTTCTTATAATGTAAATGGCTATCTCTAACAGAAATAGACCATTGGATATGTGTATTTACTCCTTCCTCTCCCCTCCCTTCCTTTAAAAAATAAAAAAAAATGTTTTCTGACCTGTGTGTCAATCATTCATATCCATTAATAGGGAAGGCCTGTGTAGCAGAACACATTATGGTTCTTTTTTTTTAATAAGTTTTTTTTTATTGTGAAAATACTGTACAGAGTGGTTACAGTTACATGAGCAAGGTAATGAGTCCATTTCTTTTGGTCAGTCATGGGGCTTGAACTCACGGCCTAGGTGCTGTCCCTTAGCTCTTCAGCTAAAGGCTAGTGCACTATCATTTGAGCCACAGTGCCCACTTCCGGCTTTTTTCTGCTTATGTGGTACTAAGGAGGAATCGGACCCAGGGCCTCATGCATGGGAGGCAAGCACTCTACCATTGACCTTCCCAGCCCCATGAGTACATTTCTTGCCAAGCATTGTTGCCTCCTCCTTTGTATTTCCCTTACCATCCTTTCCCTCCCACTTAACACAACTATACTCCCCCATCCCCCCAATTATGGTTCTTTAGCAGAATACATTATGGTTCTTGGCTGAAATTAGATGCTAAGTTACCACTTGCTTGCTGAATGCCATGGACAAGATAACACTGATTCAGGGTCCTGATTTTCTTCCAGAGACATCAAGCCTGAGAACGTTCTCATTGACCGAACTGGACATATCAAACTGGTGGATTTTGGATCGGCTGCCAGAATGAATTTAAATAAGGTGATAATAACATAGAGTAAGACTGCTTAGCAAGAGTTATATTTGAAAAGCATTCTGTGGCCCTCATAAGTTTGGGAAGTATTGGAATACAGTGGGGAACCACATTTTAGAACTGTGATCTGCCGTGTATGAGTCCTTGAGGGTTGTGGGGTGTGGATGGGGACACAGAGTACTGCTGGGAGCCAGGCTTCTCACACACGGGCCTTCCAGGAACATTCAAGTTCCAAATCAGAGCACATTTCTAATTGCACCTGTGAGTCATTTACAAAGGAGTTCCATGAAATCCTCAACTGGTGCAGGGTGCTGGTGGCTCAAGCTTGTAATCCTGTCTGCACAGGAAGCTGAGATTTGAGGATCATGGTTCAAGCCAGCTTGTTCAAAGCCAGCTCAGGCAGGAAAGTTGGTCAGACTTGTATCTCCAGTTAACCACCAGAAAACCAGAAGTGTCACTGTGGCTCAAAGTGGTAGCTAGCCTTGAGCAGAGGAGCCCAGAGAAAGCTCTCAGGCTCTGAGTTCAACCCTCATGACAAAAAAAAAAAAAGAAGAAGAAGAAAGAACAAAAAAGAAAAAAGAAATCCTCAGTTGGTGGTTCTGCACAGCTAAAACCCATAAAATGTGATGTTTTATGTGACTTTGAGGATCCCGTGGGAATGCAGTGGTAGCTCACCCACAGATCACAAACTGACTTCTTTCTAAAACAGCTGTAAGCTGTGTGCTGATGGCTTGTTCACACCTGTCATACTAACTAGTCAGGAGTCTGAGGTCTGAGAGTTATGATTTGAAGTCATCCAGGGCAGAAAAATTCATGAGAACTCTTAACTCAAACCAGTAGAAAGTTGGAAGTGGTGCTGTGGCTCAGTAGTAGAGTGCCAGTGTTGGAACAAAAAACTCAGGGACAGCGCCTGGTCCCTGAGTTAAAGATGTTTGTTTCCCTTTTGTTTGTCTTGTGTCCTACAAATTATCTGGTTACATTATCTTGATTTACTTGGAAATATATTTAGTTGATGAAATATAACCAGTTTTTTTCAAATCCTCCATTTCCTTTGTTAGAAAGAGGAAATGAATCCCTAGTGCATTTGAACTAATTATTCTTTTTTTTTTGGTAGATATCAATGACTTGTCTCACTCCTCTAAGGTTTAATTTCTGTCATACTCAAACATAAATGCTTATTAGAGAAAACATGTACGTTATTTATAAAAGGAAACAAATGTCATAGGCAGCTGTTAGAGTTGTTATATAATAGTTCTATTAATTTTTGAATTAAATATTCTTAAGTGTCAAGGACCAGTGCTCAGAATGTCATTTTAATGTCTTGGACTTTTGGCAAAAATTAAACTGTCTTCTCCATACTAATTAGAAAGACAGGAGATGAGCTATTGAGATCAAGAGCAAGAATACTTTTAAGAAAAAGATGAAAAAGTAAAAAAAAAAATTAGTTAAAATATCCTCTAATAAAATTGGTTCACATTGAAATGTGAATTTTGAGGTCAGCTATGCAGAAAAAAAAAGAGATTAGGTCAAGAGAGATTGACCTATGTTTTAAGATGAATTTCATAACTGAGCCACTTGGTGACTTAGACAAATCCTGAAGAAGTTGGCTTTTTTTCTTTCTGGAAAAAAAACGAATTCTAGTTAAAATGCACAGTTTAAAGAAGTGAGAGAAGCAGCTTTTCAAAATGCCTCTCAGGTCTGAGAGTTAAGTCCTTTACATAAAGTAGAATATGTAAGGCTCCCCTCCCTCCCCATTCCACCCCAGGTCAGATTCTTTTGAGGAGAGGTGGATATTGTTAGGGGATATTAGGAGAAAGCTTAGAGTTATTTAAGTCTTTGCACCTCAGCCTCTTCAATAAGCATTCTACAGGCTTGAGCCCTACTTGAGATCATTTACTCTCTTCAGGCCCTTGAAAAACAGGCTCCCTGTGTGACCCAAATTCAGCACTTTTGAACCTCAGATTACATTCTAACAGTCTACTTACTTAGTAGATGATAGGGCTGAGTGCAGGTAGCTCAGGCCTATGTAATCTTAGTTACTCAGGGGGCTGAGATCTGAGGATAGAGACAAAGCCAGCCCAGGCAGCTAAATCCAGAAACTCTTATCTCCAGTTAACCAGCAAAAAAAGCTGGAAGTCGAGGTGTGGCTCAATTGGTAGAGTGCCACCCTTGAGTGAAAAAGGCAGGTGAGGTCTGGAAAGGTGGCTCAGTGGTAGAGCGCTTGCCTTGCATGCATGAGGCTCTGGGTTCGATTCCTCAGCACCACATAAGCAAAAAAGAAAAAAGCCGGAAGTGGCGCTGTGGCTCAAGTGGTAGAGCGCTAAGTCAGGTGAGACCTGAAGGTCTTGAGTTCAAGCCCCAGTACTGGCACAGAAGAGAAAGAGAGAGTTATAGAACCAAAGCATTTCATGTTTTAAACATATGTGCTGGGGGGTGTAGCTCAGTGGTAGAGCATGAATGAAATCCTGAGTTTAATCCCTAGTACTCTCACCTCCCACCCCAAATTAATGTATAATTTTGAAACAGATGTAAAAGCATAGGTGCTAAATTTATTATAGGAAGGCACAGGACAAAAAGTAATACAGAAATTTTACTGCTCAAGATTTAAGAATGTATATATGGCATAGGTGATGAAATTCGTGTGTTTAGAAATAAACGGCAGCACAGGTACGTGGGCTGCAACAGGGCCATTTTGGTCTGGGTAATTCCATGTTGTGGGGAGGTATGCTGTGTGTTACAGGATGTTGAGCCTCATCCCTGGTCTCTTCCTGTAGTGTCTCCAGACTATCCCCTGGGGAAGTGGAGTGGTGGTGGTGGTGGTGGGGGGGGGAGAATAGAACATAAATCACCTCCATTGAGAATGCCTGCAGTAGGTTGAGAAGCATCAGAACGCTAATTAATTAGAGCCAGCAGTATGTGCTTGCAATAAGAAAATCTACTCAGGAAACTAGATTAAGAGCCACAGTCACTGCTTGGTAAATAAGTGAGAGTTAGGAATATAAAAGGCCTTGTCTCTGTATCTGGAGTCGGCTCACTTTCCAGCTCTTGGTCGCAAGGCAGGGCTGCCATTCATTTAAGTAGCTATTTTTCAGTGCTTCCAACCACCTCTCAAAGAGATTTTTCTTTAACTTTCAGTTCTAATTGTGGTAGCCTTCATTCCAGGGGGAATCTCCTGGGGCCACTCAGGATTTGGGCAGGTCCAGGCTCAGCCTCTGATTTTATCTTGGAGATAGAGCATTCAGTGCATATACTTGAGAATATTGTTCCTCTTTTCTCCCTGTGCTTTAAGGGCTAGAATGTGTCCATCAGATAAGAAGGAATTTTTTTTTTAAAGAAACATCTGGTTATAGAGATATAATAATTTGCAGACTGGATCATATGTAGGTGTAGGGTGAGGATTAGAAATATTTTGCTTTACATTTTGGATCACTGGTGAAGGATTAAATATTTCCTTTGAAATGCCGTATGTAGGTTCTATGTGTTTTCTGTATTCAAATGTAAATGAAAAATAGAACCCACATTATTGACATTATTATGTGTTACCCAAGAATCAGCTCATCATTTCTCCCACCTTTCCTCTGTATTTGTGAAGCTTAGATGTATTGATTTTTTCTACTGTCCATCACCTTTACTTCCAGCTTCTTCCTGAAGAGTGTGGCTTTGGTAAATAAGAATCTTTATTCAATAGGAACTGAGGTATAGTGACCTTATGACCTGTGGTGTGTGACTTAGATCAGCCACTTTGCCTTATTAAGTGATTTGCTATTTTTATCTGAAAGTGTGGCAAACATCTGATATTTCCAGCCAGGTCCATTTGTCTCTCTTGAAGCCAGTAGTAAAACAAAAACAAAAATGTTATTTGTAAGTGTTAATCAGCTCTGCTTAGCAATTGGAAACTCAAAGGTGACAACCTTTTTTGATTTATGTAGGAGTGAAAAGATTTCTTTTCCCCAAGAGGAAAAACATTGTGAGAATTGTTTCTCTTACTTCTGCAGGTGTATGTTTATGCCTTGGGCAGCTAGATGGGAAAAACTAGGTTTTAATGATTTTATGTTTAAGCATTTTATACAAAAGAGGTGGGCAAAGAAGATTCTTACTTACTTCCTCATTTGCTTTTTTTTGGTGAAATGATTGACTAAATTAATTCTGTTCATTTTTTTTCTACTCCCTTCCATTTTCCATTTCCCTAAATATTGCAGATTGTTCTGTCTCCTAGTCATTCCTTTATTGTCTCCTTACTGAGCTGGTTTATTTTTCCTATCAATGCAGTGAAAAGTAATTACCATTTCGTTATTTCCGGGCTCCTTTCAGGTAGCATGCAGCGGGCAGGTGGGGCTCCTACTTCAGGCTTACTTTTAATATCTCTCCAAGATTAGCTGGCTCAGTAGCCACTGGAGGACAATAAACATGTTGTAAAATGCTTATCAGGACATGAGAGATTATATGTTGAAAGCTACATTTAATGTGCTTAGAGGTCAGTGATGGATGGAAAATAGGTAGTCATTAAAAACCTTTGCTAATTGCTAATAAGCAATAATAAGGAGTTGTACAGAGAGTAAGCCGTGGGTAATTTTTTCTCTCATAACTTTCATGTGCAAATTAATAATGAGCTTTAGAAAGTTAGGAAATTATTAGATATAAATATATGTAATCACATATATCTATTAAAGGATAAGAGTTAGTTGGGGAGTTATCTGGTTCACTTTAATAAGTCTTAACAATATCTCAGTACCAGAGGTTTATGCTTGTAATTTTGGCTACTTGGGAGGCTGAGATCTAAGGATGATGATTCAAAGCCAGCCTGGGCAAAAAAGTCCCTGAGATCTCATCTCCAAATAGCCAGCAAAAAGCTGAACTTGTATGATCCAAGTAGTAGAGTGGTAGTAGAGAGAGAGAGAGAGAGAGAGAGTTAAGGTTCTGAGTTCAAGCCCCAGTACCTGCACATACACAAAAAAAGCCAAATCATTAGCTGAGAAACAATACATTGACAACATATAGTCTTTGACACACTTGACCCAATTAGAATCAACTCTTTAAATCCCAGTGCACTTTGAATGCCCAGTATGCTTCAAACAAGGAGAACTGAATATTTGAAAACAGGCTATGTGGCAGTAAAATAAAATCCAACCACTGCCAATGATGCGTGCATGACAACTGTGTAGTTCTCGTTCTGCAAGGTAATGAGAAATCGAGTCAACAAGAGGACTCATTTAATGAACAACACAGACACATTATCCTCATTTAGCCAAACCAAGATGTTAAGAGTTTTTCTTCTGTGGTTTTGGTATTTAAAGAATATCTGTTACTCATTGTCAAGGCCCTGTAGCACAATCTTAATCCTGTCTTGAGCTCACTAACACTTGCGTACTCATTAAAAGACTGAAGTCTTGGCCCTGCCTTCAGACATCAAGCCTGCCTCTGAACTTAAACTGCTTTGAGTTTCTCCAGCTTAAGTCATGTTGTGGTTCTGTCTAGACCAAATATTTCCCTCTTTGCTTTGACTTCCTTCAGCACTGACTGCCTATTGGTTTCTTTTCTTCTCTTTTCTTTTTTTTTTTGTGTCCAGTTGTGGGGCCTGAACTCTGGGCCTGGGCGCTGTCCCGTAGCTCTTCAGCTCAAGGCTAGCGCTCTACCACTTGAGCTATAGCGCCACTTCGGCTTTTTTTCTTTTTGCTTATGTGGTGCTGGGGAATCGAACCTAGGGCCTCATGCATGCAAGGCAAGTGCTCTACCACTGAGCCACCTTCCCAGCCCCCTATTGGTTTCTTGGGTGAAGCAATCATCCAGCTTTCTTCAATGGATTCTGTGGAAAGGCTCTTTCCCAAAGCAATGCATGATCTGTGTCCTAACAGCATCACACTGCTGTGGGCGTGTACATACACACATATACACAAACACACACAAATGCATACATGCACACTACATACACACAAACACACACAAATGCACACATGCACACTCACTCTAAGAGAGGGGGTTGGGAGAGAAATAGAAAATCTTATTTTCTGTAATGAGAAGGTCTTGGGCAGAGGAATGGACAAGTTTAAAGTTCTAGGCTGGCACAGTGTCACCCTACTTCATCACTAGGGAAAACTGACCTTATAGTACACTCTCTAACCTTCCTGTTTTCTCTCATTAGCCCTTTAGAACAAAGCAAAGAAAACTGGCTTTCTTGATTTAAAGTCTAGTCTTCAAGTTCTGTGGCCCTGTGCCCTAGGTCTTCTGGTTTACTCAGGGGAGTCTTAATCTTCCTTTCATGAGGAGAACGTTCTTATGCATCTTTTAACTGTTAACCTGAGAGAAGCCCATTTACTGTGTTAGGTTGTAGGCTAGCAGATCAGCAACAATACATGACTCAAGGCAGGGCCTCTGCTTTTTAATTTTATTGGAGATGAGAGTCTCATGGACTTTACTGCCCAGGTTGGCTTTAAACTATAATCCTTAGATCTCAGCTTCCTGAGTAGCTAGGATTACAGGTGTGAGCTACTGGTGCCTAGCAGGGCCTCTGTTTTGATGGTGAGGAAAGTTAGATGGGTAATCCTTGGATGACCTGCTTCATGGCTCCAAACCAAAGGGATTGTCTGCTTACTGGGTTCCCGAGTGATGGGTAGACTAGCAAGAAGCAGAAAGCCTAGTTAGTTCTTCCATCAGAATCATTTTAGGAAGCAAAGGACATTTGAACACTAGAGCAGAGGCAATTAGAGGGACACATTTTCTGGGGTGGAGGGGAGGTCAGCCCTTTCAATGGGATATATTTAGCTTGTTTAAGAAACCTGGTACACTGTCCTACTGTCTTTTTACCAAGGTTAGTACTTGGGCACTATTGGATTGGAGGCCCTGGGTTTCTGAACAGCGGTGAGAGATTGCTGGAACAGGAGGAGTCAAGAGTGTGGAATATAAACTAACATCTGGTCCTGGTGGAAGTTATTTATCATTGTACCCTGAGGTGGTATGAAGTAGGAAGGTGGATTACAAAACAGTGTTTAAAGATCAGGCACATTGGTATATGCCTGTAAGATCATTAGTTCAGGCCGGTCTGGGCTGCATAGTAAGATCCTGTCTCAAAACAAAAAAAAAAAAACAATTTTCCAGTTTTTATATCCTTGAAATATAATATGCTAAGACTTTTAGTAACAATTTGTGAATTGTCTTGCCAGCTAGCTGCCAGTTTTCTGGTTATGCTTAGGCTAATCTCACAGATTCAACTTTAGGATTCGCTATTTTGCTGTATTATTATTTAAAATTCTGTGGTGCTGGGGTTTGAACTTAGGGCCTTGTGCATGTTAGGCAGATACTGGAGCCACATCTTAGCCCATCATTTTGCTGTGTTCTAAAGAAAAAGAAAGATAAGCAACTTGCATCAGGAAGCAGCTTCCATACCAGCGATGTCTCCCCAGCTCTCATTTCTATAACCAAAGGGTGAATGTCATCCACAAATCTTCTCCCTTTGCCTTTGGGTTGTGGTGTGCACTTTTCTTTTAATTAGTAAAGCGCTTGTATTTCCTGATAGCGTTGCCACTTGACGAGGGTTGAAGTGCCTGGGAGAATTGTAATCAGAGCAAGTCAGCTTGTGGATGATGTGGCTGTTGGCTGTGTACTTGAAGATAATTGAAGGGTTGCTGTATGCCTTTTTATTTATGTGTTTCTAGGTGAATGCTAAACTCCCGATCGGGACCCCAGATTACATGGCCCCTGAAGTGTTGACCGTGCTGAATGGGGATGGCAGAGGCACCTATAGCTTGGACTGTGACTGGTGGTCTGTGGGAGTGATCGCTTATGAGATGATTTATGGGAGAACCCCATTCACAGAGGGGACCTCCGCCAGGACCTTCAATAACATCATGAATTTCCAGGTAAAGGGAAGTCAGATAGGGGAAGTACTATTGAGACATGCATTTAAAAACTGTGTGAATGGTGTTTATGTATAAATGAGCATAGCATTCACTTTGTGCCAAAAGCTGTCCTAAACATTTTATTAATTGTAGTCCCATTGAACTGCAGCTGCCAGTAATTGTAAAACGGTGTCATTATGTCGTGTACCACTAAAATAGAAAATCTGCTGCTAATTAATCTGTGGTATTTTTATTGGAAGTATAATGCATCTCAATCTTACTGTTGTTAAATGTTCATAAATGTGAGTCTCTTAGAGCTGATGAAATAGTGTGTTAGCTCAGTTCATCTTCAAACCAACCCTGAGATATAGGTATTATTATTACTACTACTGTTGTTGTTATTTTCAGATGAGGAAACCAAAGTAATGGTAAGTATTTGCCCAAAACTTACCTGTCTGACACTAAAGTCTAAGTTCTTAATTTCAGGTTATACTTCTTAGTTCTATCAAATATGAGTGAGAAAATGAATTAGAATTATAGTAATATATAATCCATTTTTATATAGTACACACCTTTTAATATACTATAATTTTACTCTATATACATTTTACTATATACGTATAAAACTAAAAAAATTAAAACTATTTCTGAAAAAGACAACCTATTTCATTTTCAAGGTTGTCATTCTGAGGATTGAACCCAGGACCTTGAACATGCTAGGCATGTATTCTATCACTGAACTATACTCCAACTCCCAGTAGAAAACTTTTTTTTCTAATAACTACATTTTCCATCGCACTTAAACCCATTCCCTAAGGATATGATAATAAAATTTCTTTTTAGAATCAACTACAGGGAAAAAGAGAATTCATTCCTTTGAGTATTTCGTCTAATTTCCATTTTTTTTTTCATTTGGTGGTGGTTTTGGGATTTGAACTAAGGTCTTACGCTTGCTAGACAGGTATTCGCTTCACTGCTGAGCCTTGCCCTCAGTCTTTCTTTGCTCTCATTTTGAGATAGTATTTTGCTTTTGGCCCAGGCTCAGACCTTGATCATCCTATTTTAGGCTTCCCACTGTAGCTGGGATGACAGGTACACGCTCCTGCACGCAGATGAATATGTCTTTCTTATGTATGTACATTTTCTTTGTTTTGTTTTTGTGGCCATACTGGAGATTGAACTTGGGGCCTCCCACTGGCTAGGTTGAGCCACACTTCCAACCCTTTTTTGCATTGGTTATTTTTGAGGTAGGGTCTTGTTTTATGCCCAGGCCAGCTTTGGCTTTGATCCTCCTACTGTTCTCCATGTGCCTGGAAGGATGGCATCACTCCGCCTAGCCATGTGCTTCCCTCATAGCTAGGATGAAAGATGCACACCACCACACCCAGATATTAAGATGGCAGTTCCTCGAACTTCTCTTCTTTTTTTTTTTTTTTACTCAGGCTGGCCTCAAACTATGGTCCTCTGATCTCTTCTAAATATGTAGGATTACAGGTTTGTGCCACCATCCCTGACTTATATATATATATTTTTTTACATTGTTGTTCTAGAGTTGAAATTTCCCCTTAGATGACTCTTGGAGCTGATTTATCCTTTCCTTTCAGTTCACTCATTTTATCATTCGATCATGAATTGCCCCTGGTACTGTTGGGTACCAGATTAGAAAAAGTGGTGGGCAAGAAGGAGGCCTTCTCTGCCTCGGCCTGTCATCGCTCAGAACCACAGTGTCAGTGCAGAAGTGGACTGCATTCAGAAAGAACATGCGGGGGTGGAGAGAGACAGCAAGGGGGCCGGAAAGGGAGCCAAGAGGGCTTGGTAGGTGGGGAAGGGAGTTCTAGGCTATGGGAACAGCATGATGTGTCCAGGCAGCTTTAAATAACCCATCATTGTTGGGCAGCAAAGGGACAAATGAGGAGCGTGTGAGATGAGAGAGGAGTGGGGAGCAGAGGTCAGGCCATGAGAGGTATTCAACCCCGTCAAGGAAAAGCAGGTCTATTGATGTGAACAGGCTGCTTATTTTGGGAACATGCCTTTGGTCCAAAGTGAAGAGGCCATGAAACTTTTTTTGTTAATAGAAAAGAAACTTGCATATATGAGAATGCATTCTTAACTTTGGGACACGTGATATTGAACCACTGCTAAGGAAATAACTATTGGATTATTATTATTATTATTATTTCTTTTTTGGGAACAGCGGTTTTTGAAGTTTCCTGATGACCCCAAAGTTAGCAGTGAATTCCTTGATCTGATTCAGAGCCTGTTGTGTGGGCAGAAAGAGAGACTGAAGTTTGAGGGCCTTTGCTGCCATCCCTTTTTCTCCAAAATAGACTGGAATAACATTCGCAACTGTAAGTAGAGTGGTGTTCCTTGAATTTGGTTCTTGGGACTGAGAAAACCTTTAAAAGTGATCTGAGATGACTGTGTGGCCTAAAAGCTGCTGTAAATTACATAAGGATTTTAATTATTTACGGAAGTAGAAAAAGCAAGCACTATAAGCTGGTTTTGAGTAATAGCTCTGCTTTAAAATTATTTGCATACTGGGTCATTTATCAAAATTCTGATTTTTGTAGTCTTTAGCATTCCTTGGAGGAAGCTCGAGGCACAGATTTGGTAGAGTTTGAAGGTTGTCCCTTGGCTTGACAGTTCTTCCCAGAAGAAGAAAGGAACCTAATTATTTCATTCATAGATGAGGAAAAAGACTCTGAGATTAGGCAACCTGCCCGGCTGCCCTGCTAATGGTTGGAGCCTGCAATGAAACCATAAACACCTCGCTGCGTTCATTTGTTTTCTCTGTAATATTTGTCTTTGCTCACAAGCATGTAAAATCTATAATGCATATGTACGGTGTATTCATTCACACATTGCTTTATAATCAGCTAAGGCAAATGGAATTAATTCTCTGAAACAAAGACCTGACTGATTATCAACAAAACCAAAAGCCTTGTTTTTTGTTTTTCTCACAAAGTAGTGATTTTTTTTAAAGACCTTGTTTATTTTTAAGTGTTTTGTTGATTGCATGTCATCAGATGAGACCTGACCAGAGGAGAGCCAGCAGGAATGCAGTTGGCTAGCTTGAGTGCATTTATTTTTGGTGTTGAGGGGAGGTGGGAAAGTGGAACCTGTTTTTAGGTGTGGAAACCAGACTTCTAATTGGAGCCATGTTGTAATTACAGGTTGAGCATCCCTAATCAAACAATCCAAAATGTTTCCAAATGTGAACCTTCTGAAGTGCCAACCTAATGCCACAAGTGGAAAATTCCACACGTGAACTTGTGAAGGGGTTTCATTAAAAACATGATATATAACCGCCATTAACATATGTGTACAGGAGATGCAAATGAGTTTTATGTTTAGACCTGAGTCCATTCCCAAGCATAACTCATTATCTAAGATGCAGGAAAAAAAAAAATCTAAAACCTAAAATACTTTGGACGAGGGACCCTCAGCCTGTACTTTCGGCTGGGACATGGTTAGGATCGACTACTGCCCAGGTGAAGGCCATTTTGATGTGCTTTTTTTTTTTTCTTTTCCTGACCTCCTACATGAAGTTCTTTAGTAGGCTGTATTTCCATAAATCTTGCTAGGTCAACTTTTTGCTTCTGTATAATGAGCTTCATGGTGCTGTGATAAAATTCCTGGGAAAATATACTTAAAAGGAGGAAGGGTTTATTTGGGCTTATGGTTTTAGTCCATGGTTACTTGGGGCCTGTGGTGGCATAGTACACGATGTTGGGAATACAGCTGAGGAGAACTATTCACCTTATTGTGGCCATGGCAGCTGGCAAGTCAAAGAGAGACCAGAAATGGCCCACGTCCCAATGTCATCTTCAAAGTCAAACCCCAGTGAATGCACTTCCTTCAGTGAGGCCTTCCAGTAGCCTCACAGGGTGGCAACCAGTTTGAACCACATGTTTTTTTGGCCACAACATGACTGGTAGATACAAAGTTTTCATTAATTAGCTTTTTCTAATCTTTAGACAATAGCTCCAAATCTCTTAAGGTTGAGTCTTCTTAACTGGTAATATATTTTCAGTGCATTCCTCTTAATGCTTTTTACAAGATTTGATAGAATTTCCTTTAGATACTATTCAAGTACTTAATCTCCTATTTTACCTTTTTATCGCTTATCCTCTTGAATGAGCAATTAATTGCTTATGCACGAATGTGCTGATTGTGCCTAAGGACACATCTCCAAGTAAGCCAGTCAGTGAATAACTTTGTGTTTTGGTAAACCTTGATGTTATGTTTAGTATTGGAGTTTTCTCTGGTGGTATCTGAGAGGGACTGGTTCCAGAACCTACCATGCATACCAAAATCTGAGCATGCTCAGGTTCTTAGTTGAAAAAAAAAAAAAGTAGTGTAATATTTGCCTATAACTACTCACACCTTCAGTATACTTTATTCCCAGATTACTTGTAATATCTGATATGATATAATTGCTATGCAAATTATTATTCTATATTGTCTAGTAAATAGTGACAAAGAAGTCTATGGGTTCAGCACAGATGTAAGTTGTGGTTGTTTTTTTTTTTTTAAATTCTCCATGATCCCAGTTGGTTGAATCTAAAGACATGGAACTGAGGATCTGGAGGTCTGAGTGTATATTAGAATGACCAGGTTTTGTTCTAGTCTTTTCCTTTCAGGCTGTTTGTAGATTTTAAAGCTTGTTGGATTCAGAAGCATGTTTATTTTTATAGAAAGGAAATGGTGTCTAAAGGAGAGATAAATCAGTGTTGAATGTGGCTTATGCTATCCATGTTTTTTTGGGGTGGTGGGAATGGAACCTGGGAACTAGGTAAGCCCTAGTCCTTAGTACTGCTGAGATCATGCTCTACTACTGAGCTACATCCCCAAGGGCCATCTTTGGAAGACCATGGTCAACTTTGGAATATGATAACTTTGTGATGAGTCACTACAGATTTATTCATATTCATTGTTTTTGAATTTGACATGCCATTCCTCTGTGAATACCAACTAAATTCCTTCTCCTTCCCCTTCCCCAGGCGTGAGCCACCAGTGCTGGCTGAATTTTATCTTTATAAACTATCCTCTTAGTTTTTCCTTATCCTTTATGCCCAATTGAATTCTGTTGGAAACCTTCATGATTTTCATTGACTGCCACTTTTGGGGAAATGGTTCTAAAGATTCATACGCACGCACGCACGCACGCACGCACGCACGCACTCACTCACTCACTCACTCACTCACTCACTCACTCACTCACTCACTCACATATTATTATTTTGTCTGGTCCTGTGGCTTGAACTTGGGTGTTGTCCTTGAGCTGTTTTTTTTTTTTTTTTGGTCCAGTCGTGGGGCCTGAACTCTGGGCCTGGGCGCTGTCCCTCAGCTCTCCAGCTCAAGGCTAGCGCTCTATCACTTGAGCCACAGCGCCACTTCCGGCTTTTTTCTTTTTGCTTATGTGGTGCTGAGGAATCGAACCCAGGGCCTCATGCATGCAAGGCAAGCACTCTACCACTGAGCTACCTTCCCAGCCCTGTCCTTGAGCTTTTTATGGGAGGCTAGCACTCTACCACTGGAACCACAGCTCCACTTTTGGCTTTTCTGGCACTTAATTGGAGATAACAAGTCTCAGGGAGTTTCCTGCCTGGGATGGCTTTGAACTGCCATCCTCAGATCTCAGACTTCTGAGTAGCTAGGATTATAGGCGTGAGCCACTGGCACCTGGCTTCTTTTTTTTATTTTTTAGTTCTCTTCCTTTTAACAAAGATTTTATTATGGACTGTTAGGTCCATAAAAAGTTGTAAAGATAGTACAAAAGTTCCTACATAGCTGGTGCTGGTGGCTCACACCTGTAATTGTAGCTACTTAGGAAGCTGAGAGCTGAGGATCATGGTTCAAAGCCAGCCTAGGCAGGAAAGTCCGTGAGACTCTTATCTCCAATAAACCACTAGAAAACTGGAAGTGGCGCTGTGGCTTAAGCGGCAGAGTACTCGCCTTGAGCTGAAGAGTTCAGGGACAATACCCAAGCCCAGAGTTCAAGCCCCAGAACGGACAAAAAAAAAAGTCCTCACATACCCTTCACCTGGTCAATGCTAACCTCTTACAAAACAGCGTCTCATTTGTCAAAACTAAGATTGGTATTTTTATGATACTCTTAACAAAACTCCAGCCTTTTTTTTTTTTATTCAGAACTCATCAGTTTTCTTATTCACGTATCCATTTTGCTCTAGAAATCAATCCAGAGTACAATACTGCAATTAAGATGTTTATATTGATGGGGCAAATCCTACTTCAGTGTAACTCAGCCAGGGGCTGGCAGGTTCGTGCCCTCTCAGGATTTGGCAATACCTTTTTCGGTGGTACTGAGGCTTTCCTGACCAATCAGAGGTATGGTGTTAATGTCAGGAGTTTTCTGTATCCCTTTGCACATTTGCAATCAGCTCAGGGCTTTGGGATTGAGAACATTGCTGAACTCTGCTGCTATTTGAGCTGTTTTCTAACTACGTGACTCCGACATAAATGATGTCTTTGTCCAGTCCTATTTTCTGTGAACACATGTGGAATGACTCTCATCAGCCAAAGCACTCGAAATCACCAAGTTCATGGTTGCTGCTTCAGTGCCTTGTGGTTCTCGGCTGTTGAATATTTCTGCTTTCCCCCATCCAAGATTGTCTCTTGATGAAAGCAACATATTAGCCGCTCAGCTGTTTCACCTGGAATTCTTCTTTTTGTGGTTGTAACCAATGAAAGGAAGTATTGCTTAACACAGCAGATAATAATCTTCTCAAACTTATTATCTCAAGAGGTGGGCCTGGTAGGGTGGAGGAATACAATGTAAGAAGGGGCTGAGCAAATTTATGAATGGCAGTACTAAGAGGAACTAAGTGGAAGGCTTTGACCCTGAGGTCCTGGTTTTGGGTCCCGGTTTTGTGGGGGCTGCTCTGGAAAATACCCCATGAACTGTGGGATTTGACCCAGTTTGGGGAAACTTTACTCTCCCAGCAAGTCTCAAACTCTGATGACTTTGCCCCACATTCATGGATCAACCAAGTGCCCTTTACTCTGATCTATTATTCTCACTCTCATGCAAACTCATGTGTTCAGTTGATTATCATCATCACCACCATCATCATTTCAAGGCTGTCATCCATGTTTCTGTGGGGGGATTTCTTAAGCAGCTGCCCTGGGGGCTGTCATGCAGTTCAATGATGTTTCAGAGACTGAGCAGGATTCCTCTTCTAGCCAACTCAATTTTTCTGAGTGTCTGGAAAAAGCTCATCATTTGAGGCTATACATTTCTTACGTGGTACATCCTACCTGCTTCTGTCTGTGTGACCATTTTATTGTTTGATGCTCTCTTCCATCCCTTTTTTTTTTTTTCTCAACATCTTTCTCCAGAGGTAGAGTGAGGTCCATAGAATCTGGGTACCTGTAGCTCTCATCCAGGCCCGCCTTGTCTCCATAGTGAGGAGGGCAGAATGTCAGGGTTGAGTGCGGGCTGTTTTCTTGGACATTTATAGAAATCCTGGAGGACTTGAATTGTCTGTTACTTGGGATATCAGGCAGGGGGGATGACTCAAAAGAGTCATCCTTCTTGCATTATTTTCTGAAAGATACAGTTCTTGACAAATGATGCTGTTCTTCTGTCCTTCGCGTTTGCTGGTGGAGAGTACACTTCATTTTGGTGTCTTTGTGAGTCAGTGAGGACCCCATGCCTGTGACACTGGAGATGTTCCATGTCTAAACAGGGCTTGATTTTATTATTTGCCCTAGGGGCAATGATCAGGCCTGAAGTCTTGTGGTTGTCTGATAAGCCCGAGGGATCACAGGGTTTGGCTTAAAGGAGGAAGGATTCTGTGTTTTACCAAGCTCGGAGTAACTTCGCAGGATATGTGATATTGCTTATGGAACACTTATTCTGTGCCTATCACTAGGTATTCAAGAATATTGCACAGTATCATTTCAGAAAAATTGAATGTAAGGATGTGTGTGTGTGTGTGTGTGTGTGTGTGTGTGTGTGTACTTGGAACTGGGGTTTGAACTCAGGGCTTTGCCCTTGATAAGCAGTCACTCCATCACTTAGTCTTGCCTTCAGCCCTTTTTTGCCTTAGTTATTTTTTTCAGATAGGGTTCTACTTTTTGTTAGGGATGGCTTCATACTTTGATCTTTCTAACTCTGCCTCTGTATAGCTGGGGTTGTAGGCATATACCACCACACTCAAACTTGTCATGTTGAAATGGAATCTTAGTACCTTTTGGGCTAAGCCAGTCTTGAACTGCAGTCCTCCACATCTCTGCTTCAAGAATCTAGGATTATAGGTATGAGTCAATTTACTTGGCAGTACAAAGATTATATATAGTATATGTATAAATATAACGTAATATGTTTTATATCATAATATGATGTATTGTAATTATATATATTTTATATCTCTGTCTGTCTGTCTGTCACAAATGTGGATACTGTGGTAACTTGTCTGTGGTTATAAGGCAAGTGAATGACAGGAGTCTGGATTCAAACCTGTGCTTATCCTGAAGTATATATTTTTTAGCTTAAGCACTTGTCAGTAGTGATAAAGTTTGTGATGATGGTAAAGTATAAATCATATCATGTTAGAGAGTAGGTTAATTTATGGATTTGGAGTTGGTAACTACTTTTTTTTTTGTTACTGGGCCTTGAACTTAGGGTCTGGCCCTGTCCTTATCTCTTTAATGTTTTTTAAATTTTAAAAAAAATTTTATTTTTTCCAGTCTTGAGGCTTGAACTCAAGGCCTGGGCACTGTCCTGGAGCTTCTTTTGCTCAAGGCTAGCACTCTACCACTTGGATCACAATGCCACTTCCAGCTTTTCTGTTTATGTGGTACTGAGGAATTGAACCCAGAGCTTCATGCATGCTAGGCACTCTACCACTAAGCCACATTCCCAGCCTTGTCCTTATTTCTTTTGATCAAGGCTGTTGCTCTACCACTAAGCCACAACTCCACTTCTGGGCTTTTTGGTGGTTAACTGGAGAGAAGAATCTTATGGACTTTGCTTCCTGGGCTGGCTTTGCACCTTGATTTTCAGATCTCAGTCTACCGAGTAGCTAGGATTTTTACGGGTGTGAGATACCGGTTCCTGGCTTACACTAGCTTTTGGATGGAGCTTACAGTAGGTACTAACTGGTCCTGTGCTTAAAAGAGCTGTATGGTTCTGTCCAGTTGCTATCCTTCAGAGTGGAGGGAAATTACATGCTTTGTAGGCTTACTGCTGATGCTTGATGTTAAACAAAGCAAACGGTAGACTGTGACCCTGTCATCCCTTCTCCACATACAGCATCCTGCTTCCTCGTTATCCTCTCTATCTCTCAGATGTATCCTGGGAAAGACATTGTTGGATGGATGGCCTAGAATCAGAGGATTTATAGTCTCAGAATGAATTGAAAGAACCTAGAATGTGCCCTATTGTCTGTTATTTTGAACAGGGGCTGTCAACTTCAGCACTGTTTAACATTTGGGGCCGGGTGATTCTCTGTTCTGGGGTTATTGAGTGAATGGCAGGAAGCTTAGCAGTGTCCCTGGCTTATACCCACAGCTGTCAGCATCCCCCACCTGTGGGCTGTGGTTGTGACAACCGGAGATGTCTGTAGACATTGCCCCGTGTCCCTTGGAAGAGGGCATAATTATTGTCCCTAGCTAGGAACCATTTATTTTGAACTGTCTGGGTTGTAGTTACCAGGAAAAGAGAATGTTCTAGTCATCTGTTTTTTTGTCTTTGTGTGTGTGTGTGTGTGTGTGTGTGTGTGACTTTGGGGCCTCATACTTACTAAGCAGGTGTTCTACCACTTGAGCCACATACTCCCAGTCCTATTAATTTTCAGTCCTCTCTGAATTTTTCAAGATGGCTGTGCTATCAGACAGTGGCACTATTATCTGGGATGAGTGAGACTTTGCTGCTCAGGCTGTGGTCCATGGACCAACAGCATCAGCATCGCCTGGGAGCTTGTTAGAGATGCAGAGATTCGGTCCTGCTAAGTCAGAAGTTGCATCTTAATGAGATCCCCAGGTGATGCCCAGGCACATTACAATTTAGGACGCAAAGATGAAGGAAGAAATTGGATCTGTCAGGCTTAGAGTTTCTTACTCATCTTTGTGGGCCTTCCTCGTTTTGTTTTGTAGGCTCTGGGTGAGAGGAGTCTGCTTTTGGGCCAAGGACTCCCATGGGTAGATGGGACTGCTTAAAATTGTTGGGTTTTATGCTCTGCTTTTGAGGAATTTAAAGCTTTTCTCTTAGATAGACATTATATCCTTCCTATCCTTCAGGATGATGATTTAACCTCTTCTGTACTGTCTGATAGCAAAATGACATTTTCCACCTTTTCTTAACACCCACTTCACTATTGTCTCATAGTCACTTTTAATTAAGGCCGGATTGTTGTTCATTGATAGTATTATAGTGTCACAGCAAAGGTAATGGAGCCAATAGTTGGTATTGTAGGAGCTGAACTCAGGGCTTCGTGATTCCAAATTTCTTTGTATGTATGTATGTATGTATGTATTTATTTTGTGTGTGTGTGTGTGTGTGTGTGTGTGAGGGGGGAGGATTTTTTTCTTCTTGAGATAAGGCTTTACTATGTAGTCCAGGATGGCCTCAAACTTGAGCTCCTTCTGCCTCTTCCTTCTGAGTGCTGGGATTTTTAAGCCCGTGTCATCAGGCCTAGATCAGAAAGTCATTCTTTTTTTTTTTTTCTTCCAGAAAGTCATTCTTTATCAAATGTTATTATCATTTGCTTTTATTTTTTTGAAAAGGTGATGCAATCCATGGTAAAAAAAACAACAACAACAACAACTCAGTGAGGGCTGGGAAGGTGACTCAGTGGTAGAGTGCTTGCCTTGCATGCATGAGACCCTGGATTTGATTCTTCAACACCACATAAGCAGAATGAATAAAAAAGCCGGAAGTGGCACTGTGGCTCAAGTGGTAGAGTGCTAGCCTTGAGCTGAAGAGCTGAGGGACAGCGCCCAGCCCAGAGTTCAGGTCCCATGACAAGACCCCCCCCCCCCCCCCCAAAAAACAAAGCAAAAAAACTCAGTGATCTAGAAGATTATACAGTGAAAAATGTTTCCCACCCCATTCCCAGTCCATCTTTAAAAGCAAATCCCTACTTTCCATGACATATGACTCTCCAGATGACTCTGTGCTAGTATAAACACCAATATCCTTTGTATTCCTCTCAAGGCCAAGAATTCAGGAGGGTTATTTCCCTGCATTGTTCACCCGAAGGAAGGGCTCATCTTCGCAAAACTACCTAACACAGGTAGCCTTTGGCTTCACTCTTCTGCCATTGATTTCTGATGAGCAATATTCTCTTCCTTCCAAATGAGCCCTTTTCTGGTTTTTAACATGAGTATTCCATGTATGCATTTTAGAATTCTGCCTATAGAATAGCATCACCTCAATGACTGATGTACCTTGTGTGTTTCCTCCTTTATTTTGAGCTTTTTGTTGTTGTTGTTGTTGTTAAAGGTTTGCTTATCTTGGAGGTCTCATCATTTGAGCAAGTGTTTGACCATCTTGTGTTTACTATTTAGAGAAGGATGAAGATGGACTTCCCTGCTAGGCTTGGTTTGACCTTGAAATGCATCACCCTGTCAGACAGGACACTCAGTTCAGGGTCAGGAAGAAGTGAGAAGCTAAATCCACTGGGGGTACCAGGATGGAGGAGGGGAATCAGGAATCGCTGGGAGGATATTAAAGTAGTGATGGGAGAAATTCAACTTGCAGGACCCAGAACCTGTGGGTACCACCTGCTGGAATATGAAAAGGACTAACAAGGAGATAGAGCCAGTACCTCTTATGGACTTAATGGAATATGCAGGGAATATTTATGTGTCTCTTGGGGACCATTCTGGTTTTAGGAGGTAAGTTATTTAAGAGGAGAAGATATGCTCAAAAGAGCTAAATTCTTATGAATTAGGATTATAGGATTTTCCCCCTGTCGTCTAAATTTAAACACTACGTTCAGAGATGTTTAAAATATATATTCTCCTTTATTCCGAGCAAAAGTAGGGAAATAAAGTCTGAGTTAAAAACCAAGTACCAGTGGCTCACACCTGTAATCTTAGCTGCTCTGGAGGTTGAGATCTGAGGATCTCAGTTGGAAGCTGGCCTGGGCAGGAAAGTCTGTTGATTCCATTTAGACACTGAAACAGCCTGAGGTAGAGCTGCAGCTCAAGTGGTAGAGCGTTAGTCTTGAGTAAAAATGCTCAGAGACAGAGTATAGGCCCTGAGGTCAAACCCCAGCATTGGCACCAAAAAAAAAAAAAGTAATGAAGTTAGGCACTGGTGGCTCAGGCCTGTAAGCCTGGCTACTCGGGAATCTGAGGATCAAGGTTCAAAACCAGCCAGGGCAGATAAAACAGAGACTTTTACCTCCAATTAACTAGCAAAAATCTGGAAGTAGTAGTGTGACTTAAGTGGTAGGGCACCAGTCTTGAGCAGAAAAAACAACCTAAAAGTGCAAGATGCTGAGTTTAAAACCCAGTAACAGCTCCCTCCCTCCCCCCAAAAAAAAGTGAAATCAATGGAGTTCTTATCATGTTGCTAGAGGTAGAATGATTTGGGGTTATCCCTTGAAGAAAAAGTCAAGAATGGTTTGTTCAGGAAAGACTCCATTTTCTGAATAGTGAGGTTCAGGGAATTTCACCATTGGGATTCTCATCTGTGAGCTGCCCTGATGTGATAGGCCCCGAATTTCCATGCCTCCCAGCAGAAGCCAGTGGTGCAGCGTCAGATTACAGTTTTGGTAGATCAATTCTGTATGTGTCTACCACAACTGAGGCTTGAACTCAGCACCTCATATTCTTGGTTGGCAGTTTTGCTCCCAGCTGGCACTCTACCACTTGAGCCACAGCTCTACTTCTAGCTTTTTGCTGGTTAATTGGAGATAAGAAACTCTTATGTCTTGTGTCTTAGGGGGGCTTCCAGGTTTAATCCTCAGATTTCAGCTTCCTGAATAGGTAGGACTGAAGGCATAAGCCACTGGAGGATAAATCTGTATTGGGGAGTTTGAACTCAAGTCTTCATGCTTGCTTGCCAGGCACTTTACCACTGACCTACATTCCAGCTGGTAAATCAGTTCTAAACAAGGTAATCTTCCCAGCAGAAGGTAGGAAAATGGGGAATAGGTTTGTTAGAGAGTCCATAAATTGGAGTCCTCTACCCTTAAATTCTCACTTCACAAATAAGCAAATGCGGAAATGATTTGGCCAATGGTTCAAAATTATATTAAACATCTGGGCCTCTGTTCAGCAGCCAACTTTCTAATCAATTCTATGAAGTGTGCTGATTACATTTGCGCTCATTTTCTGAGGGTGGAGGTGGGGTAGAACTGAAGGGGAATGGCTGGCGGGAGTCACGGAGACGAAAGCCTGGGGACAGAGTAGGGGGACCAGGTGGTTCATGACAGAGAGTTTGGAAACAATTCTCTGCTGTGTCTCACTTCACAGGAAATAAACTTGGCCTGGTCTGCTCATATCTGGTGGAGGAACATTCAGTTCTGGTACTGGCAGTTTGGGATTTAAGTTGACCTTTCCTGTCCTTGAAAATTCTCCCTTATAAAGGATATATGCAAAGAATGGATAGCACCATGTTGCACTTAGCAAGGGGTGACACAACTTTCAGTGGAGGCAAATTTGTCCTTTCTCTAGCCCTGTCAGAGGCTGCTGGGAGAAAGGAGGGCAGGAGTGATCAATTGGCCAAATGCCTGCCAACTCTGGATGTCGGTAGTAAGAGAGGGCAGGTAGAGCTTGGGTCTTACATTTGAGGGATAGTAGAAGCCTGACCTTCTAGTAAAAACAACTCCAAAGCTGGGTGCCGGTGGCTCACACCTGTAATCCTAGCTACTCAGGAGGCTGAGATCTGAGGATCACAGTTCAAAGCCAGCCCGGGCAGGGAAGTCCTTAAGACTCTTATTTCCAATTAATCACCAGAAAACCGGAAGTGGTGCCATGGCTCAATTGGTATAGCACTAGCCTTGAGCTGAAGAGCACAGGGACAGTGCCAAAGCCCAGAGTTCAAGCCCCAGGACTGACCAAGCAAACAAACAAACAACAACAAAAACTCTGTGTTCCTCTTCCATGTGGGGGAAGTGACTAAAAGGAAGATAAGATATGTCATTGCTTATGAGATAAAGGGGACTGAATAGTAGCTCTTGACCAAGAAAGGAGCAAGGATAAAAAAAGGTCCCTCCCAACAATTGGAAACAGCTTTATTGAAGAATAATAGACACAGATGAGCTACAGATACCTTAAGTTATGGTTTAAATGCAGTGACACGTGTATAAACTGTGAAGTCATCATCAGACGCAAAGTAACAAATATGTCCATCATCCCCAAAGATTTGGCTTCTCCCCAGCCTGGTTACCCACAGCTCTCTTGGCTGGCTACTGTGGCTTTTCTAAAGTAGCTCTCTTCTCCACTTCAGTTTCTCAAAGATTCTTTTTAATCAACTCTTGAGATTCAATCACCTTCCATGACTGTCCTGCAGGAACGTACAGAAAACTCACTGCCCGCCTGCCCATTGGCCACTTGCCACTGTTCATTTTCTGTGTGCTTCGCTTTTCACGCCCACATGCTCACCTCTAATGACATCTGTAGCTTCTTCACTTATTTCCTGGCTCTCTCCATCCTACGTCATTTTCATGGCATTGCATTTGTCAGTTAAGAGAGCTGGGAGCTGGAATGAAGTCGAAAATGTCTCTGGTTTCATAGTATTGACTGTCCGCCAGGTTCAAGGCACAGTCCTGATTCACTGCATCACTATACAGTGTGTATCGACGTGCCTTGTGCTTATGACACTGTGCTTGGTTGTTAAGTCATGTCTACCGTCATATTCAGCTCTGTTACCTATTTTGTCTGTATCCTACATTGATGGTTCAACATATAGGAATTTTATTAGGCTTGGCTTGCTCTCCCTCTCCTTTTTCTCTTCCCTCCCACCCTCTCTCCTTCCCTTCCTTTTTTGCTCTTTTCCTTGCTTCCTTCTTTCCTTCTTGTTTTTGAGATAATGTCTTGCTTTTGTAGCCCAGGCTGCCTCAGCTTCCCGAGAGCCATGATTACAAGCATCTATCACCATGCCAGGGCTTTTTTTTTTTTTTTCTTTATAAATAATGTCATTTCTTCATGACTCATTGGATGCTCTGAGGTACATCAATCCTTAGGTTTCCTCACAGTGGCGTATTGCATGGAGTTGTGCATCAGGGCTAAGAAATGATCTCACATGGAAGGTTCTTGTTATTCACTCATTTGGTTGATGAAATAGACATTAAACATCGAATAAGGACAGCCAGGCATTGTTCTCTGTTTTAGGTCTACCGTAGAGAACTCAGCAATGTCCTTCTCATTATGGGCTTTGTGCTTCAGTGCAGAAAGGCAATAAACACTAGACCCAAATCAGAAAATCTTTTATGGTTTTAATCTTAACATTTGCCTGAACAGAGTAACTGGCACTCAATGGGACACATATTAATTAGAAGCAGGGCCAAGAGGACAAATCCATTTAGTTTGGTTTGCGTTTTTTTTTTTTTTGGAAAAAATATTTTTGAAGACGATAAATTTTCCCCTCAATGCTTTTTAATGAATGTCAGGATTTTTTAAAAAACGAGAGAGAATTTATAGAAGAGAAATTAACTACAGTTCTTAAAATAGCTCTTTGTTGCTGAAAGCCTTGTTCTGCTGTCTACCTTTAGAAAAACGACAAAAGAAAGCCAAAAAGTGACTTGTGCCGCCTGTGCCACGAAAGAGAATATTCCCCGATGCCACCCAAAATAGGTTGATTTCTTTAAAAAAATATATACAGGGATTTTTTTTTCTATTTTTCTTAGTGACGTTTACCAATGAGCAAAAGAGCTTAATATATGGCTTCTCATTGTTATTAGTGAATGTGGTGGGTATGTGGTAATGAGGGAAGCTGATTTCATAATATTATATCAAAAATATAAATATAGGTACTCATTAACATAATTTTCAGACAGAATAATCTTGACTTTTAAAGACTCTCCATTTAACTCAATCACCAAGAGCTTTCTTTATGGCTTGTATTATGTTAGGCATTCTCTTTACAAGACTTGTGTTCAGTCCATTTCATTATATATTTTCTCATTAAGTTTTGTATACCAGCCTGGCACAAGTGACTCACGCCTGTAATCCTAGCTACCTGGGAGGCTGAGATCTGAGGATCGCAGTTCAAAGCCAGCCTGGGCAGGAAAGTCTGTGGGATTCTTATCTCCAGTTAATTATAGAAAAAGCTACAAGTGGTGCTGTGGCTCAAATGGTAGAGTGCTCAGGCCTAGAGTTCAAGCCCCAGGACAGCCCCCTGCCCTCCCAAATACATATGTATAGTATACCTATTATGTACCTGGCACTGTATTATATGGTGGAGTACCACGTGTACCTACATCAGTGTAGATTCAAGCCTTTTCAATATGATTTGAATTTCAGTGACCTATTCCTCTTTTCCCCTTTTTCCTTCTCTTCCTTTTCCCTCTCTCTTTCTCTTCCTCCCTCCTCCCTTCCTTCCTTCATCTTTCTTCCCTTCTTCCTCCCTCCCTCCCTCTCTCCCTCCCTCCCTCCTTTTTGTTTTAGGGATTGTACTCTATCACTGAGCTACAGACCCAGCCCCAATACCTTTTGTATGACAGTGTGTGCACACACACATACACCATACACATTTTATGAAGATCAAAAAAGAAACATCTGTAAGACAAAGGAACAGAAGAATTAGCCCCTAAGATAGATGTGGTCTTCAGCCTAGTAGGTTTTAGACATGACCAAGTTTTTAAGCAATTAAAATGTGGCATACAGATTTTAAGTAGTTTTCTATTTTCCTATTCTCATGTTTTTACTTAGAAGTGTACTGAGCTGGGCATGGTCCCACATGCCTGTAAATCCTAGCCTTTAGGAGGCTGAGGTTGGGGAATCAAGAGTTTGAGGCCAACCTGGGCTACATCATGAGACTGTCTCAAAAAAAAAAAAAAAAAAAAAAGGAGAGAGCCGGAGCTGGGGGCTCACGCCTGTCACCCTAGCTACTCAGGAGGCTGAGATCTGAGGATCGTGGTTCAAAGCCAGCCCGGGCAGGAAAAGTCTGTGAGACTCTTATCTCTCATAAACTACCAGAAAATCAGAAGTGGTGCTGTGGCTCAAGTGGTAGAGCGCTAGCCTTGAGCTGAAGAGCTGAAGGATAACACCCAGGCCCAGAGTTCAAGTCCCACCACTGCCAAAACAAACAACAACAACAACAACAACAAAAGCCAGCTCACAGGCAGTGTTGACAACTGGTAGTCTATAGAACATGCTTGGTGCACTGAAGTTCTGTGTGATTTCTTTGGATCTCACTGCTGTTTCACTGAGTTTCTCTTCAGCTATGCCTAATCTGCTATTTAATATCTTTGCTGAGACCCCCTCCCAGCCCCTAACCCCCATCCACCCCTTGAGTAGCTAGGATTACAGGCCTGAGCCACTGGCACCCAGCCATTTGCTGAGGTTTAAGTCACAATATTTTTTATCTCTGAAAGTTTTTTTTCATTTTTTTTCAAATGTGTTTAGTTCTTTTTCAGAGTGTCTTATTATTGGATTAGAATTTCTGCTAATAGGCTAAAATTAAGTTTGTATTATGGTGTATTTTAGGTTGCTGTTTTTTTTTTTGTTTTAATTAATTAATTAATTTATTGAGATAGGATCTTGCTTTGTTACCCAGGTTGATCTCTTGGGCTCCAGTGATCTTCCTGCTGGGACTACAGGAATATATCCATGCTCCTTACTTAGATTTTGTATGTATGTACACACACACACACACACACACACACACACACACACACACACGCACACACACACACACACACACACACACACACACACACACACACACACACACACACACACACACACACACACACACTGGGACTACAGGAATATATCCATGCTCCTTACTTAGATTTTGTATGTATGTACACACACACACACACACACACACACACACACACACACACACACACACACACACACACTTTTTTGGCTGGTCCTGGGGCTTGAACTCAAGGCCTGGGTACTGTCCCTCATCCTCTTTGTACTCAACCATTGAGCCACGTCGCACTTCTGGTTTTTTATTTTGAGTAGTTTATTGGTGCTAAGAATCTCATGGGGAGTTTTCTGCCCAGGCTGGCTTTGAACTTCAATCCTCAGATCTCAGTCTCCTGAGTGGCTAGGATTACAAGTGTGAGCCACCTGCACCTGATTTCCCATTTCTTATACTGTACTCCTTCATGGTTCTAACCTTGGGTATTTTATTTTTCCGTGATCAGTGTAGTTTTTATTTTTATATTGTGAAATAATTTCTGGTAGGAATTTATATGTGTATTTGTATGAGGGTGGGGAGAGAAGAGGGAGAGGAGGAGAAAGGGGAGAGATAAGAGAGAAGAGAGAGAGGGGAAAGAAGGGAGAGGGACTTTATGTGTCCTAGGTTGTGAAGTTATTTGTGGTTATCCTCCACTCATGGCTGCAGATGTACTAAGGGCTCAGTGTTCCTAAGCCAGGATCCTTGTTAATTTCCCAATTGTGCTTCTACGGTAAATGTCTGCACCTACCCAAGGTTGCAGCTTTTTACTGGCTGCTGTATCGCTTTCCCACTAAAGGGCCATGGACAAGAGTGAGCATCTCCTCACTTTGTAGAGAGTAGAAGTTTTCTAGTTCCTTCACTTCTCTTTAAGATGTATTTTTTCCCCTTGCATACATGTGGCCCTCAGAGGCCTTCCTTTTCAGAGTTTCCTGTTGTACTTCACTTAACTTGTTTAGCTTTACATCTGCTCCTTGTTACCTGACTTGTTACCCCTTGCTCTGCCCTCCCCCTCCCTCTCCTGTTTAGATATATATATATATATATTTTTTTTTTAATATATTTTACTTTTGGCAGTGCTAGGGTTTTTGAACTTAGAGCCTTGGGTTTGCTAGGTTGGAAGGATCTTGGTGAGCCACACCTCCTAGCTCTGTTTTTCACTGGTTATTTTTAGGAGGATCTTGATTCCTGCCCAGGCAGGCACCTGAGCCTTCATTCACCTACTTTTAGACTCTCTGTCCTTGCTGTGACTAGGATCACAGATGAGGACCACCTGTTCAGCTTCCTTTCTTTTTCTTTAATTAAAGTATTATTATTATTATTGTTTATGTGGTACTGAGGAATTGAACCCAGGGCTTCATGCATGCTAGGCAAGCACTCTACCACTGAGCCACCTTCCCAGCCTCAGCCTCCTTTCTGTGGAAATCTCACAGACTTAACCTCCCTGGGCTAGCTTGGGACCTGAGTCCTCCACTGCTTCTCAGGTAGCTTGGGATGACAGATACTTGCCACTGCTCCCAGCTGAGGAATGAGAAAGGGGGTCTTGTGAACTTTGTTGCCCAGGCTGGCCTTGAACCTCAGTCCTCCCATTCTCAGTCTCCCAAGCAGCCAGGATTACAGATGTGAGTCAGCCAGCTGGTGTATTTCACATTGACTTCTCCTCCCTCTTAACTCGAAAGTGATCTTGAGCGTGATGGAGTTTTATAGATGAATCTCATTTTATAGTTACAGAAATTCAAATCATAATTATTTCAGTGAACGTGGCTCCTACCCCTCTATTAATCATATTCCTCACTTAGAAATGAAATTCTATTTTAGTCGCTAAAAGATAAATTAGTATATAGTGGAAAGGGAATTAAACTTCTGCTTGGAATTAAATGATACGATAGGATTAACATAAACATTCACCTTGATGGGTCTGTGCTTCTCAAAGAAAGAACATTCACTATAGATTCTGCTGTATCTCAATAGGTTCTGATTACTACAAGATCTGCCATAATTATGTACCTTATGTGAGCAATAATTGTAATGATAATAATAATGACAATAGAGGTAATTTTTATGAGGTGTTTACTCATGCTAAGAACTATGTTGATATAGATTATTTCCTTCCAACAGCCTGTTTATGTGTGTATGTTTGCACGCCTGTACTGGGGCTTGAACTCAAGATCTTCCACCTGCTTGTTCTTTTGTTGTTGTTGTTATTGTTTTTTGTTTTTTTGCTCAAGCCTAGTGCTCTACTACTTGAGCCATGTCTCTAGTTCTGGCTTTATGTTAGTTAATTGGATATAAGAACCTCTTGGATTTGTCTGCCTGGACTGGTTTTGAACCTGTATCCGCAAATTTCAGCCTCATAGTAACTAGGATTATAAGCATGAGCTACCAGCACCTGGCTCCAACAGCCTCCTGAGGTAGTTATTTTCACATAGTACCCAAGGCTTAGAGAGGTTAAGTGTCTTTCCCAGGGTTACACAGCTGACAAGTGTCAGAGGTTAGATTGGAACTGAGATCCAGCCCATGTGTTTCCATCTTAGCATAGTCTGAAAATCTCTCTCCAACATTTTATGTCTTTTTCTGAGTTTCTTTATTTGGGGTTAGGAAAAATTCTCTTTTGTATTTTTTTTTTTTTTTTCCGGTCGTGGGGCTTGAACTCTGGGCCTGGGTGTTATCCTTCAGCTCTTCAGCTCAAGGCTAGTGCTCTACCACTTGAGCCACAGCACCACTTCTGGTTTTCTGGTGGTTTATTAGAGATAAGAGTCTCACAGACTTTTCCTGCCTGGACTGGCTTTGAACCACGATCCTCAGATCTCAGCCACCCGAGTAGCTAGGATTACAGACGTGAGCTACTGGTGCCCGGCTTGTATTTTTGTTCTGTTTTGTTTTGTTGTGAGGCTTGAACTCCAGGCCTGGGAGCTGTTCCTGAGCTTTTCGGCTCAATGTTAGCACTCTACCACTGAACCATAGTCCACTTCCAGTTTTCTGGTGGAGATAAGAATCTCTTGGGCTTTCCTGCCTGGGCTGGCTTTGAACCACAGTTCTCAGATCTCAGCCTCCTGAGTAGCTAGGATTATGGGTGCGAGCCACTGGCACTGGCTTCTTTTTGATTCTTATAAATTTTAATTTGCATTTACTTTTTTTTAAAGAAGGAATTGAGTAATTGCAATTATATTGGATTTGAGCCTGCATTGTAGGTAGACATGGGATGTGAGCTAAATTTTCTCTCCATCAGCTAATTTCAAATATTAACAGGTAGATTCTGACACTCACAGAGAAGATTTACATTCCCTTGAGAGAGCTTGGGGGTGTTAAATAATTTTCTGGGAGTGCACACTGTACATCGTTGCTCTTCCTGCATTTCCCACCTTAGCTCAGTGTACCTGGAGCTCTGAGAATATTCTCTGTACTTCCCAGAGGCAGGCCGACTTCTGGCTTCCTCTTTCCTCTGCATCCCTCCATGGCTCCTTATTTCTCAGCGCTGCCCTCTGAGGGTGGTTGTCATGAGGAAAGCTTTGGAAACAGCCAGTTTCTTTAGCGTGTAAGCAGAGCACAGCTCATATCTAGCACACAAGCTTTGTCCAGAAAACGAAGAGTTAAAAAAGAAGAAGAAGAAGAAAAAAAGTCTGGGCCATGAAGGGCTGTGACAACTGTCCTTAGGGGGAGCTCTAGCGAGCCCTGGCGGACAGTGACTCATGCTGCTCTGCCACTCAGATCGGCATTGGTCCCTGCCACGCAGCGGCCAGGTGGGTTTACAGCCAGAGCACGCAGCAGCAGCAGCAGCAGCAGCAGCAGCAGCAGCACCCCCCTCAAGTGGGGAGCATGCAGCCTGCACTGCGGGGAATGTGATGCCCGCTGGCCAACTTCCCCTGGCTCAGCCCACCACGGACGCCCCAGCTTGCAGCCATGGCAACGCTTGTGGCCAGAGACACTCCTGGGAGCCCCTGGCGATGGGCAGCATTCTGGTGACGGATGGATCAGTGTCCGCCTCCTAGACCAAGAAAGCTTAGTAGGTCGGCAGAAAACGGAGAGGATGTGATGCCATAAGGAGGTAGGAACCCCGCTGCAGATGTCTGTGCGTGCGACCCACTGTCTGCACACGGGGTGCTGGAGATCAAAGGGAGGAACTTTATTTGGCTGGCACTTCATTATGCTGATGAAACTGCAGTGGGTTTGATGGCATGAATGTGTTAGGGAGGAGGGAGAATGAATTAAAAACAAACAAACAAACAAAAAGTGGTTAATAAGATCTGAGTAGGCTTATCTAGAAATGAATGAACCAGACTGCAGTGGTACCCTAGCATGAGTTCCAGAACCTCCCAGATCCTTCCATTCCCGTTAGTCCACCAACACTGTAGCCATTCCACCTCAGTTCAGCGCTGAGCACTAACTATTAATAATTTAGATCTGTCTGGAAGAGAGGGACTAAATAGGTTTAGGTTCATCTGGCATGCTGGTACTGACCTGCTGATGCTCTGGAAATAATCAGGAAGAAAAGCAGAAGAAGTCACAGACTTGCCCAAGTGCTTTCTTCGGACCAAGTGACCTGTCTGAGTTTATCCTTTGCTTTCCCCCCCTCTCCCCCCCCACCCCATCCTGGGGGGGGGCAGCTCAGGCTGTCTGCGGGTTGGTGGCCATGTTGGCAGGGAAGGGGTTAATCTCTTGTTGCTGTAGGAGCTGAGGCTGGGTCTGCCTCTGTGAGGAGCTAGATTGAAAGCAGGCGCTGCAGTGCTGTCGCTGGCGCCCGAGGAGTAAGACGCTTTTTTCTTCTCTCCCGCAACAGTGTGGAATCCATCTGAATTCTCCTCTCTCCCCCTTCTTGTTTTTTTTTTTTTTTTTCTCTTTAACCAGCTCCTCCCCCCTTCGTTCCCACCCTCAAGTCTGATGATGACACCTCCAATTTTGATGAACCAGAGAAGAATTCGTGGGTTTCGTCCACTCCGTGCCAGTTGAGCCCCCCGGGTTTCTCTGGTGAAGAACTGCCGTTTGTGGGGTTTTCGTACAGCAAGGCACTGGGGATTCTTGGTAGATCTGAGTAAGTGAAAATTTGACTTTCTCGGAGGAACCTGCATTGATGCATTGCCATACAGTGCCAAAGGTGGTGGGGGGGGGGAGGGTTGGGGGAGTGCCAGGGAGGGAAGTGCTGATCTGGATTTGGAAAGCAGTCTATCTACCTGTTTGGGATTGAGGGAGGGATGCTAGGTGGTTAATCTTCTCATCTTGCAGCATGTAAGGTAACCTGTGCCTCTTCATGCCCCATCCTCATTGCCAATTGGGCACTTTGGGTTAGTTTTTCCGTCTTTAGTGTTCTTCAGAGGAAAGGAGAGACTGGGAGATTCCTAGCAGTACAAATCCTCGGTCAAAGAGGAACAGTGCAGGAGTTAAACAGAATTGCCCATCTCTGTGTCCATCCGTGCATCTGTCTATCTCAAGTGGGTGGATGGTTGCTATCTTGACTCTGTTGGAAGCCTTCTAACCCCCCTCCCATCTCATAAGCTAAAGGGTTTCCTGAGGGGTTTAACTGAGCTGCAAGTGGCTGAAGCCGAGCTCTAACAGAGAAACGATGCTCGGCTCTTCTCCAAGTATGCTGTGAGATCAGAGAGCTGGGAGCTGGGAGGAGAGCTCGGGCAGCCAGAGAAAGCCCTGTTCCTGTGAGCTAGGAGTGTGATGTCGTTGTGTCACTGATTCACAGACCCCCAGCTTCACAGAGGGGGCCTAACCCACCCCCTACCAGGAAACTAGAAAATGGACATGGAACTTATCACTGCAAGCCTCTTGACCTAGAAGGTCTTCCCTGCATTCTTCTTAAAGCTATTGAAACATGCATTAACACAGTGCTTGAGTTAGAGGGTCTTGGCTTGCAGCCTTCCTAGAATTTCTGTGAAACGCAGTAGCCTCTGGATGGAGGAGCTTGGTGACATTCTGTTTTTGGAGAGCAAGTTTTCCCAGGAGGGTTTTGCACCAGCTCTGCTGTTCCCCAGATACCCTGGCTCCTTCCCTCCAATGCTCTCGGGGGCAAGGTTGGGTAATTAATTAATGAGGAGAAGAGCAGAATTTGGTTTTCTCCTTGGCAGCATACATCACCTATTTGTTGTGTATGTTAGCTTAGATGATCGATTTGGAGGGATGTCATCCTGGTTCCTGGATGATTGTCTGTCTCCCCATGGGGTGCAATTTTTAACAGTAGGTTCCTGAAAAGATCTCAAGATCATTAATGAGGAATCAGGAAATGGCTATGAGATAAGGTTGTGGGCTGTGATTGAATTCAAGCGAGGTTTTTTGTATTGAAAGATGCTGAGGTGGTCTTTCTTCCCCTTGCTCAAGGTCTGGGTTTAAAATTCAGATGGATTTTGGTGGTGTTTAGATGTGCCTTTCTGGTTGATTTGCTCCATCACCCAAAGCAGCCTGGGTGATGGTAGGAGAAGCAGCGATCTAACTAGCTGTTGAATGTGCCGTCAGATGGATTTGTGTTGGCCCAGCAGGGCTGGGAGGTTTTACATAGGCATCAAGGAGCAGGGCAGGAGTGGAGGCCTGGAGGTGAAGGATGTGAGGTTAGTGGGCAGTGTAACCTTGGCATGCATAGGACACTGAAGGTCACAAATAGGATTGGAGGATGTGTGTGTGTGTGTATGTGTGTGTGTTACGGAGGAGTCGTAGTTCTGGTTAGTGGTGGGCTGGCTGGGTCAGAATGTAGGGTGTTAATCAGTGATCTGAAAACCCAAGGAGGACACGGGGGAGTCAGATTGCAGGGGCAAAGGAAGAATGATGTTGAGCATCAGAGGCTATGCAATTAATCTGGAGCAATGTGTGATTAATTGCTTATTTTTTTTTTTTTCAGGAAGACTCTAATTGCATCTTTCTGCTTCTCACAGAAAGCTGAGTTAAGGGACACTCTCTGACAGGGGCATCTTTAGATGAAGGCCCAGGCCCTGGATAAATATTGGTTGATTTAATTTCCTCACCATTCCTTTTCCTCCTCCAGAATGTGTTTATATTGCGTACTGTATCTGAAGGTTTTGCAATTTCACCTACGGTGGTTCAAAATATCTCTAGAGCATCAAACAAGCTTCTGTGCTTTCCTCAACAAAATGTTTAATAAGAGTCTCATTAAAAAAAAAAATCCATCCGTATGAAACAAAACCGCGTATTTGTTATTTGGAAATGGCATTAGAGTATTCCTATCTTTGGGAATGTGGTAATGTCTTTTCCGTGGCTTGGAATCAGGAAGATTCCCCCCCCCCCCCCCCCCCCCTAGCTTCTTCTATTTTCTTATGTGACATTGTCATGGGACTTGGCTATTCTGGCCAGGACAGATATGTAGACGAAACCTACTGCATCATTTTAGAAATTCACCCCACCTGTTGGATATAGGTGACCCTGGGCATATTAGATTATGACTAATTGGGAAGCCAGTAATATAGATGCAGTGATGAAATCACTTAGCAGCTCCTGCAATTTTATGGATATATAGTTAGAGAATTAATCTGCAGGAGGAGGCTTCTGCTCTTAGTGCCGCCTTTGCCCTCCAGCTACCTCCTGCTTAAGTTCCCCCACCCTCCCTGGTTTCAGCATCACAGGTTTTTATTTACACATGTTGGTTTACCTAAGCTGTTACTCACTCTTCCCACCATTGAGGAAACTGCAAATTCTGCTCTGTTGTGCTGAGGAAATTGACCCCGGATTGTTCCCAGTGAATTGAATAAAACACGTGGCCTTGGAGCTGAATGAGCCAGGGATTTTCATGGAGACTCTTGGCTGTGAAACTGACTGTGGTTGCATCTTGCTTCTCAGGATTCCCTTCCTCCTTCCCTCCCTCCTTTCCATCCATCCATCTATCTTGTGGGGGACCCTAAACTATTTTAAAGCCCAGCACTGCATGCATCATTATTTTAGTTTTAGCAAGAATCTTGATCTCAGCACTATAGTGGCTTACATGTAGAGGGCTGTTCCTTGCTACTCGAGTTGGGGAGTACCAGAGAGAATGTCAAGAACCAAGTTTGGGGTCATTGGACAGGACTAGGGTACATTTAGTTTTGGATGGTCTGGGGTCTCTTTTCCTTTTTAACCAGTAGTGACCCAAAACCATATCCCCAAGCTTTGACTGCCAGGGTGTTCCTCTGAGCCTCTGTTCATGGGAACTTACAATAGTAGGGTAGTAACAGATATCTGTGTATGAGGTTTAAAAATAAACTGGATCCCAGCCCTCTTCCCTCCCCTGTCAGCATGGGGTACATGTCTTTGGGTCCTTCCTCTTATTTTGAGACACTGCCTCATTTAAGCTTTCGCTGAAACAGTGCTTTTCTACAAAGCCTCCTGGATCATCCCTACAAAGTAAAAACCAGCTGGATGCGTGCTTTGTGCTACTTCTGCATTGGCTAGGTCTCTGCTTTTGGAGAAGTTGGAAATGTTGGAGGAACAATGTGATTTTGATGAACCTGGATCTGTGGGCTCAGGGGAGGGTCTCAAGAAGCTTATTTTAAGAAGGGGACCCTGTCTTCCTTTTGACTCTGGGTGTTTTCCTTCCCTTTTGGATGTGTAGTGATGGAACCAGCCAATTAGACCTGGTGGAGGAATGAAGTATGGCTGCTACCATGGCTTGCCTAAATTTTTCGATGGCTAGTCGTTGGTGCGTTGTTTTCCTCATTTACAGAATGCGGGAACATCGATGTCTTTTTATGAAGATGCAGTGTACTGAAATCATGTGGGAAAGCCTGACTCAGTGTTCACTGACCTCACTGATACACTGTGCTTCCAAGAGGGCATGAAAAGGATCTACCAGTAATCAAGTAGTTCAGAGTCATGCTAGCCCCCAAAACCCAGCTTCCACGGTCTTGGGGATTTTCTTCTAAAAGTGCTTAAATGTCCCAGACGAACCAGATACCAGTGGCTAGAAGGTGGTCATCAAGGAGGAGTAGATGGAGAGACAGAATAATGAGGTTCTCTCCTAGCATGGGCACCTCCCTCTCTTGTAGGCTGTATCTAGACAGATTTGTGGAAACATTCAGAGAACACAGAGCAGATGCCTCTGCTGTAGAACCAGCATGGCAGGCATTGGGCATTCGAGTCAACCAAAGGCACTTCATGAATTCCGCCAGTCCACATGAGTTCCCTTCATGCTGAAGGGCAGTGGTGATTTTTCCTGGAATGTCCATCTATTCCCTCATGGAGATTGGGATCCCAAGGCCAGGGCTGGACCTAGTTGGCTTAGCTCTTTGTAAAACAAATGGATTTGGGTCAGTAGACAGAAAGATGGAGATCATTTCACATGGACAGAGTCTTAACAACTTACTCCTTCTTAACAGGTTACCAGTTACCAGTTCTCTACCAGGCTTTATTCCAAACACTTTACACAGATTAACTCACTAACTACAGAACTGTCCCAAAGGAAGATACCATTGGTCTCACTTTACATGTGAGGGAAACTGAGACCTGGAGTGATTTTATTTATTTATATTATTTATTTATATTATTTGTTTGTTTGTAGCAGCTAGTCCCAAATGATGCAGTTTTGAGTGGTTCAGCCAGGTCTTGAGCCCAGACAGTGTTCCCATCTTGTCAGAAATGGAGGTCACTGTGGGGAGTGAAGGTGGATGCAGGTGGGATGAGCGGGCCAGGCGGGTCTAAATGCTGAGCTTTGTTTTTATCTCTGTGGGTTTATTGAGTAGCTAGACTGAACAGTTCTTGGAGTTCTCTGATGTCTTTTCTTCTCATTTAGAGACTCTTACCCGGGATGTGCGCACGCACACGTATGTGTGCGGTATGCATGCATGCATGCCTATGTCTTCTTTCCTTGAGAGCCTTTTTTTTTTTGGCCAGTCTCAGGGCTTTAACTCAGGGCCTGGGCACTGTTCCTGAGCTTCTTCTGCTCAAGGCTCGTACTCAACCATTTGAGCCACAGCACCACTTCCACCTTCTTCTGTTTATATGGTACTGAGGAATTGAACCCAGGGCTTTACACATGTTAGGCAAGCACTCTACCACTAAGCCACATTCCTAGCCCTCCTTGAGAGTTCTTATTTGCTAGAGTAGAAGCTCAGTCAGGCCAGGAAACTACACTGACCATATTCTCCACCATTTTGTTAGGCTAATTGTCGTAAACACTTGGTGAACTGATAAAAATTTCTTTTTGTTTTTTAATTTTTTTTTGTTGTTGAGGATATGTTCTCAAACCTCTGATCCTCCTGCCTCAGCCTCCCAAGTGCTGGGATTACAGGCATATACCACCATGCCTTGCCAAAACAATTTTTTTATTGTCGGTAGTCGGGCTTGAACTCTGGGCTTGAGCACCGTCCCTCAGCTCTTCAGCTCAAGGCTAGCACTCTACCACTTGAGGCACAGTGCCACTTCTGGTTTTCTGGTGGTTTATTGGAGATAAGAGTCTCATAGGCTTGCTTGCCTGGGCTGGCTTTGAACCATGATTCTCAGATCTCAGCCTCCTGTGTAGCTAGGATTACAGGAGTGAGCCACCGATGCCTAGTGCCAAAACACTTTTTATGGCTTTCTTGATGATGACTGTAATCCTCATCTCCTCAAATCCTCATTTTGCACTTCCAGTTGCCTTCTATGGTTTATTCTTGTGGATGATGGCCTCAATTCTCCCTTCAGTCCTACTTCCTTTTTATTGAAATAGTTAGTACTTGGGGCATTTTCCCTTACTAATTGCTTTCCTTCCACATTTCGCCAAAGGCTCTTTGACATTGTTCTTTCTACCCAGATCCCTACTGCAAACAATCCCATCTGTGATTTGATTTTTTAAAAAATAATCAGCAACAATGACAGCATCTTCTCTGCTTCTCAAAGGCATACATCTACTGTAACTCCCCAATAAGTTAACAAATCATAACTAGCTTCTGCCCATGGCGACTGCCCTCGAGTGTCTGGTGGTGTTTCTCCTCCACTGTTATTTGGATCATGTTTAGTGACTTGTCTCTGGGGTGTCGGTTTGGGTTCTCTTCTCTTCTGGTTCGTTCAATTTCTTCTTTCTCCCAGTCAAGCACATCTTGTTCTCCTTGTCTTATCTGTTCTCTATTTAGAATGTGCGTGCCTGCCTGGCAGCCCTGGCAGGACCATTCTACCGCCTTCTCACTTGCCTTTAAAGATACCTTTAGGAAATGGAATGCAAACCATCCTATCTCAGTTCTTCAAAGATTAGGCTCCAGAGGATTCATCAAGCCTGTGTTTTGTTGGCCTACACACGCTCATTTGCATGGTTGCCTTGGATCCCTTAAGAAGACAATCATGGACTCAACAGTGCTACGTGGTCCCAAGTGCAGCGCAGGGCTGGCAACTCCTCCTTCGCCTAAGTAAATTCCTCTGCATTCTGTCGGCATTACTTGCTTTTTTCATCTCCTAGCCCCTCTGGGACAAACTTCCCAAAGGAATAATGTCCATCATGGCCTCTTTTTTCATGCCTGTGATGTTTCAGAAATGACTGTGAGAAGACGTTCCATTGCACTCAACCAGGCTAGTGATCTCCACCTAGCCACGTGCTATTATTTCCTGCTGTTCTTCTGGATGGACAGCTCGCTCTCTATTTCTGTCTCTCTCTGTCTCTGTCTCTCTGTTCCTGTCGAGATTATGGGTACTTGGTTTTATGCCCACCTCTCTGACTGCCACCCTTTTGAGGTTGCCTTCTCTTTAAATGTATGTACTCTCATTGACTCTCGACTTTACCCTCTTCTAGCTTTCTTCCTAATCATGTTTAAGGAATTACCCCTTTTGCTGACCCTTCTAGTCAAGGAAACAGGGTCATCCTCACCTCCCCCTGCTCCCCTGCATCCCATCATTAGGCAAGACCTCCTGGTTGTATCTCTGATGGCACTTGCGTTCATGCCCACTGTTTTGTCCTCACTGTCACCCATAATGGACTTTGGCTTGGATTGTTGCAGTCGCCTCCTAAGTCCTCTGCCTCTGGTTTTCCTGGCTGTAATCCATTCTCCACAGAGGGTGGACGTCTTCCAAAGCAAGGGTTGGATGATGTAATCGGCCTGCTGAGGCCTTCAGCAGCGTCCTAGTGTGCACAGAATTAATGACCTCTTTCGAACTTGACATTCAAGCCCGATACGCCAGACCCCTCTCCAGCCTTTTCACTTGTACTCAACTTCTTGTCCCTTGTGTCTGGCCAAATTGCCCAAGGTTCATTGAGGACAAGACCATGTCTTTCATCTTTTGCTGCCAATAGGGCTTTGCCCTGGCAGGTCTAACATCTGTCAAATTGAATTAGACTACAGTGGCTAGGGATTATGGCAATCCCCTCTGCACAACTTATATACAGTTAATAATGAATGGGACCATCATCTGCTGAGAACTTCTGGTGTGTGTGTAGATCTGGTTGTTCAGGCCTTCACACGCATTGCCCAGTCAAGTCCTTACTGTCTCAATGTAGTCCTCTGAGGTGGTTAGTAGTGTCCTCATTTTGCAGATGAGAACACTGAGACTCGAGGACTTGGGCCGATAATCTCATTGCCTAGAGAACTCTGTACCTCTTACCTTTCCTCTAAATTGTCATGATTTTGCTGGGTTGTGCAGAATCAATACCCTTGTTTACTAAGGAAAGTGAAAGAGGCCACTTCTCCAGAGAAGTCAGTCCCTATTTATCCCAAGTGTTTAGCAAGCATTCTCTTTTCATCCAGCAACACTCATCATTTTATGATCACGAAGCTTGGTTACCTCTGAAGTTCACACAGCTTGCATATGCCAAAGGATGGCCTACATTTTTAACGTCTAGATTTAGGGCTAATAAAAGTGTCCTGTACTTTTTTTGCTGGGGGGAGGTGTTGGTAAGGGTGGGGAAGGGGTGGGGGAGACAAGATGCAGCCCTCTGACGGCAAAGTTCAGGTGTTGGGATCACATAGGCCTGGGTTCCCATCTGGGTGTCATCTTGCCAGTTGTATGGATGAGGTATTTCACTTTAAGCTTCAAGTCCCTCATCTGTTATGGGGGAATGGAATAGTGCCTACCTGATCGGTTTCCCACGGAGACATGTGGAGCACTTAGCTTAGCTCTTGTAGCAGAGCAGGTGTTCATGTCGCTTATTGTTATTCAGGTGTGAGGATGGGGCTGGGGGTGCTTTCAGATTTCCTTTCTTCCTCTTTTTCTACTTGGTAAAGACATCTTGCTGCTTTCTGCCCATTGAGAGAATCTGGCTCCACACAGGGTGCCTGACAGATGTCCTAATATCTTCATCCAGTGTTTTACTGTGAATGGAGTCTGCAGCGCATTGGTTAGATCTGCCTTTTCCAGAAAACACTCTGGAGGCTTCTGGCAGGATCCAGGTCTGGTGGCAACTGTTGCGGTGCCCAGCATAGATGCTACACGCTTCCAGCCTCCTCTGGGTGATTGAAAGCCCGGCTCTCCCTCTCTCCCTTCCCCCCGTGAGAGAGTATGCATGTCATTGTGACGTTGCTTCCCAGAACTATGTATGTCTTCTGCAGTTGAAGGGGTGCCAGCATTGCAACATGACTCAATTGGGATTCCTCTCTTCTGTGACCTTTAACCTCCAGCTACTCGGACCATCGCAGGCTGGCACATTACTTATTCACTCACTTCACTTGGTCACTCATTCAACATAGCCATTGTTCTAGGGCCTGTCTCTGAACAGGAAATGAGGTCCTTGACCTCAAGAAGGTCAGTGTCTTGGAGTGGGGGGGAGGGTGAAGGGCCAAAACACACTATACCTGATATGGATTCAGATGGTGACCAGACTAAAGAAATCAGAACTGCCCTGGACCCTGTGTCTGGTGACCACTTAGGTGCCCAGGGAGGACCTTCCTGAACAGAGCCCTGGGTATTTGTTTAGGAGGGTAGGGTTACTTTCTAAGGTGACATAGCTGAGTGCCTAATAGTGGCATGTAAGTCCACCCCCAGCACCTAAAAGGGGCTAAGTGCCATTGTAGAAGTCATGACAGACAAAAATCCCTGCCTCTGTGGAGCTTCCATCCCGATGGAGCAGCTGTACCTTCATTCATTTGTTCAGTCTGATAGCCTGCTGGGTGCCTAGAACTTTCTAGGCAACTGAGAACATACATGAACACTGAGGCAAAAAAAAATCTCTGCCTGCCTAGAGTGTGTTCTCCCAAGATGACAATATGGAGCTGTTCTCAAAGACAACTGGAAAGGGTAGTCCAGGAAGAGGGAAAGGGCAAAGGCCTGGATGCCAGGACTGATCTGTTGTGCCCAGTCAACAGAAGCCCATTTGAGCAGCTGCAGCTTTTAGAATCCATGGTGAGGTCAGCAGAGCTGGTCTTGGCTTGCATTACACCGAGCAAGACCCCATGGGAGGATTTTGAGGGAGTACATAGATGATTATGTTACCCTTTTAAAGAGGGTCCCTCTGACCATTGCTGGAAGGTGGGTTTATAGATAGACAGGACAGGAGTTGGATCTAAGGAGCTAAATGAGTTTGTTTGCAGGCATCTAAGCAAGAGGTGGAAATTTGTCCATGAAATTAGCAATGGCTTAAAATCTGGGAGTTGTATTAAAGAACTCACACAAATGGATATACTTTTATTAATAGTGTGATTTTTGATAAATGATCTTTGAGGGACATATTAATCATTCTAAAGCAAATGCTCAAATTTGTCTGGAGACATGCTACTGCTGGTCGTGTGTGTCAGTGTATGAGTATGCAGTTTGTGTATATATAGCAGTGTGTGTGTGTGTGTGTGTGTGTATGTGTGTGTGTGTGTGTGTGTGTGTTATGGGTGTGGCCCCACAACTAGATAGAGTGAAACTCGGTAGGAGATCAGCACTTTTGATACATATTTCCAAGTGTTCACAATGCAGAGTATTTTATAATGGATTTATAAAGTGAGTTCACAAATTTCAGAATGCACAATCTTAAAAGCCAGTGAGTGTATTTTTAGAAGCAGAATGCTGATGGTACCCTCTCCAACCCATCCACCACATTGCATTTTTGTGGCTGTCTGTATTTTTAGTGCCATTGGCCACAATTGAGGTGAGACCTTCAGCTGAGCTGATTTTGGTTTTTCTCACATTAGCATCTTAGCATCCTCTCTTGGCTATCTCAAAAATGTCTGTGGCTTGCGATCTGTGATTCGGTGGCATATTAAACAGGCATAGGGCTCTCTTCGTAGGGGAATGGACATATGATCCTAATCATTATGGTGTACATTAGATCTTAGCCTGTGTTCCTGCTCATAGGATGGGAGTCCACACTATATTCTCTTTTGATAGGAAGTATTCTGGTAATAGCTTTTATCCAGGGTTTTTCTTGAGTTATACAGATTATTTATAGGCCTATTTTATATTTATAAAACTGCATTTTATCTTTTTTTTTAATGCTTCTAAATGTGGAGGTTTCATGTAAAGCAATTTTTAAGTCCTGTCTAATACACTGGAAGCAAACGTATTCTTTCTGTTGCCCTGATACTGCCTTCCCTTGTCCTCTGTGTCCTGACCATCACCTCTCTTAGCACTCCTCAGGACTTCTCTGTTCCCAAGGCAGATGTGTTTATCAGGAAGAGATGTTGATTTCAGAGTAATTTTTTTTTTCTTTTCTTCTAGAAAATAGAAGCTGGAAAGAAAGAGGGAAAACCCAAACTTGGCTTTGGCGCTGGGAGAGACAGCACTGCTGTGTGTGGGCGGGTGGCTGCATGCACCCGCTGCTCAGAAGTGTCGCTCCTCTCCATGGGGATAGCTGGCTGTGCATCCGAGATGTGGCCAGGAGGAGTAGGCAAGCAATGTGTGGGCAGGCTGCATGTTCTTTTATTAGCATCCCCATTGTACTGCGTCTCATCTAGCTGGGAGCCTTCATCGTCAGGGGCTTCCAGCAATCTATCCTGTTTCCTATTTAATTGTCCCCCTCTGAGCCACCCTTAGAAGGAGGGAGAGTTGCTTCTATATGTGGGTTGAATTCTTTTCTGGGGGTGGTGGTGGGCTGATCTGGCTTGTGGCTGTTCTTGGTTCCCCAGGTTGTCCCAAGATTCAGGTTTAGCATCCAGTGCAGCCAGTCACCTCACATGACCCAGTCTCCATTTCCTCCATGACTTCTCCCTCTCTACCTAGCAGCCATCTGCAGTATTTCTCATGGGTTTGTCCAGGTCTGCTCAGCCAAGAAGTAGCAGAGTTGAGACCTGAGCTGTCCATACTTTGAACCTCCAGCTCTACTGGCCTGCACGTGCAGGCAAATCATCTTGAGCTGTAGAGGGGGTTAGCTCTTCCTTAGCCCTAGTTCCAGGAGGGACAGTAATCCTCTGCTCATCAGATGGCAGGAGATCCAGTGAGGTCATGTGTAAAGTGTAGTCACAGCCAGGAGCCACTTGATAGATGGCCACTATTGATTATGCGGGTAGTGACATTCATTTTCTCTCCTGGATTATTCCTTTCTGGGGCCTAGGGTTTCATGGCTTCCTTTACTTTGCAGCCTTTCCAGCAGGGCTTCTTGGCTGGACACTATTGACATTTTGGGCTGGCTGGTTCTCCTTATGGGACTGGTTCTTACAGACCAGCATTTCTGGCTTCTACCCCCCTGGATGGTAATAACATTCTAACCATAAGCTGTTGAAATTAAAACAGACAAAAAAAACCCCAACACTGTAGACATTGCCAAATGGCTAGGATGCTTGTGGGCACATGCACATGCGCAAAATTGCCCTTAGTTGAGGACCAGACATTTACTTGTACCTTGTCTTGAAATTTATAACCCGTAAGGATTTGCATTAAAATGGGGCCCCCACAAAGCACCTATACCAAATAGTCTGGCCAGAATTCCACATAGAATCAACTTTTAGAGACAGTCAGTTTTTTTGAATCCTGAACATGAACACTCTCTTTTTAAATTTTTTTTAAGTGCTTGAATTCAGGACCTAGTAGCTGACCATTAGCTTTTTTTTTTTTTTCCTTCCCCCTCAAGACTGGTGGTCTATCATATGAGCCATAGCTCCACTTCCAGTTTTTTTTGCTGGTTCATTGGAGGTAAGTCCTGCTTGGGTTGGCTTCGTACCTTGATCCTCAGATCTCAGCCTCCTGAGTAGCTAGGATGATAAGTGAGAGCCACTGGTGTCTGATTGCAGTGTCTCTAAGTAGCACTGGTTAGAATCACTGGTTGCTTAATAAGCACAGTGAAGTCTAGGCCATTCTGTCTGTCTCAGACTTAATTGGTCTGAGTGGACCCTGCATGTAGTGTTTGTTAAACCTCCACCAGCTTGGGATGATACTGTGATGCAGCCACTAGGCTGAGGACAGGGAGCTGTGGTGACCTTTCCCCTCCATCCCCCAGCCTGGTCCTCCAATCCCATTAATGTTTTTGTGGTTGTTACTCTGCTCTTCGTTTAGTCTCATCATCCTTACTGAAGCTTTTTTTTTTTAATGTGATTTTAAAGAAGTTATTGGTAAAAGATGTTTTCTTTAGCATATTTATTCTGAAGAGCTCTTAATTGCTGTACTTAGAACTACTAAGCAGTGGACCTTTGTCGAGCATCAAAATCACAGAATGAGGGGGGAGTTGATGAGAAGGATTGTTGCACTGTCTTTGAGTGCTGGCTGGGCATCTCCTGGATTCTGGGTCCCATTAATGAGTGACCTAGAAGCGTGTGTGTGTGTGTGTGTGTGTGTGTGTGTGTGTGTGTGTGTGTGTGTGTGTGTGTGTGTGTGTGTGTGTGTGTGAATAAGCTATCTGCTTGCTACAAAAAGCAATGCACTGTTCAACATGAAGCACAAGGGAGCTGGTGCTCCACATGTCATTAAGTTTTACAAACCACACCCCATCTCACCATCATAACCTCCTCTAAAAGGACCAGTTCTGTGCTAATGCACAAGGAGTCACGGCCCGTATGGTCTTCTGTCACATGTGGCTTCGCGACATGTGGATGACCCTTGGTAACTAAGAAACCAGGAATCCTTTCTTCCCCATTTGGGTGTGTTGGGTCTTGCTCTCTAGGCCACCTACCAAAATACAGTCAGGAAATACTGAAGGAGACTCAAGGCCCTTACCATGTCATCCATTTCATCTCAAATGAAAAGAAAGTGTTGTGTTGTATGCATGGGTTTGGGCTAGATAATAGGCTTGTGAGGGGTATTCAAATCTCTAGCCCAATGTGAGATTTTTAGAAAAGATTTGTTTCTGGATTGCCTTCCCTGTTGCCCATTTCTGTGAATAACCACCATTTGTCTTAATGTGAATAATAGCACAGATCACATTTAGGTGCCGCCCCCCCCCCCTCCCCCCCAGCTGAGTTACCATTTCAAGTGATTGTTATAGGCCTAGGAATCAGATGCTATTTATGTAATTGCAGGAGTAGCAATAATAGAGATGCCAATGATACCAATCATGATTAACATTCATCTGATCTCCATATCATGTCACACACTATGCTGAGGGGCTGTACATGGCCCATCTAATCTAATGGTCAGAAGGATTCTGAGGCAGGTTAGACTGATCTCCATTTTACAGCCGAGGAGACTGAGGCTCAGAAAGGTTCACACAGCTCTTGGAGGAGTGGGCTTCGACTTTGAACAGAGTAGCACAAGTCTGTGTACGGTCGCTTGGCTGCCCTACGATGTGAGCACAGAGAGCTGTCACTGGGCTACAGCAAGCCCACACTACCACCCCAACCCTTGCCATTGGAGCTGGGAGTGGTGGGCAGAGAGGTGTTTTGCATGGCTGTAGGGAATTGACCTCTTTCAGGCAGGAAGTCATTTAGGGCAACAGAAAGCAGAACTTCCACCTGCTGGTAAGTCCCACACTGCTTGCTTATTGATAACCAGCTCCACAGTCCTGTAACCAAGGCAACACATACCGAATCATGGGGCAGTCTTGGGCTCTGCCATGTCTTTCTATGAGTAAGAACCTTGGCCAGTTGTTTGTCTGGCCGTGTCTGCCCTTTATCTGTCCCAGTGTTTATACCTAGGAAACCAGCCACTGAGGGACATGGCCTTGAGTGGGAGCTTTCTCCTCTACCCATAGTTCACTACTTCTAGGGATGAGGTATGTATGTCAGTCACTCAGGGATGTGTGGGTAAGGATGTCCTTTCTGTGGGATCCTACCCTTCTTGTTCACTCCCCGGACAGCCTATTAAATTTTTGTGATATTTCCTTGGAGTTACATTCATTCAGTCTCATTCTCTCAGCTCCTATTGAGAACAACCAAAACTGTTTATCACCTCACTGGGCCTGTTTCCACAGCTTGTAACTTGTGTCTGCCTCAGAGACTTGTTGTAGGGAAAGAAGAGTTAAGACTTGTCCAGCATTCCAACAGAATCAGCTGCGTGGTCAGAACTCAGTCACCATATGAGTTCCCTGTTGATGCTGTAACAAATCAGCGTCAGAGAACACCCCAGAGTATGGTCTTGCAGTTCTGGGCGTCAGGAGTCTGAGGTGGGTTTTGCTGGGCTGAGATTCATATAGCTGAGGCTGCCCTCTTACCAGAGGCTCCAGGGGAGAACCAATCTTCTTGTCTTTCCCAGCTTCCAGTGTCTGTCTGCATCGGTTGGCTCTTGAAATCTTCTTCCATCTTCTAAGCCAGCACTGACCCCAGGTCATCTCTCCTTCCTGCCTTACCTTCTGTCTTTTAAGAATCTCGGTGATTACATTGGACCCATTCAGATGACCCAGGATGATCGCTTCAGTAAGATCCTCAACTCTGTGGTCCGCTTTCCAAGTGTGGTGACTTATTCATTGTGGTAGAGAGGAGAACTTAGACATCTTTGGGAATGAGTTTGGCTAGTCATTGTAAGCATTAGCCATTTGTTTTATTTATTTATTATTATTTTCCATTGTGGGGCTTGAATTCAAGGCAGCACTCTACCACTTGAGCCACAGTACCACTTCTGGCTTTTTCTGTTTATGTGGTGCTGGGGAATTGAACCCAGGGCCTCATGCTTGTGAGGTCAGCACTCTACCACTGAGCCACCTTCCCAACCCTGGGATATTTTATTGTATTTATTTTTGAATAAAATGAAACAGATTCCAACTCACTAGCTTGGGGAAGGAATAAATGATATTTTGATCTGTGTTAGCCCTGATCATCGTGTTAGCCCTGTCCTGACTTGGGCCTTTTAAAAGTATCTGTTAGCTCTCTTATTCTCCTCTTCCTGGCCCTTCTTCGGGAACATTGTATGGCCAACACCTTCTCAGCCTTCATGTCTCAGGTCAAATGTCACCTCCTCTGAGAAGCTCTCCCTGATCACCTTTGCTTAAACATGGGACTCTCCCAACCCCATTTATTCCTCCATAGCCTCCCCTTCCATTATCCTGCTTCTTCTTTCACTGAAGTCCTTCTCATCTGTAACTTTTTTTGTTTATGAATCTGCCTGGTGTAGTCTGTGTGCCTTCTGTAGAACGTCAGCACCAGGAGGGTGGGGACCCTGTGTGTCTTGTTCAGTGGTGGGTGGAAGTGCATCGAATGGTTTCTGGAACTGAGTGGGTGCACAGTAGGTAGCGGTTGAGTGGGTCAGTGAGTGGAACCCTGCCAGGCATGGTCCTGTTGGGTTAATGCTCAACCTTGCCTGGTGGAAGGTTCTGTTCTTGTCGTCCCACCTTGCAGATGTGGAAACCAAGGCTGAGTCCTTGTCCCAGGACAATGATGACTGAATTTGCATTGTGCCCACCGGCTCCCTGAGTCCTCTGAAGCTGCTTGGGATCCATGGTGCCAGTGGCTGCAGTGTGCTGGCAGGCTCACCATTCTGCTGCAGTTTTCTGACCGCAGCTCCTGGGCCTCGCCTAGACTGCCACTTGACATTAGTTCCGCTCTCCCCCCCACTCCTCAGGTCTGTTGTGTCGGGTCTGGACTCCCCTGCCAAGACTAGCTCCATGGAAAAGAAACTCCTCATCAAAAGCAAAGAGCTTCAAGACTCTCAGGACAAGTGTCACAAGGTATTTATCTCTGCAGTCGGCCTCCCTCCTCCTCGGTCCAGGATCTTCCCATCAATACATGCCAAGGGATCTGCCCGGGGCTGCTGCTGGCGCTGAGCCTCCTGATCCAGGTGGCGCTCACTCGCTCTCTCTCTCTCTCTCTCTCTCGCCGAAGTCGCTCCTCCAGCAACTCAGAGGGAGATGAATTCGGGGCCTTGACGTTGCCATAAATCCTTTTAAGTCTTAACCAGAGGAGGCCCTGGATTTAAAACGGCCCCCCTGCTTCTCAGCATGACCCAGCCCCATGTCTGCTTCTTCCGGCAGGTGGCGCGGGTCCTCACCTGTGGCTGAGTTGCAGCCCATCTGCTTTGAGTGATGAGAAGTCTCTCTTCCTAGTCTTTTAAAACTCCTGCTTGTATCACTGCGGCCACTGTGTTTGATTATGCTCAACGTCTCTTAACGCTCACTGTTCCTGCCCAGAGGCAACTCCCTGGAAAACTTTATTAAAAGTCACTGCTTGTCCGGGACTACTAAGCATACAGACGAATAATTGTCTCCTTGCCCTGTCCTGGATTTGTCCTCTAGATCTTTGCAAGGAGAGATGGGGGGGATCAAGATGGATTTGGGATAAAAATTAAAGTGACATCTACAAAAAAAAACAAAAGCAAAAACAAACCAAATTAAAAAAAAAAAAAGGCAAAACAGGTGAAAAATGATGATGGTGGCTTCCTTGCTAACTGGGTTAGAGAAGTGACCAAGTGTGAAGCGGGACTTGGATGAGAGGAGTGACCTAGCCTTTGGTGGCTGTCCCTACGAAGAACTGTGTGCTCCTGGGCGAAGAAACAATGGTATTTCCATCCCAACTCCTGGCGAATTTGCAGTAGCCCAGACCACCACATGGTCTCAGGGGCTGCTTGAGATTTTAATTACTCCTAACTAACCTCTGGGAACCCTTTTTAACCTGTCCATGTGTCTATTTCAGATGGAGCAGGAAATGACCCGGTTACATCGGAGAGTATCAGAGGTGGAGGCTGTGCTTAGTCAGAAGGAGGTGGAGCTGAAGGCCTCTGAGACTCAGAGATCCCTCCTGGAGCAGGACCTTGCTACCTACATCACAGAATGCAGTGTGAGCCTCCCCCAAAGCCCCCTTCCCTTGGAGGTGGCACTTCCTGTTGTGTGTGTCTCATCCTGTTTCATGAATGAAGCCTTCATGAGGCACATCACAGCCAATGCAGAGAGAGAGAGAGATACAGAGACAGAGATAGAGACACAGAGACAGAAAGACCGAAAGAGACAGAAAGACAGAGAGAGAGGCAGAAAGAGACAAAGAGGCAGACAGAGACAGAGAAAGAAAGAGAGAGGAGAATCACAATAGCAAGATCTGTGATTTCTATGAGAACCCTGAAGAATGAGGCTAGACTCAGCCCAGAGTACTACCAGACTGCTCATGGAGCACTGGAGATGGGAGTAAGCCATCATGGCTCCAGGTTGCAAAAGGTCCTGACATCTCCCGTCCTCAATCTCTCTAGACTTAAGCACCATGTCCACCAAGACAATTGAGCCTTAGCAACAAAACTCCCAACCCAGTATAAGAACACATAATGTAAATTTGTCTGAAATCAATTTTTTTCATTCCCTACAACCAGTGTAGTGACAAGAAGAACTCAGGCTTGAAACCCAAGGCCCTCTTGTCATTATTTACCATGTGACTTTCATTTATTTTTTTTTTTCTTTCCTTCACAAGAGTAGACTGTCTTCTCCATTGTCTCGTGAGATTTTTCATTCAGGTGTTTTTTTTTTAATGTGCCCAATTAAACCGTCTTAAGAAGTTGAATCACACATTTATGAAGGTTTTTTTTTTTTTTTTTCTTTTTTCCTTTTCTCTCCTCAAGGGAGAGAGAAATCTATAGAACCGGGCTGATTAAGAATAACTGCTATGTTTCCATTCCAGACTTGGCTGCCTTTCAGTGGTGGGTGAAGTTATTCAGCTGTGTTTTTCAGATACATATTTCAGTGCCATTGAAGCACTTGAGGGAAGCTTATGGAGAATAGGTGTCCAGGAAACACGAGGCAGGAGATAAGAGATAGCCCACTCGGCTCTTTTATGTAGCACCTATCTAGAAGATGAAGTTATTGCTACTTTGAAAGGGGGACATATCTTTGAGAGTCCTTAAGTTATTGATCTTCCAGGGAAGGCCAGATAGTGATCCTGATGGAGATTCTAAATGGCTAATGGATCTTAATGACTTTTTTTGTCCTAACCATACAAGTAAGTATCATGGAGGACAGGGAGATGGTGGATGGATGACTCGTCAGGCCGGCTCCGTAAGGTCACAAAAAGCTTGTGATGACGTTTGCTTGCACCAAAGGGGTTTTACAGGATGAAAATTGGAAATCGGCAACCAGCTGGAAGTTGTCAACTTCGGTCTGTCACCTGAAACCATCCTGGTGTCTGCGAAGAAGCGTGCAGCTCTCTTAATGAATCTTTTCAACCAGAGCAGGATTCACGGAGCATCCCTATTAAATGCGTTTGCTTTCTACAGAGCTTAAAGCGAAGTTTGGAGCAAGCACGGATGGAGGTGTCCCAGGAGGATGACAAAGCCCTGCAGCTCCTCCATGACATCAGAGAGCAGAGCCGGAAGCTCCAGGAGATCAAAGAGCAGGTATGACGGCATGCCCCGATCAGAGCAGCCAGGCAGCCAGCTCAGACCTCTCATTTCAGGCCTGGTTGGGAGAGAGAAGGGTAAGGGTAGGGAAGACAGGGACTGAGGAGGGGAAGCAAAAAGGCTATGTTGGTCGTTTGGCAACTTTAGATTTCCATCATTTATCTTCATCATACAGAGATTGTCTGTCTCGGCTCCTTTTGAAATCCACATCCCTGTAATATCTTCTGTTTGTTAGCGATGGCATTGATTGAGACTGAGGACAGGCGGCTCCTTCCTATAATCCCAGCTTTATGGGAGGTAGAGATTGGGATGTAGTTCAAGGTCAGCCTAGGGATGAAAGCTCATGAGACACTCCCTGTCTCTCCCCACCCCCCGCCCCCCGCTACCCCCCAATCTCAACCAATAGCTAAACATGGTGGTGCTTACTTGTCATCTCAGCTACATGTCAGAGCTTGACAAGATTGTGATTTTTTAGACCAACCTAGGAAATGAAAGTTCACAAGACCATTCCAACAGAAAAGCTAGGCATGCTGGTACACACCTGTCATCACACCTGTGGCAGGAAGCATAAACAGGAGGATTGCTGTCCAGCCTGACTCAGGCAGAAGATTGGAACCTCTCTTAAAACTATTAGAACACAAAAGGGTTGGAGGTGTGGCTTAAGTAGTAGAGAGCCTGTCTAGCAAGCATCAAGCCATGAGTTCAAACCCCAGAGCAACAACAAAGTCAATTTAGAGAGCAAGGGCGGGAAGACTTCAGCCTGTGGGACAAATCTGGCTTACTAGCTGTTTTCTGTGGCTTGTAAGAATGCCTCAAAAAAATCTTTTTAATGGCTGCAGAAAATCAAGAGGAAAATGATATTTTGTGATGCGAAAATTGTATAAAATTCCAATTTTAGTTTGCATAGGTAATGGTCTCTCGGAGTGCAGCCATGTTTATTTATTACTGTATTGGTCATGGCCCCTTTCTCATTATGGAAGCACAAGGGGACGCTTGTCACTGAGCAGGTATGGCCTGCAGAGCTGAGACTGCTTACTTTCTGGTTTTTTACAGAAAAAGGTTGTCAAGCCCTGCTTTAGATTGGCACACAAAAATTAAGTATTCTGATTCTTCAGATGCAGTTTTAAAATGTTGAGAGAGGGGCTGGGAAGGTGGCTCAGTGGTAGAGTGCTTGCCTTGCATGCATGGGGCCCTGGGTTCGATTCCTCAGTACCACATAAGCAGAAAAAGCTGGAAGTGGTGCTGTAGCTCAAATGGTAGAGCATTAGCCATGACCTGAAGAGCTGAGGGACAGTGCCCAGGCCCAAAGTTCAGGTCCCATGACCAACTGAAAAAAAAAGTGTTGAGAGAGTCCAGGCTCATTCGTAACATTATGTCTATGAAGAAATACCCCAGAGCTGGGCAACAGTGGCTCACGCCTGTAATCCTAGCTACTCAGGGAGGTGAGACTGAGTGAGGATCATTGTTCAAAGCCAGCCCATGCAGGAAAGTCCATGAGACTCATCTCCAATTAACTACCAAAAAGCTGGAAGTGTCACTGTGGCTCAAAGTGTTTAGAGCACTGGTCTCAAGCACAAAAGCTCAGAGACAGTGCTTTGACCCTGAGTTCAAGACCTAGGACCTGCACAAAAAGAAAATACCCTAGGAGAAAAGTTTGAGTCTTTCAGGCCAAGTCAGAATTAACACAGCATATATGAGTACAGAAAGCTTTTCTCCTGTGCATTCAGAAAAAAGAATTGAGACCTTTCAAAGTCCCACTCTTTCTCTCTCTCTCTCTCTCTCTCTCTCTCTCTCTCTCTCTCGGCTTTCTTTTTAGATGGCTCATTTGTATATTGCCTCATTGTTTCCTTTTTAGTATGGCTTTTTTTTTTTCTGTCTTTTGAAGAGACTGTAAATAGAAACTTTAATGAAGAGATGGCAGTGAGTAATTGGAGAGCAGAATTTATCAGCTGCCAGGCAACTCTCATTCACTCCAGAAAATCTAATGGGTACGTTGATGGAAATGAGCATGTTTCTCTCTGGATAGCACCAACGTAGCCATCTGGGTGGCCTGAAAGCAAGGAACTCCTGCACATAGCACTCCATTAGTTACTCTTTCAAAGAGAGAAAGAAGAGTGATTTTTCTCACAGAGAAGGAGGGCTTGTTGGTATACTGAATGAATCACCATATCATTTTAAAATAATGGGTTTAATATCCTTCTGCTTGATAAGTTAATATCCTTGAGGGGTTAATATCCTTCAAGCTTTCTCTTTGATAAGAGCATTATAAATAAATGTGCCTAGGAAACTTTGCAAACAAATCCTCAGGTCTCTGAACAGTATTGAGAGATTTCGAAGGGCACGCGCAGGCTTTGAGCAATCTGCTTTGACAGGTGACTCATGTGCCTTTTTACCAACAGTTCTTCATCCTAAAAGTTTCAGGAGGCGGGAGCCGCCTTCTCTCTTGACTTCAATGTGTTTGGAGATTTACTTTTTTGGGGACATCCTGGGGGGATGCTCAGGGAAATGAAAGAAAGCTTGGTTCAGCCACCAGAGGGAGCAGCTGGTGTCCACGAAGTTCCGGGAAAATAGAATTAACAGGACATTTTGAAAAAGATAGATGCCGATGGTCAAATTCAAAAGTGATGTGTTTTATGATTCATATCATAGTTGGCAGGCATGTGGACTTTTAGATTTAATGACTGACCAAAGTTCCACTTTTGGTGGGGGGGTAGGCGAGGGTGTAATTTTTGGTTTGGGATCTTATTTTTCTTTGGAAGGAGGATATATTTATATAGAGAGGTATATGTTAATATACCTCTCTATGTAAATTACCTGTGGCATATTTTGTGGGAGCAGAAGGTGTGTGGATCAGAAGAAAGCTTTTAATGCTCACAGCAAATTTGTAGTCTTTGGTTTTCAGCATGTTGATCTGTCCCAGATTTAGGATTCATTTCTCTTCTTCCCTTTCCAAAGCTACTTTTTTGTACAACTGTTTTCATTTTTTAATATTTTGTTTTTACCTAGCTACTCCTCATCAAGTGTTTGGATTTGATTTAAAATGAAAAATAGTTTTTTAGGTCTTCTGGGATAGTGAACTTCATCCATCGTTCGGAAGAATCATTGATGCTTCTTCTGCTTCTTCTTCCTCCTCGTCCTCGTCCTCCTCCTGCTCCTCCCCCCCCCCCGTCCTCCTCCTCCTCCTCCCCCCCCCGTCCTCGTCCTCCTCCTCCTCCTCCTCCTCCTCCTCCTCCTCCTCCTCCTCCCCGTCCTCATCCTCATCCTCGTCCTCCTCCTCCTCCTCCCCCTCCCCGTCCTCCTCCTCCTCCTCCTCCTCTTCCTCCTCCTCCTCCTCCTCCTCCTCCTCCTCCTCCTCCTCCTCCTCCTCGTCCTCCTCTTCCTCGTCCTCCTCCTCCTTCCTTTTTTGTTGGTTGTGGGGCTTGAACTCTGGGCCTGGACACTGTCCTGAGCTCTTCAGCTCAAGGCACGCTGTCTACCACTTGAGCCACAGCACCACTTCCTCGTTGATTCTTCTCAGGAAAGGAAACAGATTGTAGGTAACTCAGAAGTCATGTCTGTGTTAGGGTTTCCTGGGTTAATAGGATTCTGCCTGCTTCTTCCTCCCCCCATTTCTGAAGCTGCATTCGGCCTTGCTTTCGATGTCTGGGAAAGTGTTCCCTGATTTCTCCTTCTTGCCTCTCAGCATCTGCCCACAGGTCATTCCCTGCTGACACAGACCAGCTCTCTCTCAGCTTATGTGTGGACACAGACCTGATCGTCTTCACTTACCTTTCTTCTGAAGCAGGGATTTGCTTTGCTTTGAGTTTTTTTTTGTAAGGATTTCCTTGAAGTCTCCATCAAACAGATCAGCAAACGAGTTAGAATTCTTTCTGCTGCCTACAGCAGGCCGGGTGCCCAGGAGCTCCGAGAACTGACAGGAATGTTAAGTGAGCTCACCTTCTTCTGCTTGGATGGTGATGGTTCACGATAGGGAGATGGTAGGGTAGGATGCAAGGGATAGATGCCCCATGCTTGCTCTTGACAGAGCACAAAAATTACATAGCCTCCTTCTTGTAAGTTCAAGAACAAAAAGGAACTTGAGAATAAAAGATGCCCAAGACCTTCTTTTGGCCCTTTGCTGCCTTCCCAAGTTTGGGGATCATGCTAGTGGGCGTGGCTAGCTGTTCTATTAGGCATAGCAGTAGTGGAGATAATGGACCAGTGTACTTTTATGGTGATATAAAGTTGAAAAAAAAATTTTTCTGTCTCTTAACCCACCCACCCATTCCATCTCTTGTACCAGGGTTTGGACTCAAGGCCTTGCCCTTGCTTGCGTGGCTGGTGCTGTACCACTTGAGACATGCTTCCAACTCTAATTTTTGCTGGTTATTTTGGAGATGGAGTCTTGTGGGCTTTTCTGTCCTGGCTGATATTGAACCATGATCCCTTGGATCTCAGCTTGATGAATAGCTAGGATTATATACATAAACCTCCAATGCTTAACTTTTTTTTTTTTTTTTTGAAACAAGGTTTCACTAGGTCTAGATTGGATTCAAACTTGTAATTCTTGTGCCTCAGCCTCTTCTGTCCCTCTTCTGGTAGTGCAGGTGTGCACCACCATTAAACATGCAGCTTAAGTTTTTCTTATATCCAGTATATAAAATTGAGCTTTTCAGTCAAAGATTGCTTTTATAGCTAATTTATATGAATCTAACCACAAAACAAAAATTTTGCATGCATGCATGCATGTATGTATGTATGGAAGGCCCAGTGCCATGATCTATCCAAGTCTTACTGTGACCTGGCCGAGGAGGGTATCGAGTAAGCCCAAGTGAGGGATATATTTTCAGTCTCTAGAGGTCCAGATGATCGTGAGCAGTTATGGAGATGTTTGGTCTTTGTCTCTCATCTAACATCACCTGCTTAAGGGTATACCACTCAGGGAACCCTTTGTGCCCATTTTCCTCAGGTTGGCAGTGTGCGGTTGGGCAGGAGGTGTTAAATGAGAAGTTGTAAGCTCCATCTCAGGGTCATTCTTTTTTCTTTTCCCAGCTACCAATGATCCAGGGAGTCCATGGTTACATGAAAACCATTGTGTCAGAAGACTAGCTCCCCACTAGTGCATGCTGGAATAGCACCTGCTACAAGGAGATGAATGTTTTACCGATACCCTGTTATTTTAAAAAAGCTTAAACTTTAACTTACTGCCTAAAAAACAAAACAAAACAAAAATCCTTACTTTTCTGAGTGTGGTGGCTCATACATATAATACCAGTACTTGGCGAGGCAGAGGCAGGAGAATTGTGAGTGTAAGGCCAGCCTCGGCTTTAGACCTTGTCTAACAAAAAATAATAAAAATGCTGAATTGATATCTTATTAGTTATCCCTTGGGGAATGGATTTTAGAGATGTTATCGAGTATTATGAATGCCCAAAGCAATCTTGACTGGATTTTTTTCATCCCTTCCAATTTAGTCACCTTGAATACATAAATATTTGTTTATTCTTCCTCATACTTGGCCTTGATTTTACTATTGATGAATGTATTTGTCCTTTGGTCCAAACATTTCCAAAGCCATTGCCCATTTCTTCTGGTAAATTGCTTCAGGAGGAAAAAAAAAAATCTTGATTCAGAGTTCTGTTTGGATTTTAGACATTCATTTTGGGCAAAAGAATTTAAAAAAAAAAAGAGGTTTGTCTCACATTTAAGGGGTTTGTTGCCAGGAGCCAAGATTCTTCTCTGGGAATTTTTCTTGCAAGTTATGTTGCCCTGAGCCAGTGTTCTGTAGCTCTTCCAAATCTGAGGGTGACTTGAATTACAGAAGCAATGTGGAGTTCATCCTTCAGTTTGGGGCCCGGAAAAATTAATGGTGAGAAACTGACAATGATGAGTTCCACTGTCTCTGGATGCATTCCACTGAGATTTCCAATTACCCTCTAGCGCTGTCTGAAAGGTTAATTTCAAAACTCGCACCATATCTAATTGTATTAGGAGCTCATGACTTGCGAAGGACAAATCTGTAGAAATGATTACCCTTGGAGGAGGAGGAGCACACGTAAGCAGTTTATCTGTGTTTAAAGTGCAGCTCTCAGGCTGCTCCTGTGTTGTGACTTTAGGCATAGTGTGTGTTGGCGTTTGCTCAGAGGATCTTCCTCTCTGCACGTGCACTCCAGGTGGACTTAAGAACCAGCTTCTATATTGAAACAACTTAAAGATGTAATATTCTTTCTTCTTGTCCCCTGACACCCCTTCCCCTTTGCCACCATGGTGTCTTTTTCCGGATCTCTTGACCCATCATCTCCCCGCGTGCCTCTTTTCCTGTGGTTGGTTGCTTATCCATGCATCCTCACCTGTCTGCCCTGAGTTGCAGAGCTCATCTGCTTCCTTTGCCTGCCCTGTAGGAGTACCAGGCTCAGGTGGAAGAGATGAGGCTGATGATGAACCAGTTGGAAGAGGACCTGGTCTCCGCCAGAAGACGGAGTGATCTCTATGAATCTGAGCTCAGAGAATCTCGGCTCGCTGCTGAAGAATTCAAGCGGAAGGCAACAGAATGTCAGCATAAACTGTTAAAGGTAGAGCACAAGTACGGATCATCTTCCCAAGATGCCAGGGCCCCACTAGCTTAACAAATAAATGTAGGTTTTAGGGATGTCATAGGAAGCTCCTGGTCTTTGTGTCCGGCAAGAAGATAACATTCACTGCTATTGTTACTGTTTCAGTCACACAGAGAAAGTACAAATATCTGTAAGACTTCTGGGGTGTTGACATTTTCTAAATATTATATCTTTTGTCATTTACAGGCAAAGGATCAAGGGAAGCCTGAAGTAGGAGAATATTCCAAACTGGAGAAGGTATGTTTCCCATTGATTGTTTTTGGTTTTTGAGATAGAAGGGGGAGGTGTGGTTCTGGGGTTTGAACTCAGGGCTTTGCACTTGTAGGCAGGCATTCTCCCATTTGAGCTACACCCCCGGCCTTTTGTTCTAGTTATTTTTTTTCTGGTAAGTTCTTACTTTTGCTCAAGGTTAGTGGCAGATCAGTCATCCTACCTCTGCCTCCCTTGACTATTTCACTAGCTTGTTAAGAAATAGGTTCTTGATGTCATTTTTTTTTCTCAGCTCTAGCTGGGCTTCAACCATAATCCTCTTTATTTCTTCTCCCAAGTAGCTGAGATTATATGAATGAGCTACTGCATCTGATCCTAGTATAAGCTTTTTTTGGGTAATACTGTGATTTGAACTCAGGACCTCACTCTTGGGAGGCATGTGTTCTACCTCTTCTTGGTTAATATTTGAGATAAAGTCTCACTCTGTGCCCACGCTGGCTTGAGCATAAAATTTCCTATTTTCTGTCCTATATCTCCTATTTCTCATAGCTGGGATGACAGGCGTGCACCACTGTGCCACGCCATTGTGCTTCTGCTGTATACGGAATGGCAGGCAAGCACCACTACCCGGAGCTATTGGTTGAGATGGAGTCTCATGAACCTTTTAAGCCCTGGTTGGCCTTCAGCTGTGATCTGCTGATCTCTGTCTCCCAAGTAGCTAGGATTATAGGCTTGAGCTACTGCACCCATCTGCATATTAAAGTATTACTATCAGTGGGAGTCTAAGAGGTCTTTCACAATGGCTTGAGAACTCTTTTAGGTTTATTATATTATTTATTAATATTATTATTATTATTATTTGCTGCTGTGGACTGAATCCAGCTCAAACACCAGCGCCTTTCCAGGTTTATTTTTTCCTTAATTTTTTTTTTTCTTTTTGCAGAACTGAGGTTTGAACTTAGGGTCTTGGGCTGGCACTCTACCACTGAACCACACCTCTAGCCATGCTTTTTTGCTAATTATTTTGTGAGATGGAATCTAGTGAACTTTTCTGCCCCAAATGGCCTCAAATCTTGATCCTTCAGGTCTCAGCCTTCTGTGAAGCTAGGCTTACAGGCATGAGCCAGAGACACCTGACTTTTAGTTTTACTGTGATCGTCCACCTTCCCATGTGATAGTTCTAAAAGAGAGCTAAGATACTTCTTTCTCGGTTGCATCCCCTCAGAGCATGTATATCCAGTGGTTATATCTCCCCGTTGTAGTATGTAGCTCCGAATTAAAACATGGAAATTCTAAAATCAGTTTGCTGGGTACAAGAAAGTTTCATTTGAACATGTCCATTTCTGTATACAGTGCTTCCTAAGCAGTGTCTCCATCCTTCTGCTTCTTCCCTTCTCTTTCTCATTTCCTTCTTCCCCCTCTCCCATCCCAAACCTGTCTCATCAAATTCCCTTATTCCATTTTTCACACGTGCCCGTAAACTGTTTTGACCGTGTTCACTTTGCTTCTCCCTGAAATTTTTGACTGTGTTATCAGGGCACTTGACATTTCTGTGTTGCTGGTTCTAGGAGAAAAAAAAAAATAGACTGACATGGAGCTTTGCCCTGAGATGTCAGAGCTTCTGGCAGGCCAGTTGGGTTCTTCCTTGCCATTAGTTGTTTAGAAAACAAACCCCAAGGACCCCCATGGGAACTTGAAAGAAATAGGACTGCAGTAAATGCAGCGAGATGTGAGGTGTGATGCTGATTGGCCTTTTGCCTTATTTCCTGGTGTGTCAATGATAGGTGAATGCTGAGCAGCAGCTCAAAATCCAGGAGCTCCAGGAGAAGCTGGAGAAGGTAAGCCTGAGGTGATTTTGGGGGGACCTACCCCCCCCCCCCCCACACCTATTTCCACATCCCTTTCTTTGCTTCTTTCCTGGAACATCGAAGATGAGAGAAACAGAATTAGTCACCTCGGTGCTGAGGAAAATGGAGGGGGGGAGGGAGTGATTACCTGAAAATATCAGGGTTCTGAATGTGTGTGTGTGTGTGTGTGTGTGTGTGTGTGTGTGTGTATTTTTTTTTGAGACATGTCCACAGTATTTCCTTTTTAAAACCCAAGCTATGTGAGACTCCCACGTAAAAATTTCTAATATGCTATGAGAGAGCCCAAGAGGTGGTTCCTTGTATTTCAGGGGACCTGGTGTCCCCGCATGGAGTCCTGGAGAATAGTTGGGAGACCCTCAGAGTCACAATGTGGCAGAAGACGGGCTGGGTTTGATATCCAATTTCTTGCAAATGTTTTACTAATGGCCCTGCTTCTATTTTTATTTTTATTTATTTATTTATTTATTTATTTTTTTGGGTCCCGTTGTGGGGCCTGAACTCTGGGCTTAGGCACTGTCCCTCAGCTCTTCAGCTCAAGGCTAGCGCTCTACCACTTGAGCCACAGCGCCACTTCCGGCTTTTTGCTTATGTGGTGCTGAGAATCGAACCCAGGGCCTCAGGCATGCAAGGCAAGCGCTTTACCACTGAGCCAACTTCCCAGCCCCATCTATTTTTATTTTTAATACTGTTTCCTGACTTTTCTTCCCCAGCCTTATTAAGATACAGTTGGCAAATAACAAGAACTGAAAGTTTTTGTTTTTGTTTTTTTTTACAGTTTCTCCTTTTTAAGATTTTATTCTTTTTTTTTTTTTTTTGCCAGTCCTGGGGCTTGAACTCAGGGCCTGGACACTGTCGCTTGACCTTCTTTTGCGCAAGGCTAGCACTCTATCATTTGAGCCACAGCGCCACTTCCGGCTTTTTCTGTGTATGTGGTACTAAGGAACCGAACCCAGGGCTTCATGCATTCATGCTAGGCAAGCATTCTACCACTAAGTCACCTTCTCAGACCCTTTTTAAGATTTTTTTTTTTTTTTTTTGGGTCCGATCGTGGGGCCTGAACTCTGGGCTTGGGCACTGTCCCTCAGCTCTTCAGCTCAAGGCTAGCGCTCTACCACTTGAGTCACAGCGCCACTTCCGGGTTTTTTCTTTTTGCTTATGTGGTGCTGAGGAATTGAACCCAGGGCCTCAGGCATGCAAGGCAAGCGCTCTACCACTGAGCCACCTTCCCAGCCCCCTTTTTAAGATTTTAATGAAAGCAAATACATGTGAGGCTGGTGGCCTCATATAGTCTGATCTTTCAGTGCTATTAGCTGGTAGTGTACTTAAGACCCAAATAAAAATGAGTAACTCTGAAGTCCAGCAGGTTAGCTGGGTTGTTTTTTTCTGTAATGATGGATTTGTGAATGATCACAAACTATGACTATAACGCTCCCATGCGAAGTTTTTACTTAAAAATAATTATAACTGTAGGTTTCTTGTTTTGTTTTTTATTCTGGTAAAAGTTGTGAATATTCTCCATAGGAAACTTAGCAAATGAGATCATTCAAATAACAAAGTAAGTGGTCAGAGGTAACAACGTTAATTTGTCATTGGACCAATCCATCTACAATTTTTTGGTCTGATTAACTATATTCTATATTGTATGGTGGTGGAGATGCCACTGATTTTTTTTTTTGTAGTCCAACAAAGAGAAATACATTAAACAATGACAGGATGCATGCCAGATTCAGTGGTGTTAAAAAAGTGCCCCTTCGTATAGGTGAAATTCACCACAAAAAAGAAGGCTTATGTGTGGGTTTTTTTTCCTGCTATGTATTTTGAAAAATGGATGCAGTCTACACCAAGGGTGACCTACTTTGTCCATCCACACTGTTGTTACCATCTTGTCCTTCTTGTCCCCCCGTAAGGCTGTAAAAGCTAGCACCGAGGCCACTGAGCTGCTGCAGAATATCCGCCAGGCCAAGGAACGGGCTGAGAGGGAGCTGGAGAAGCTGCAGAACCGAGAAGATTCTTCAGAAGGCATAAAAAAGAAGCTTGTAGAAGCGGAGGTGAGCACGGGGCCTCCAGCCTGCCATGGACTCACCCCAAGTGACCTTGTGATTGACCTTGGTTGTGCCAAGGGAAAGGAACGGAAAACCATCACTTAAAGAAGTTTGACCAAACTTCTTCCCTTCTGAAGATCCCTTTGAAACTTGACAGGCTTGGAAACTTTTCCACCCACCCCCAGAGGGAAGAAAGATCTGTCTCAGCCGCTCCAAGCCCACTGACGTCTCAGCAGAAGCTTTGCTGTCTGTTTCCCTCTGGCCTCCTCACTAATCTGGGAGAATTTATATTTTTAGGCTCACTATAACTGCATCTCCGAGTCTCTCTTCTTCTCCTCCTCTCTGTTTTGCCTTGCCGTCCCTCCTACCATGTGAATAATGTTTAATTTTTCAAGGCAGTACCTTTTACCCACGTGACAGTGACTCTCAGATCCATATTTTGGGGCCTCTTCTCTCCCTCAGATTCTTTGTTGTTGTTGTTGTTGAAACCTTTTATACAGTTACACTGAACATAGCACGAGTGCTTTTTTATTGTACAACTTAAGCTGAGTAGATGAATATAGAGTAAAAAAAAAAAAAAAGTGACACTTCTTTAGGGGTTTCTGCCAATCCCTGGCCTGGGATGTTTGTTCTATAGAGCAGATGTGACATCATCGTTTCCACCATTCTAGTGCTGAGTCTTTCATTTTTTTCCAACAAGTCTGGGTGTGACTCTACCCACACATGGCTCTTTAAAGCGGTCCTTACCCCCTACTCCTGGCCCTGTTTCCCCTGCTCCTCTACAATCCTGGGTGCTTCAGATTTCAGGTGACCTTGGTGTCTTCTCCCTCTTCTGGTGCCTCACATTGGTCAGGGCCACCAGCTTTCTTCTGCTCACCCTGGGCTTGAGACCTTGGCGCCGTCCCCTTGATCTTGGGCCCTGCCACTCAGTGAGTCACTCAGTCCTATAAATACATGCTGTTTCTCCCCCTCATTCCCTTACCCCCGCCCTCCTTACTGCTTCTGTAGCCTTCTTCAGAATGCAGGCCCTTTTCAGTCCAGCAAATGTAGCAGTTTCTTGGTCTTTGCTTCCTCTCAGCTAACTCTCACAGTGTGAGACTCCTGGATCCCTCCAGGCATCCCTGCCCCTTCCCAAAGCCTTCAGGCGGTTCTGTATATCTTAAGGGCACCTTTGAGCCTGGCACATGAAACTCTAACCGTCTCACCCATAAGTTCTGTCATTGCTGCCTTTTACCTGTTCCTCCCTAACCCATCCAGTGGCAAATCTAGGCTTTACCTGGGGCTTGTGCTGGCTCTTGATCACACCCCTGTTTCTGCAAATGGGCTTTGTTTTGTGTGGGACACCATTCTTCTCCTTCCTTTCCAACCCTCCCCACTTCAAACTCTCCCAAACCCTTCCTCTTCAATGCTCCCACTTCAGTGTCACTCTGCTATTGGTTGAAAGTCCTCCTTTCTGCCTCCCAGAGCATCCCACACCTGTTTTCTTCGTGTCCACACCCCTACAGCCCTTTAACGTATGTTGTCTTTCTTTGTATTTGTCTTATCTTTTGCAAGGGTTGGGGAATGACGTCATCTTCCTCTCTATTTCCCATGATGCCTAGTATGGTACTTTGCAGATAGTAGGTGCTTGGTAAATATTTGAATGAATGAATGCACTCTCGGAATCGACGCAGCTGAGCCCTTGAATTATAGAGTCTTCTTTTCTTCACTGTTGCTTCAGGTGGCCGAGAACTTTTCTTCCCGATTTGAGCATATGCCTCTGGAGGGCTCTTTCCCTCCCAAGCAGGTGGTATTGCGCCATTAAAACTCTCTGATTGATTCACGACCTACAGGAACGCCGCCATTCTCTGGAGAACAAGGTAAAGAGACTAGAGACCATGGAGCGTAGAGAAAACAGACTGAAGGATGACATCCAGACAAAATCCCAACAGATCCAGCAGATGGCTGATAAAATTCTGGTGAGCAGGAACAGAAGTTGCAAAGTCCAAAGATAAACAGGTTAGAGATTGCCAAGGGAATGGGGTGAGATAGAAGTAAACACTCCTGGTGGAGTTATTGCAGAGTTGGTGAGTTTAAGAGAGCTGGTTTCAGTTGAGCGCCATGTTGTAGAATAGTATGAATGACCAAATACTGGCTGTTTCAGCACTGGTAACAGATCTGATCATATAGATATATATAATTTTTTTTTGCTCTCTTTGCTTACTGCCTGGCATTTCTTTCTTTTTTCTTTTTGAGTAGAACATGCATCTTTTCATTTTCTATACATTTTTTAGGAGCATATACATTTTTCTCTCAGCAGAGCTCTGTACGGCTGAGTAACTTCATGTCACCAATTTACAACCCCATAAAGGTTTAGAATTTTTAGACCCAAACCCCAGATTCCTGCTTTTAGAGAAGAAAGGAATTAGTCAGACAGAATTGTTTTTCTCAGAATAGTATTTGTCATAGATCTGTGTTCACCCACTCACTCTCTGCTACAGTTGGTTTTATTGTTATAATTAAAACAGAAAAGTTTTTCTTAGATGTGGCGGGTATTTTTTTTTTTTTTTAAGGTTTGTAGTCATCTAGACCTTCTTAGGCTCTGATGACCAAAGTAATCAAGGAAACACTGCTTGCAAGTTTTGTGCCTACTAGGAAGGAAGGTGTTAACTTTGAAAGGGTCTCCTTGGATCTCTGCCCCAAAGTCAGAATTTTGTTGTCATGGTTGAGAAACTCAGTGATGATTGAAGTCCATGCATGACCTCCTTTTTGTCCCATCCCTGGGAGAGTTTTGAGTTGTTCCTCCCCATTATATAAGAAGGTAAGGAAATGAACAGGCTGCTCCATCTCTTTCTCCACGGCACTTCTTAGTAGCAGGGTTCCAGCAAGAACCTCAAGAATGACTCAAGAATGGCCAACTTACGCTTACTCAGTTTAAACCAGCCCATCTCCACCTGAATTGTTCAACCCTTGATGCATTTCTCTGTGTAGACTAGTAAGAATATGGATTGTCTCGAACAAATGGGTAAAAGAGGAATTGGTTATGTTGTACGTTGGTACCTGGTCTTTATATATGTATATGTGTCTGCACACAAAGCCAAGTGCATGACTGTTAGTCTACCCTCTCCGTTCTCTTGTTCTATCATCAAAGTTTCTCTTGGCTGTTGTCAAGGATGGGAGTTTTTATCATGAGTAAAATTAGGTCCCACTACTGCTGTCTATCCCTTGCTTGATACAAACGAAGTGGTTAACTCTCTTGTGGTTGCAAAGTATTCCTCTGTTTTAACGGTGATGTGTTCATTCATTCATTCAACAAATATTTAATGAGCTTCTACTATGTGCCAGGCACTGTTCCAGGAGCTGGGAGTGTAGCAGCAAACAGCGGTATTTGCATAACACAACTGCAGGGTTGATCCAACACAATATAGAAAAAGAGATGTTTTTAAAAAATGACAACAACAACAAAAAATGCCAAACCACCAAGCAGTCAGACTTTAGACTATCTGCTTTTCCAAATGTTTGTTTGTAATTAAAATGTGGGAATCCAGACTTCCACATTCTTGGATTTTTCTGTGTTCTAAAACTCCCATTCATAGATAGACCAGAAATTTTGGTTTCAGAAATTGTCCATCTCAGGCTTCTCAGCTATTTGGACCTATTTTTAGATTCTGATTTCCATTTTGGTGCCATCTTATGAAGACTGAAACTAAGGAAAGATGATATCAAGTGATTCTTTTTTAATCCAAAAGAAAATTAAGTGCTTTCTTTGCCTGAATGTATCTTGCCAACTGCCCAAGTGCCTTTGTGGTTGTGACTTTGTCTAACTGAAGGTGCCTTTTGCTCAAGAACCCTTTGCTTAGGATGCAGAGTGGTCCTTAGTACTGTTATATAATGATGATTCTGGGGGAACAGATCCCCCAAATGATACTTCCCTGAAAATATTTGCTATTCTCCTAAGAACTTTCCAAACAGATAATTGGAGGTTCTTATTATACCCAAGTCTTTGGCGTTAATCAAAGCAGGCAGTCCTTTAGTGAGCATACATAAAGCTCTGAAAAAGTGTTTTTATTAATTAGAATCCTGTTTACATTCAACTTTCCCATATCACATCTGTTTGATTGATGTTGATTTGTGCTTCTGGTTTTAAGACCAAACATAGATTGCAGTAGATTTTGTGCACCTGGTCTTAACGCTGAACATTTTAGTCCCGTCTCGTCCCGTTTCCGCCCTCTCCCCACCCCAAGTAAAGCCTGTGTCTACAGACTAGAATTTCAAAAGCTTAATCACTAACATTTCACGTACACGTGATTCTTAACGTCCTTTTTTTAAAGTATTTTTTTTTGCCTCCATTCCATGGACATATCCTGTATAATTTCCCCATTCTTCAGAATTCCCATAATTGCTTCCACTTCAAAGAAAAATTTCATAATAGTGCAAAGAGATGAAAACTTGGAGTAATGACTTTTGATATCAGTAATTAACTAATGGGTCCAGATTCATAAGAATTAATTTAGACGCAGCGATCTGTGTGTTCAGAGCATGCTCTGGTGAATGGAATGCGTCTTTTAAAAGTTCAGTGTATAATATGCTGACAAATGAATTGGTATAATTTCCAAATGAATTCCAATTTTGTTGAAAAAGCAGAAAACTTAACAATGGAAGAACTAAAGAGAACCTTAAATTTGAGCTACTAATATTGCTCCAGATTCTCTTTCCATCTCTAATATGTATGCATGGATTTCCCATTCTTATGACGATGATTTTGTGTTCCTGTTGGCTTGCATTAGCATTAGTTCATACAAATGTTGTATCACACATGTCTTTTGCAACATTCACATTCCACACATAGCAATCAGTGAAAATTTTGAACCTCAAAGTGCTTGAATCTTAATGTTAGTATTTCCTTTTAGATAGGGTTCTTGAGCAACAGTTTTGTGAATGAGGAAAATGCAAGATACTGTTTATTATCATAATTACTTTTCTCATTTAAGGCTGTCATAACAGTAAAACAGGCCTGAGACTCAAGACAGTGGTCAGGGGCTTTGTGCTTGTACTAAACTCTGAAGTGTTACCTTCTTTCCTTTGTTTCTCTGTGCCAAGTTGAGCAGCTACCTTCTGTCTGACCTCTGATATACTTCTGATCCTAGCCTCACAGCCTTCCACTGTGTGTGTGTATGTGTGTGTGTGTGTGTGTGTGTATGTGTATGTGTATGGTATGTGAGAGAGAGAAACCTCAGGGCCAAGCTTGGTGGGGGTTTCCTTCCCATCAGTCTTAGCTAGTAACGGAGGAGCAGCTGTTTGTTACCTGTGGTGCCTGTTTCCTTTGAGTAGCTAACAAACATTCTGGGGCTCTTCTCTTGGCACGCTTGACTGTCTATTCTTTTGTGTCCAGGAACTGGAGGAGAAACATCGAGAGGCTCAAGTCTCCGCCCAGCACCTAGAAGTACACCTGAAACAAAAAGAACAGCACTACGAGGAGAAAATCAAGGTAATGGCACTTCTGATCTTCCCTGGCATACCTCCTGTAGTATGTGTGTGGGGTTCTTCTCTTCCCAGGCATGTCTGGCTGCTTCTTGCCATACCAAAGGGCTGTTTGGTATAAATGCTGTCTTTATTTCCTGACAAGAGGCTTTGAAGTTTAAAGTTAAAAAAAAATGTTATTAAGTATTTCAATTATATCTTTTTTTCCTTTTTAGTATTTCACTGTCAGTCATGAAAATTTAGATGTAGCTATGTTTTTACACATGCTTTACTTTCTTTTTCTTCCTGTGTCTCAGACCTCAGGATCTTTTCATTTGTTTTAAAATACATCATTAGAGTTGAGTGTGATGGTTGTGCTTGTAATCCCAGTACTTGAGAGGCTAAGATAGGAGAATCTTGAGTTCAAGGCCCAGCTTTGGCTATGTAGCAGGTTTTAGACCAAGCTGGGTGACATAGGGAGAGGTTATTTTAAAAAAACGAAATAAAAAAATCCCAAGACTATCCCTGAAAACTTTTTTTCACTGAAGATCTGGTAGCAAGCTTTCTTGCTGTTATTCTGAAAATGCGGCTCTTGCACTCCCATTCTTGAAGCGTTTGACAGGGAATAGCATCTCCGTTGGCTGTTATCTTCCTACATCCCTCCCTGATTGAGGTTGTGAAGTCAACTGTTAGTAGTAGTCTTACCAGCTTGCTTTGAAACTAATCTTTTTCTTTAAAGTTTTACTTTGACTTTAATTCTTTTGAAGTTTTGCTGAGGTATCTATATTTTATTTTATATTCTTGGAGCCATATAGAGATTTCAAAGAGGTTGGCATCATTTTTTTTTTTTTTTTTACTGTAGGAAATTAATGGTCATTCTGTCTCAAGTGGTCTCCTCCTTTTTTGTCTTTCCATTTGAGAACTCGATTAAACATCTGTGAGATGACCTCTAATTTACTTGTTCTTTTTTATATTTCCCATTTTTCTGTTTCTTTGTGCTCCATTCTGAGTAATTTCTGCTGCCTTGTTTTCCTGTTTGCTAACTCTCCTAGCTCTGTCTAATCTGCTGTTTTACTTGCCTACTGAGTTTTTAATTTCAGTAATTATATATATACATATATATGTATATTAATGGCAGGCATGCTGTTTGGTTCATTCACAAATACATTTGCTTAATTAACTCAATTTTTAAATTTTGTGCATTTATTTTCAGGTCAGTCTTTCATTTCCTAAAAAGCAGTGCTAAGCACAGTTGTTTGATTATTGGTATTTTTGATGAGTATTTTGTTATTTTTCTTGGTTTTCTTTTTTCCGCAGGGCTTGTTTCCTTTTGTGTGCCTGGATGTGTGTGTGTGTGTGTGTGTGTGTGTGTGTGTGTGTATGTTTGTGTGCCTGTATATTTTCGGCTAAACTGGGAAACCATATGTTTTTATATATATAATATATATATATATATATAGAGAGAGAGAGAGAGAGAGAGAGATGGATGGCGGGGAGAATTTTTTTTTTGGTGGGGCTTAAACTCTGGGCCTGGGAGCTGTTCCTCAGCTCTTCAGCTCAAGGTGAGTGCTCTACCACTGGAGCCATGGTGCCACTTACTGTTTTCTGAGTGGTTTATTGGAGATAAGAATCTCATAGCCTTCCCTGCCCAGGCTGGCTTTGAACCACTATCCTCAGATCTCAGCCTCCTGCGTGGCTAGGATTACAGGCATGAGCCACCACGCCTGGCTTGAAAACTTTGTTTTGTAATGTGCTTGGGTTTGAATTTAGTGCCTTACACTTACTAGGCAGGCAGGTGCTCTATAGTTGAGCCATGTCCCAGGCCTTCTTTGGAAAATGATAATGGGAAGTTTTTTGGGACATTGGATGAAAATGTGTACCTGTCTTGGTGTGTGTGTGTGGGTGTAATCCTGAGTTTCTTTTTCTATCTTGATTTAGCAAATGCCTCTTGTTAAAAACAGCTTTGGCCAGGTGTCAGTGGTTTACACCTTTAATCCTCGTTATCCAGGAAGCTGAGATCCAGAGGATCTCAGTTTAGAGCCAGCCCAGACATTAAAGTCAGCTTGACTCCAAGATATTTCCAAAATAACTACTAAAAAGCTGGGCTGGTTTTGAATCTTTAACTACTTTATTTTTTGCATAGGGGATCAGGAAAAAAATGTTTTTTGTCCTTTTTTCATTTCTCCCTACTTTTTTTTTTCCTGTCCTGAGCATTGAACTCAGGGCCTGAGTACCATCCCTGACTTTCTTTTGCTTAAGGCTGGTACTCTATCACTTGAACCACAGGTCCACTTCTGGCTTTCTTTGGTAGTTTACTGGAGATAAGAGTCTTATAGACTTTTCTGCCCAGGCTGGCTTTGAACAACGATCCTCAGATCTCAGTTTTCTAAGTAGTTAGTAGCAATACCTACTGGCATCTGGCCATTTTTCCTTACTTGTAACTCTGTTTACTAAAACTTAAAAAAAAAGCAAGGCTGGAGATGTGGCTCAAGTGGTAGAGTGCCATCTGGACAAATGTGAAGCCCAAAGTTGAAACCCTGGTACTAGAAAAAGAGTAAACAAATACAAAACAAACAAACAAAAAACCCAAACAGAAAACTGGCTTTGTATTATTCTTTCTTATCTTTTCCTGCTTCTTAACTCTCTTGCTCACTTTTAAGTGCTTGTGAAGAAATGTTTCTGTATTTTCTCAAGAATATTTTAAATTGTTTTCAGTAGGAGGGCTGGCCTGACTCATCTAGCCCACTGTTTTCTCTGAAATGGATGTCTGCTGATCACTTTCCTTTTAAGAAAATCACATCACGTTTTCATAATGACTCTCTCCAAGCTTTCAGCTCGTTCCTACGTTCTTGAGAAGCAGGCATGGCCATTACATCTAAAATACGATCTCCTCCCCTTTCACACCAGATATTGTCAGGTTTTTTGGGTAATCTTGTCATAGTTTTGGTTGATACCTTGGCCATGCTCACCCTGTCCCCCCTTTCCTCCCCCCCAATCTTCCCTCCTGTTTTCTTTGACCCTTGGTGTGAGTTTTCAGTTAATTTTCATTAAGATGAATATAGGAGAATAACTCAGAAGTGATCTCAGAATGTTCTTATTATAGGACAACCCCTCCCCCTTCCAGCCTTAATGGCTTTTCAACTTTGTATACCAATTTTTAGTTTCAAAGAATTCTTATTGGTTTCCTGACTCTTTAGAACAAACTGATTTTCAGAAAACGATGAGACTGTATACAGTAGTCCACTAGCACCTTTGCATGATGACAGTAATCTTTTGAAAAATCCACTGTGTGATTTGAGTGATTATACCCACGTTCCCATCAAAAACCATGTTCCACTTGGTGCTGGTGGCTCATGTCTACAATCCTAACTACTTAGGTGTCTGAGATCTGAGGATCAGGGTCCATATCCAGGCTGGGCAAACAGCTCCAAGAGATCCAAGAGACTATTCTTGCCAATTAACTGTAAAGAGCCAGAACTGGAAGCATGGTTTAAGTGGTAGAGGACCAGCTGTGTGTTGCTACCTGTAGCCTGGAACTGAAGAAATTAGAACAGAGAAGAGAGTAAAAAAGCAGGATCCAGAGGGTCAAAGCTTACCGACTCTTGAATACTTCCTATAAGCAAGCCTGTTTACTTAGTTTAGTACAGGGAAGGTTACCATAAGTATATGCAGAAAACAAGATATCAGTTTATTCTGTCATTACAATCATTGACAAGAAACAGAGTTTGTGTAAATATTGAATAACCGGCTCCCTTATTGTGTTGGGGGTGAAGACTGCAACTTAGACACAACTTAGACATCTATCCTACTTTATCTGTTTTGACCTTTCTAGGGTTCCGTTCTCAGCTTTCTGAGTACTGATGAGGTTGCCTTCCAACCTCTTAACCCTTGCCTAGTCTTTTTTTTTTTTTGTCTGTCGTGGGGCTTGAACTCTGGACCTAGGCGCTGTCCCTCAGCTCTTCAGCTCATGGCTAGTACTCTACTGCTTGAGCCACAGCTCCACTTCCAGTTTTCTATTGGTTTAGTGGAGATAAGAGGCTCATGCACTTTCCTGCCCAGGCTGGCTTTGTACCTTAATCCTCAGATCTCAGCCTCCTGAGTAGCTAGGATTACAGGTGTGAGTCTTCAGTGCCTGGCGTCTCTTTCCTTACAGTTCAGCTTCAGAGCTAAAAAGCTGAATGGAGGTCCTAAAACGAAGCCCCAGGATTGGCGTGTGTGTGTGTGTGTGTGTGTGTGTGTGTGTGTGTGTGTGTGTGTGCGTGTGTGCGTGTGTGCGCGCACACACACACACACACACACACAGAGCCATATTCTGTCTTAAGTCAATTTAGGTGTCTTCAATGGGATCCTTAATTTCTAAATACTTCTTCTCTTTTCTTCCCCTCCCCCACCCAAACATATTCTTGTTCATCCTTCTGCCACCTGTCAAAAGCTGAGCGATGCTTCTTCTGGTCCAGTTACCTCTTATTTGTATCCATCACTGCCAAAGCCAAGGTCTTATTTTGAACAATGGTGTCCTGAAAATGTCTTTCAGGACGTTAGCGCCCCACGAAAAAGGAGCACATCCGCTCTCACTATTCTGTAGTCTCTGCTGCCTTTTAGACGGAAAGAACTTTGTTTTTATAGATCTCAGGGAATGTTAGGGAAAGGTCTTTTTTTGCTTCTATCTTCCCTGCTGGAAATCTGTATTAAACCACTTCTTTTTAACCTTGTCTGCTTTGTGTTGCCTGTTCCCTCTTTTCTAAGGCCATTTGAGTAATAATTAGGCTCATACCCCAGATTCCACCCTGTTCTTGCTTATAATTTTAGCATCACTCTCAGACATCTAGGAGAGGGGGCCACTTTCCCCGTTGAGCGGCTCCCATCCTCTTATGACCCTGCTCTCCACCTTCTGCTCTTCTCCACCGACTCCCATTTTATTTTTTTTTCATCAGTCAGTTCTAGTTGAAAGCCCTCTTTGAAGTTTGTTCTTTCCTTTATCATGTGGACCCTTTCCCTGCTGACCAGTTCCTTTTAGAGATGATGTCCCCAGGGAGCTATGCCAACCTCTCCACAATAGGCAGATTTCAGTGCCATCTGTGACCCCAGTTCTTGCAACTTCATCCCCAACATCCTCTTGTCCTGCTTGATGTAGTTGGTGTCATTGGCAAAGGCAGAGGGATTCTTTGTGATGGAGAGGCATAGGGTCTTGGTCAAAGGCTTGGGTGAGTTTATCATGTCTTCTTTCTTCTTTTCTGTCTCAATTGGTGTTTTGGCAAGTGGTTAGGTCTGTGTGTACCTTAGAACATTAGATCAGCCTGGTGGTTGGTGACACCATTACTGTTTTATTTTTTTCCCCTCTTGGGAACAGTAGGTGCTTACAAGGCCATTCTCAGCTCTTAGACCATAGGATTTCTTTTCCCCTGGGAAAGGCTTTTTTTTTTTCTTTCCAGGGACTTTTTTTTCCCCCTCTAGGTAGATTAAAGAGTAGAGGGGAAAGACTTTTTTTTTCTCCTCCTTTTCTTTTCCACCTATTGACCGTGCCATCTACATTACTGGTAGGCAGCATCCTCTCGTCCCTGGCTGTTTCTGAACATCAGCCTCCTTTGCACAGACTTCTTCTGGCTTCAGCGTCTCTCCCTTCACACATGCCGTGTAGGAGCATCCAGCACAGGTTTTGTACAAATCAGGAGCAAGGAGTGTCCTGAAAACTACTGGTGCCTTGTCTAAGAAAAAGTTATCCCCAACTAATACTTGTAAGTTACAAGAACTTTATCTCCTGGTTCTAGATCAGTTAGAGAGATCTTTTTCTCCCTTCTCATTCTGGAATCTACTTCATCTTGACTATCTTTTCTGGTCTTTGTGGCTGCTGATTTTAAAGTTAGTTAACTAGTTCAAGTCCATCTGATACTTTGATGAATTCTTCATCTCCATCTTAGTTGAGAAACAGATTCCTGATTTTTCCATTCTCTTTACTCTTGGCTTTGGAGGCCTTAACCTTTCTACTGCTTTCTCCTTCTTTCCCTCTTTTCTCATGTTGCTCCGTTTAGACCCCAACCCCCAGTCTTGGCTACACAGGACATTGATTTCTTTTGTTTTCCTAGGTATTGGACAGTCAGATAAAGAAAGACCTGGCTGACAAAGAGAGCCTGGAGAACCTGATGCAGAGACACGAAGAGGAGGCCCATGAGAAGGGCAAGATTCTCAGCGAGCAGAAGGCGGTAAGTACAAGAGCCTCGTTTTCCAAAGGAGGGGTTCTGAAAATATGCCATGAATCACTCACTTGAGAAAATCCATCTCATTTGGTGGCTTTTTTCTGTGTGATCTTGGGGAGTTTATACGTAACAGGAAGCTTTCTCTGAAACTGCTTCCTGTACAAAAAAAAAAAAAAAAAGGAATAGCCAGTGGTGATGGGGTCAGCCTTATGCTTTTCTTTAATAAGTCATGTGGATTTGCCACCTACTAGGACATGATCCTCCAAAATGCCTCCTCAAAACAAACAAAAAAAACAGTGGCCCTGGCGTGCATTTTTCTACTTTTTGTTTGCTAGTTTCTGTTCTTTCTAACCCATGGGAGCTATCTCAGAAACCCACTATTCTCAGAATTCACTCAGGATCATTGTGAATACAATATTCTTACTATCTCAGACTCCCTTCAAGACTTTGCATATCAGAATCTCTAAGGGAGGGTTGTGGGAATTTTTTTTCTTTCAATGTTAACTAGCAGCCAACCTCCCCCATCCCTGGTTCTTATTATTCAGTAAGTTGGGGGTGAAATGGTGGTGTAGAAAAACATGTGATCATTCTGAACTTGCATGTCCAGGTCACATGCATGAGACATGGGGAATGTAAGAAAACCTGCTTATACCTGGCATGTCAGGTTCTCTTTTTTTTTTGGTCGGCCGTGGGGCTTGAACTCTGGGCCTGGGCCCTGTCCCTCAGCTCTTCAGCTCAAGGCAAGCGCTCTACCACTTGAGCTACAGCAGCACTTCCGGTTTTCTGGTGGTTTATTGGAGATAAGAGTCTCATGGTCTCTCCTGCCTGGGCTGGCTTTGAACCTTGATCCTCAGATCTCAGCCTCCTGAGTAGCTAGGATTACAGGCATGAGCCACCAGCGCCCGGCTATGTCATGTTCTCATATGGACACTTTTGTGTGTTTATAGAGCAAGCCAAGCCATTTAGGCAGTGTGGAGACACTTAATTTCAGTTAGAAAACAACTGAGTGCCATCCATTTGAGTAATGGCACCCGTGAGCTTTGGGGTAGAGAGTAATGGCACCCTTGAGCTTTGGGGTAGAGAGTAATGGAGTCCCTTGTTGTCTCTGGCCAGCCTGCTGGCATTTCAGAGGAAGTGTGTACCCTGGCTTACGTTGCCCACATTCATCCTAGTGTGGTCTAGCAGGTGAGGTTTCAAAGCATCCCCTATGTTTCAGATGATCAATGCGATGGATTCCAAGATCAGATCTCTGGAACAGAGGATTGTAGAACTGTCAGAAGCTAATAAACTTGCGGCAAATAGCAGTCTCTTTACCCAAAGGAACATGTAAGTGTTTAGAGTTGAACTATGTATACAACTATACATTGGTCTTTTCCTCTTGATATCCAGACTCTTTTCTCCCTCTCTCTGGTGGAGCTTCAGCAAATTTAATTACTTCTGTACCTTGGCCCCGTCCTTGTATACTTGTATAATTTTGCCCTCTCTTAAATGCTCTTACTACTGTGGCCTCTGTTTTGAATCAGGTTTTCTTAAGTACTTCAAATTACCATCAGATTACAGAGTGCTTTGGTCTGTCTAATGAGACTATTTATAGTGTGCTTTCAAAAAGCTGCTGCCCCTGTTCCCCAGATGTGCCTTCTGTAATCAGTAAGAGGTGATCTTGTGTGCACCCAATTGGGCCATCCATTCTGCTGTAGTTAGCTAGCTACCCCCTGGGGGGAGGACGCCTGTAGTTCAGCAAGGACTTGTCTGTATCCAGGAGCACTCTGATTATAACTTTTTTTGGTTTTTTTTTGCCTGAAGAATTATACTGTCCAAGAATTTTACCGCCTCCACCCCCTTTTCCCCCGATTTTTCCCTTCAGAGAAAAACATCTTCCCCTTAATCTAAACTAGTTCGATTGATTACTTTTCAGACTTGGAGGACTTGGAGTTATCCTAGGTTTTGATACTTGTAAACAGTTGGGTGGAGTGGTGAGGAAGTCCTGCAGAGAACTAGAAGGAATAACATCATCTCTCCTTTATTGCAACTTTTTCCCAGAGTCTGTACTGGTGAGCTGTCGGGACCATTCCTGTACTCAAAGGAGGCCCTTTCCTGCTCTCCTGTATAGACTCTCAAAGACGATAAGAAATAAAAGTCGACCAAAGGAGTGAAATGTGAGCATCTCTATGCCCTCATTGACCATACTCAACCCCATAGTGAGGGACGCTGAGCAGTGATGACTGATTGGTTCCCAGGTTCCCAGGCTGTGGTCCTGCCTATGAGGTCACATCAGGAATATCCATAGTGCCCTTGATGAGGACTCATACCTTGGCTCAGTTCTGTCTGTTGTCCTGTGGAGACCTGTTCACCTCTGATCTGACTTTTAATTTTATTTGGATCTTTCCACCACCCCCACTAGGAAGGCCCAGGAAGAGATGATTTCAGAACTCAGGCAACAGAAATTTTATTTGGAGACACAGGCTGGGAAATTGGAGGCCCAGAACCGAAAGCTGGAAGAGCAGCTGGAGAAAATCAGCCACCAAGATCACAGTGACAAGAATCGGTTGCTGGAGCTGGAGACAAGGCTCAGGGAGGTGAGATGCTGGGTGATCTCCTGAGAGCTTTCATTGGGGGAATTTAGGCCCTCAACCAGCCAGGTTTCAAGCATAAAGAAACATGTACCCAGGAAGCCTTGTTCAGGCAGTGGCCTTGAGCATGGTGACTAAGAGTGTAGTTGGGCCACATGGTTCTCGATTAGCATTCTTTTTTTTTTTTGGTTGGTTGTAGAACTTGAACTCTGGGCCTTGGAGCTGTCCATGAGCTCTTCAGCTCAAGGCAAGTGCTCTACCACTTGAGCCACAGCACCACTTCTGGCTTTCTGGTGGTTAATTAGAGATAAGAGTACGAACTTTGCTATCCAGGCTGGCTTCAAACCATGATTCGCAGATCTAAGTCTCCTGAGTAGCTGGGATTACACATGTGAACTACTGGTGTCCAGCCAGATGATCTTTCTAAGGAAAAGACTTCAATAGATGGGTCTGAGAGTTACCTACCCTTGGGGAACACTCATGTTTGGTCATGTCTTTATTTGTATTGGAATATTTACAATAAAGGCATGTCCCCAAAAAGACAGAAAAACTGCGATCTCATGTTTCCTGGAGTTTCCAAGGTATGAGTCCCTTCCATTAGGATCACCTGGAGTGTCTTACAATGTACACTCCTTGGTATCACCTCTTTTTAAAAAAATTCTTTTAGTTTTAAATTAGCCTACATTAATAGTATTAAGAGGGTTTCATTATGTTGATTTCATAGATATAGATGTATATAGAGGCCTTCAGCTTTTAAAAAATAAAATTGTTTTATATACCACATTCTATATATATATATTTTTAATGTGGTACTGAGGAATTGAACCCAGAGCCTCATGCATGCTAGGCAAGCACTCTGCTACTAAGCCACAATCCCAGTCTTCCACATTCTTTTTTTATCCATTCATCTCTTGTAGGGCATTGGGACTGTTTGCATAACTTAGCTAAGGTACAGATGCCTTTGTGATGTCCTGTCATATAAAATTTTGGCTAATGCCCTGGAAGTTTTGTCTTGGAAATCATGGGATAGCTTGATGTTTTAGTTTTTTAAGAATCAGGGCTGGGAAGGTGGCTCAATAGTAGAGCGCTTGCCTCGCATGCATGAGGCCCTGGGTTTGATTCCTTAGCACCACATAAGCAAAAAGAAAAAAGCCGGAAGTGGCGCTGTGGCTCAAGTGGTAGAGCGCTAGCCTTGAGCTGAAGAGCTGAGGGACAGCGCCCAGGCCCAGAGTTCAGGCCCCACGACCGGACCACCCCCCCCCCCAAAAAAAAAAAAGAATCTCCATACTGATTTCCATAATGGTTGCACTAATTTACATTCTTACCAACAGTTGTGTGTTAGGGTCCCTTCTTCCTGGCCTCCTCACCAACACTTGTTTGTATTCTTGATGGTGGCTAATCCTTAATGGACTTGAGTGGAATGGCAGTGTTGTTTTGATTTGTTGTTTTGATTATATAAGTGATAAAGGAAGTAGGAAATGTGAAATGAGTCAAGAGCAGACAGGAAGGGGGAGAATGATAGAAGGGATGATCACGAAGCAGTGGACCCGAAAGTGGATGTTCAGTTGTAACTCCTTTGCACAGCATTTTGAGGTTTAGAAAAAAATCACCGGAAATGGGGAAAGAAATTTTTATTTTCAACAAGATCCCCTGGCAATTTGTCTCTCCCCTGGAGTTTGAGAATTGTCAACCTAGTTGTCTAAAAGCCCTCGATGGCGCCCTCACCACTACAGTTCAGGCTATATTTTTATTCTTGCTGGTAGAGTCAGCCTTAAGGAAGTGAGTGTAAATAATCCAGACAGATTTCTTTAGCTTGGGAGCATCAGCTGGCTGTATTTTGCCTTCCCTTTCCAAATATGTCTGTCTTCCCGAGCCTGCCCTGCAGCAGTAGCTCATCTGGGCAATTACAGTGTCCCCAAGGAAGCTTGTTGCTTTTTTTTTTTCTTTCTTGAATCAGTCTAGCAACTCTTCCCCTCTATCCCCCAGGATGGTAGGAGAAACTTAAAATGTTTCATAAGAGGCTCAGGGCTCTATATTCTCCCTGGGAGTTTTACAGTTTAGCTCTAAATATAACAAGGCCTGTCCATCTTCTCTCTGGCAACATGCTGCTATTGAGATTAAGAGCAGAGGCTTCGGCCTCAGATCTGATCCACATGAAAGGGCCCGATTCTTTCCCCTTCTCCTGTGGGTACAGCTGTAGCTTTTCTCTAGCAAAGCATGTGGAGTCTTCAAGGTGAAAGGCTTCTGGGTTCGCCTTCCACTGCCCAGTGTCCTGCTCCTGATCTATCCTTCACCCCGTCACCTGTCTCTCAGGGTTTTGTAAAGGGATAATCAGGATTGTGCAGGCTTACTGGTAAAGTCCCAGCCTGCTCTGATGGCTGATATTATAAGTATTGGCAAGCAAGGACTGGAGCCAGACTCCTGGGTTTGAATGCAAGCCCTGCCATAGTTGTTGGGATTAAAAAAAATTTATGCTTATTTAGCTATGTGATGTTTGCTCACTTGCTTACTTTCTCAATGGCACAGTTTGCTTGTCTGTAAAGTGGAGATGATGGTAGTCTCCCCCCGCCCCCCCCCACATACATACACTGTGGTTGTTATGAAGATGAATACAAGGCCTAGTGTGTTCTAAGGGCTTTGGGATATTCTGGTGCCATCCCTGTGGTCATCATCATCCAGACCTTAGAGCTGTGACTTTAGAGTTGGATTTGTTAAGGACTTCTGGATCTAACGAAAACCTACCGGTTTTTGTGGTAGTAGACATTGCTGTTACAGTAATGTCTACATTACATAGTAATTACATGGCAACATCGACATTACTACTGCAGACTAATGGAGCAGACATTAGTTACTGCATTATTCTCATCAAGTTCAAGTTCAACATTTAATTGACACTTTATTTTACTTTTTTTTTTTCAGTTGTGGGGCTTGAACTCAGAGCATGGGCTCTGTCCCTGAATTTTTTCACTCAAGACTAGTGTTCTACCACTTGAACCACAGCTCCACTTCCAGTTTTCTGGTGGTTCATTGGGAGATAAGAGTCTCATGGACTTTTCTGTCCTGGCTGGCTTTGAACTGCTATCCTCAGATCTCAGCCTCCTGAGTAGCTAGGATTGAGTCACTAGCACCTAGCACCTTTTATTTTACTTATGACACTGGCTTTTCCTCTTTTCTTCCCCCTGGTGGCCAGTGGTTTTTAACACCTGTTTAGAAACACAGGAGACAACCTTTGACTCTTCCCCTCTGCCCTTTGTTTCCTGTCCCATCCAAAATTAACCACCAAGTCTTATTGGTTTGGGCCTTTGGCAGTTCCTCCTTCTCTTCACCCTGAGGACCATTTGATATCTCCTCTGTATCCCCTAGCCTAGTGAGCCAAGTTCCTACCCCACATCCCTACTGGCAGTCCCCTTAGCTAGTGAATGAGCTCCCCATGGGCAGCATCTTTTACACTTGGCATTGGTCCATGGAGCAACCTTGTCAGCCCCAGTTAGGTTAGTAGACATGCCTCAGTCTCCATTACCACCTTACCTTTGCATGTCCTTATGGATTCTTCAACAGAACTGAACAGATCAGAGTCATTTCCTATAACATCCTTACTTGTCCTGACCATTGCACTTGACCTCAGTGTATGGGGATGCTTGGTTTTAACTTTCCTTTTCCCCCAACTTGAAGGCAGAGACTGTCTTTCATTTCTATTTTCCTATTTGCACAGAGAATGGCTAAGTAAATTTTGCTTGAGTGCATGAAACATTGAGTTGGATGGATGGGCAGATGGAGGGAGAGATTACCTCAAACTATGATATTAATGCATGATATCTCATGAGAATCAGTCAGAGCAGAGCGAGACTGTTTGGAAGAAATAGAATTCAGCCTGTTGTTCCATTTTGCGTTCTAATTATAAAGGTGTCTCTAACTAATATGATGTTATTTATATCCACTTACCTTTAAATACCTTTCTAATAAGGATAACTGTCATAATTTTCTTTCATGATTCTTGCTGTGTAACTTTTCTTTTAAAGCTTGCCCAGGCATTTGGATATTTGTAAGCAAGAGATGGTTAGATTATACAGTCTTATAGTCCATTGGGAATGGGTTCCTGGTCTCTCCTGTGATACCAAAATCTGGATGCTCAGCTCTATTATGTAAAATGGAGAAGCATTTGCATGTAACCTACACACATCCTCATGTATACTTTATATCTCTAGATTACTCAGATATATGTTACAATGTAAACATAGGCAAATAGTTACACTGTATTGCTTAGGGAACAATGCCAAGTCTGTACATCTTCAGGCATGTTCAATCCAGATGTAGTTTTCTTATTTTCTCTGGATAGTTTCAAGCCATGGTTGGTTGAATCCAGGATTATAGAACCAAGGCTGATGTCTTCCTGTGGGTCCTTTCATATTGATCTTAGAAACTGATGAGTACTGAGAAGTTGAGTCTTAGACCAGGTTTAAGCTGCAGGTTGATTTTCAGGTCCTGTCTGCATTTTCTCTTCCTTTGAGGTTCACCAAGCATCTCTCTCTCTCTTTCTCTCTCTTTCCCTTTCTCTCTCTCTCTCTCTCTCTCTCTGTATCTATCTCTGTGTCTATCTCTGTCTCTCTCTCTTTGTCTGTTTCTCTCTGTCTCTCTCAGGTCAGCCTGGAGCATGAGGAACAGAAGCTGGAGCTGAAGCGCCAGCTCACAGAGCTGCAGCTGTCCCTGCAGGAGCGCGAGTCACAGCTGACGGCCCTGCAGGCCGCCCGGGCTGCCTTGGAGAGCCAGCTTCACCAGGCAAAGACAGAGCTGGAGGAGACGACAGCCGAAGCAGAAGAGGAGATCCAGGCTCTCACGGTAGGTCTGTCTGGGAGTAGCACCATCAGGCTAAGGTCTCAGCTAGAAGGAGCATGGTACGAGGATCTTTCTTTACCCTTGCAGATCCTAGTAGGGAAAAAGAGATCCACAGAGAGAGTTAATTGGCAGAAAGTGGGCTTTATAGACTTCTCCTTCATTGGAGTTAGTATGTGAGCTCAAAATTCTTCCTTTATGTATCCTCCTTCTTTATAAACAATTATGTTTCAAATTTTGTTTACCTGGTCTTTTAGTTTATATTTTCAATTTTTAAAAAAATTAAATTTTTAATTGAAAACTTTAGTTTTTAATAGTCGTAAAAATAACAATAATCTTATATTTTACAGTAGGGTTCCTCTCCACCCCTAGTACTGGGGATTTAATTCAAGGCCTTGTACTGGTGGCAGGACTCTACTTCTTGGGTCAAGCCTGTAGCCCATTTTTGCACCAGTTATTTTTGAAGTAGGGTCTCATTTTGTCTGGGCCAGCCTGAACTATGATCCTCCTCCTTAGGCTTCCTTGTTGGAGAGAGCGGGAATAAGCTACTGCACCCAACCATTGGTTGAATTGGACTGGCATCCATTTTTTTTTGCCCAGGCTTGCTTTGAACTGCTATCCTCCTTCATCTCCACCTCCAAGTAGTTAGGATTACAGGCTTGAGCCATCTTGCAATATTCTTGCTACCATATTTCTGTTTTTATTTTGTTTTGTTTGTGTTATTTTTAAAGCTGTGGATTCTGCTTTATGTCTTCATTTTTATTTTTATTTATTTATTTAGGGTCCGGTCGTGGGGCCTGAACTCTGGGCTTGGGCACTGTCCCTCAGCTCTTCAGCTCAAGGCTAGCACTCTACCACTTGAGCTACAGCGCCACTTCCGGCTTTTTTCTTTTTGCTTATGTGGTGCTGAGGAATCGAACCCAGGGCCTCAGGCATGCAAGGCAAGCGCTCTACCACTAAGCCACCTTCCCAGCCCATTTTTATTTTATTTTTTGTTGGTCATGGTGCAACTGAGGCATGGGGATTTTTCTGCCTGGGCTGGCTGTGAACTGTGAGCCTCAAATCTCAGCCTCCTGAGTATCTAGGATTACAATTGTGAGCCACTGGCACCTGGCTTTTACTTTTAGTTTTTAGTAATGGGCATTATTTGTACCAATGGACTGTCACTGTGACAAGTTCACATGTGTATCTGGTACACGTTTTTAATTTTTGTGGTGGGGTCTCTCTATGTAGTCCACATTCACTTTAAACTCAGAATCTTTCTCCATCTCACAAGGGCTGGGATTACAAGTGTGCACCACCACACCCTACATGTTTTATGTATTTTCTACGCATCTTTTATGATCTGAATGAGAATAATTGAGAGTTTTGATTTTTTTTTTTCTGAAGGAGATCTGGCTTCCCTGCTCTTTTTGAGAGACTGGGCTGCTCAGCTAGAGAGAGTTCTTAGTTTTTTTTCTGGAAGTCCAAGAAGGAGATGTGACTGCCAAGTAGACTAGGGCACTTTGGGTGCCAGACTTCATACTTTCCTTACCTTTCAGGGGTGCCTCCTTGGAAATCACACATTTTGTTCGTTTGTTTTGTCAGTTGTGGGGCTTAAACTTTTGGCCTGGGTGCTGTCCCTAAGCTCTTTCACTCAAGGTTAGCACTCTACCACCTTGAACCACAGCTCCACTTCTGGTTATCTGATGGTTAATTGGAGATAAAAGTCTCATGGACTGTCTTGCCTGGGCTGGCTTTGAACTGTAATCCTCAGATCTCAGCCCTCCAGAGTAGCTAGGATTCTAGTGTGAGCCACTAGCTCCCAGCAAACTCTGTCATTCCTCTAAGACTATTTGGTGGGCCTGGACTCTGAGTCTAGAAAGCTGCATGGGTTTGAATGACTAATATCAACTAAACATAACTAAGCATGGTTTCTCATTGTGACATACTATAACTGCCAGGTGGATGGGCACACTCATGCCTGCTGGTCAGGATGCCCTGTCCTGTGGGTCTGGACACAGTGTGGCTGATTGGATTCATCATGTTTTAAATGGGTACCCTATTCATTCCCATTCAACTTGGATTCTGGCCCTATCTCCATCAGCTGATAGCACTAGGAGTGGCCATATCCATTTATTGGTTTATGATTCAAGTTGTTTAAAAGTGTGGGGTGTGTGTGTGTGTGTGTGTGTGTGTGTGTGTGTGTGTGTGTGTGTGTGTGTATCTATCTCTTTGAACTAGTTTTATTCTTTAGAAGTTACCTCCTATGATCTGTACCAAGTTGAGGATGTGATCTTTGATGCCAGCTTCCTTTGGGACTGATTAGGATCATAATGGCCCTAATGGTACAGAATAACTCCTATAAGGAAGATGCTTATGCAGCTTAGATTTTTTTTTTTCTGGGACTTACGCCAAGTGTGGATATTGATCGAGACTTTTAAGTCTCATCATCTCCATGAGAACACTCATTCAACAATGCCATGTGCTCCAATATTTTGTTTGGGAGAAAAATTGTCATGACACGTTTTTGTTTATATGCTGCTTTGCTTTTAAATGGATTGAAAGCAGTTTGGAAAGATTATATAAAAAACAAAACAAAGAGCAGGACACAAAGAATGAAAAGGCAAAGAGAAAATATGTGCAGAGGAGAAAAAAAATGGAGTGAGGCAGTAAATTGATCTGCCAAGACGGCTTATTATACACTTGCTAGAGGTAAGTGGGTAGGGAGAGATAGGTAGAATTTCTTTTTTTTCCCTTTTATTTTCTTCTTTTTTTTATTGGGGGGAGGGCGGAGTTTGGTAAGGAAAGAACTGAGGATTGAATTCAGGGCTCCAGCCCCTTTTACCTTGGTTATTTCAAGGTAGGATCTCCCTTTATGCCCCAGCTGGCCTGGGTCACAGTCCTCCTATTTGTACTTCCACCAGATCTCTGGGGATGACAGGTCCATGCCCCTGTACCTGCCAATGTGCTTTCCCTCAGAGCTGGGGTAGCAGGTGTGCACCACCTCCATCATTGATATGGAGTCTCTCATATTTATTTCTTTGCCTGAGCTGGCCTCAAATAGTGATCTCCCAGTCTCTGCCTCCCCAAGTCTCTAGGATTACAGGCTTGAGCTTATGTGCTTAGCTGATACACATTTCCTAGCTGCTCTAGGAAGACACCTAAATTGGAACCACTGCTATTTAGTGTATTGCATATGAGTATCCTGTGCCCCTCTCCCGAATGAAAATGAGACAATAGTGATTTAATCTAAATTTAATGAGCACTTGCTTGTGCCTAATGCTGTGTCTTGAGTCGTCCCCCCTCTCTGCTCCCAGGCATTGGCCTGTAATTCCTCCAATCATTTTCCTTTGAAGCAACCAAGAATGACAGTTTATTTTGCTCCTCAGTTGGAATTGAAAAGGCAGGTGGTAGCTGTATGTTTTGTCCTTTCCCCCACCCATTTGGAAGGGGAAAAATATAAAATAGAATAGAATGTGTATCACTGCTTCTTATCTGTGGGGAAATTAGTCCTTTAAATCCTGCCTGACTGCGGGTTGGAATGTGCTCTGACTAGCGGCTGCTAGAAGCCTAGCACAGCAGCAAGTCACGACTTAATTTAGCTGGATGAGATCACTGCCTTAGAGCATCTTAAAAAATACAAAACAAAACAAGAAAGCTTCCTAGGTCTAGAAACTAGGGCTCTGTCACTTGTATACATGAAGGTGTCATGGGAAATAGGGCTTGTTCAAACTGATGGCAAGAAAGCTGGGCATTGTGTTGCATGCCTATAATTCCAGCCCTCAGGAGGCCGAGGTAGGACGATTGCAAATTGAAGCCAGCTTAGGCTCTATGTAGCCTATCTCAAGGAAAAAAAAACAAGAAATGCTTTCTTGCAAATAGCTGTTTGTAAGCCTATCATATGCAACTCTTTTAAGCAAGTCAGTAAAGATAGTATGCTTTGGTTCAGTTTTGAGACTGTGAGCTTTTTTCCTTCCTCTTTTCCTGAATGGCTTGCTTGACTTTATTTTGAAGAATATACTTTCTGAGAAAAATTTTTCCTGCTTGCTTACTTTGCTTTTGCTTTCCCCTTTCCTTTCTTTTCTTTTCTTTCCTTTCCTTTCCTTTCCTTTCCTTTCCTTTCTTTCCTTCTCCTCTCTCTCTTTCTCTCTCTCTCTCTCTGAGGCCCACGTCCAGACCCAACACAAACATCAATCAAATTAAGTGAGCTAGATCTAAAATGATCTCCTGTGAGCTTCACAGCATAGTGTTTTATCAATAAATAGGAACAGACAAATGGACTGTTATTGCTTAATTCTAACAGACGTCCATCTCAGCCTAGGAAGGGAGCAGTTACCTGATTTGGCCCCCGCTTCTGGACACATTAGATGGAGCACAGTTAAATTAGGGCTTTCCATTAAAGGAACCTGCAGGGGCAACTGGCAGGCCATTGTTGGCCTTCTTAACTGCTTCCTTCCTTCCCACACACTGTATCAGCCCTGTTAACTGCATTTGCATTGAAATCCACTGGAAAGCTAAGATTGACAGCAGCAAAGTCAACTTGGAACAGAAAACTGCTTTTAAGATACTTCATTTAGGGGCTGGGAATGTGGTGGCTTAGTGGTAGAGTGCTTGCCTAGCATTCATGAAGACCTGGTTTGATTGCTCAGTACCACATAAACAGGAAGTGGCACTGTGGCTCTAGTAGAGCAAAAGGAGCTCAGGGACAGTGCACAGGCCCTGAGTTCAAGTCCCAGGACTTGGGGGTGGGCAGGGGAGGTGATGGGAAGATACTTCATTTGTCACTGGAAGAGAAGAAAAATGTTTTTTGGGGGGCCTTGACATGATATTATGTAAGACTGGAGTCTGCATACTTGATAGCAGCAGTCAGTTGTGTCATGTGACCAAGTATGACTCTGAACAGCCTTGTAGGCACACAGTGTTTGCTTTGTGGGCATCAACAGGGCCTTGCAAACACGCTCTGGGTTTCTGTTCCCATGTTGTTTAACTGGTCAAACGGTGAGGGGAAGCTAGGGATCCTCATGAGGAGATCCTTCCTCCTGCAAAGTGTAGCTATGGCCTTCCAAACTCATCCATCCTCTGATCTGTGAGAATTATGAATCGATGCACGCACTCATTCCTTTACACCAAGCCTCATATCTAGTTACTTAAGCTCTCGGCGTGATAATCAAGCTGTGAAATTGGGGCATGTAAAGTGAGTCTTGTTTGGTGTTGCTTTCACAAGGGAGGGGTGGGTGGGCTGCACCGGAAGCCCAAGAGTTCTAGAACATGACCATGAATCGCAGAAAGCGGTCACAAGTCAGAACTAGCTTCCTTTCAGTTCTGCAGGCCTGGGCTTTGAATCAGGGCTGTATTTGTAATTCACCCCCCTTTTTTCCTCTTAACTTCCCTTCATATTAGTGCAAATGTAGAGACACCCCACGAAGAGCATCCTTGGTCCTCAATCTGTCTCAGTGCCACCCAGCTTCCAGGTCACTGTTCCCAAGTGGGTCCGTGGACCCCAGTTGCTCCCAGGCATACTATTTTTATAACAGTCTCAAAGTTGTCATTTGATGTTATTCACTCTGTTAATGTTTGCTTAAATTTATACTAGGTTAACACTTGTACTTTCTGGGGTCCTTCATAAATTAAAAGAGTATAACTATCAATTCCCCATAGTACTTAATATGTAAGGAGCCCTATAATATTTCATTGAGAGAACCCAAAGCTTGTCTTATCTATTTTACTATCATTGTATATACTCTCTTCCCCCTCCCTGCTCTTTATTTATTTTTTACTGGTACTAGGGCTTGAACTCAAGGCTTCATATGCTCACTCAGCCTTTTCCTTCTATGGCTAGTGCTCTACTACTTGAGCCACATCTCCAATCTCTACAGTCTAGCTTTTTTTGCTGGTTACTTGGAGATAGGAATCTTCTAGATTTTTCTGCCAGTAGCTAGCCACTGATGCCTGGGTATACTGGGTATACTATATCCTTGTATATTCCATGACCTTGTGTTTTATCCTTCCTTCCTTCCCTCATTCCCTCCTTTTTTCCTCCCTCCTACCCTCCCTCCCTCTCTTCCTCCCTCTTTCCTTCTGTTCTTTCCTTCTCCTTCCTTCCTTCCTTCCTTCCTTCCTTCCTTCCTTCCTTCCTTCCTTCCTTCCTTCCTTCCTTCCTTCCTTCCTTCCTTCCTTCCTTCTTTCCTTCCTTCCTTTTCTCTCTCTCTAAGAAACATAATAACATACTTCTTACCATTTTCTTAGATCGCTGAATAGTTAAATGTTATTGAATGTTATGAATGTCATAGCATTCATAGCAGAGTCACTTTCACATTTTATATGTATGCTTCCAAATCATTAATAAAATTAATGGCCCTAAAGGCTGCAGGTCATGATTTGCATCTTCAGAGAGGATTGCCATTTCATGTGTTCAAATTATCCAAAGGCTCCATAATGGCTAATTGTAATCAACATAGTGATTGAAAATTTCAGACTCCAGTGCAACAGTTCAGTGAGTTTTTCATGGTATATGTTACTTGAAAACTTTGCTATTAATGAGAAAATAGAGCAGAATAAGAAAGTGCAGCAGCAGCCGGACACTAGGGCCACATGCCTGAAATCCTAGCTACTCAACAGGCTGAGAGATCTGTAGGATCCAAGCCAACCTAGAAAGAAAAGCCCATGAACCTCCCGTATCTAGTTAACTAGTAAAAAGCAGGACTAGAGGTGTGGCTCAAATGGTAGAGTGCCAGCTAGGTAAATAGGCTGAGCAGGTGCAAGGCCCTGAGTTCAAACCCTAGTACTGGCAAAAACAACAACCACAAAAACGGACTGTAACTCAGAAAAGAATACACTTACTTGCAATCCAGTGCAATCTACAGTCATCCCTTGGTGTCTCCAGGGAATTGTTTCCAGGATACCAAAACCCAGTGTATAAAATGGTGTCACATTAACACCTTGACTTCTGTACTCCCAGGCACCTCCAGAAGACAAGATGGTACCCGACACAGTGTAAACAGTGGGCAGATCCCTGTTCTGTTCTTTTGCTTAGGGAATAAGGACAAACGACAGTTTCTGTGTGCCGATGCTGGGGACGGGCTCTTTCACTCAGCTTTCTTGATCACTGAGCTGTGTCTCCAGTCTCACGTTTTAGCTGCAGTCTTGAGGACTCTTCTGCCCTTTCCTGTGCTTTGCATGGCTGGCTCTTCCCTATCCTGTGGGCTTCAGTTTAAATGTCATTGCTGCAGCCAAGCTGCAGTGGACCTCCTCGTCTTAGTCCCTGTCTGTTCTCCTTTCCCCCTGTCTTCCAGTCCCCTCATTGTCTCTTCCTGGCATTTGTTATAGTCTTCCCTCATGCAGTTAGTTTCTGTCTCCACCAAGAATGCCAGCATCAGCTGCATGTACTGTATCTGACTACATACGGTGTCACGTGTAGTGTGCACTCAAGATTTTTAGCAGCTGATGGCACTTGTGTTAGATAGCTTTCTGTCACTGTGACAGAGGCCCTGAGACAAATCAACTTAAAAGAAGGAAAGGGCCAGGTGCCAGTGGCTCACGCCTGTAATCCTAGCGACTCGGGAGACTGAGATCTGAGGATCACGGTTCAAAGCCAGTCCTGGCAGGAAAGTCCATGAGACTCTTATCTCCAGTCCACCAGAAAACTGGAAGTGGCCCTGTGGCCCAACTGGTAGAGCACTTGCCTTGAGCTGAAGAACTCAGGGACAGTGCCCAGGCCCAGAGTACAAGTCCCCATGCTCAGAGTTTAAGCCCTATGACCAACCTAAAAAAAAAAAAAAATAGAGGAAAGGTGGGCTGGGAATGTGGCTCAGTGGTAGAGTGCTTGTCTTGCATGCATGAAGCCCTGGGTTTGATTCCTCAGCACCACATACACAGAAAAAGCCAGAAGTGGCACTATGGCTCAAGCGGTAGAGTGCTAGTCTTGAGCAAAAGAAGCTCAAGGACAGTGACCAGGCCCTGTGTTCAGGCTCCAGGACTGGCAAAAATAAATAAGTAAATAAAGACAGACAGACATTAAAGGTTTACTTGGGGCTCATAGTTTCTGAGGTTCTTGTCCGTGGACACTTGGCTTAGAGCCTCTGGTTTCCTGGTGAGGGTGCACAGCAGGCAGAGGAAACGTGTTCACCTCTTACAAGCTGGGAAGCAGAAAGAGGGACAGGAAGGGGCCAGGGTACCTAATATCTTCATCAAGGGCATGCCCCTGTGATCAAGCATCCTCTGTCTAGGCAACATCCTCATCTTAAAGAGTCTACTCCTTTCCAGTAGTGCCACAGGCTGCCACCAAGCCTCTATGTGAGAACCTCTGGTGGACACTTAGGATCTACCATAGCAGGAGCACTATGGTTTTAGGGCAGCTTTGCCTCAGAGAAAACCCATTTGTTTACTTCCAGGTCAATGTGTGGTTTTGTGAACTTCAGCAGTTTCTATTGTTGGTTTTTCTCTCCCTCTCTCTTTTTTTTTTTTCTTCTTTGAGACAGAGTTGTACTGTGTATGTCATTCAGACTGTCCTTGAATTGATCCTTCTGCCTCCTGAGTGCTGGGATTATAGGGGTGAATCACTTAGCTGGACTCTTAGAAGGCCACTACTTTTTCTTGGGGAGTGTGTGTGTGTGTGTGTGTGTGTGTGTGTGTGTGTGTGTGTGTGTGTGTGTGTGTGTGTGTGTGTGTGTGTGTGTGTGTGTGTGTGTGTACATGCACATATATACCATAAATGAGTCCTATGTGTGTCTTATAAGTCAGGCAGGGGTCAGTTGGAGAGAAGACGGCGCATCACTAAGTTACTAATCTTTCTGGAATCTTTTCAGAATGAGGGATTAGGACAAATGTAGGAGAATAGAACCATATCGTTAATTGCTTTTCCTTTGTCTATCAGTAGTGCCAAAGTATTATGTTATAAATAAAAAATATTTGTTCAAGGTATGGATATATGGCCTAAATACTATTATTAACACGGTATCCATATGCTTCTTTAACTTACTTTGATGTGGCTGATGACTTGATTAATTCTTTCTTTTTTACTTTTAAGAAATGCTGGGGCTGCTATAGTAGTTTTCCTGGCCCGTTCTCTGTATTTGGAGGATATTGGTTTGTTTATTTAGGCAGTAGTGGGTTTTGAGCCCAGTGCCTCAACACTGAACCACACCTTGTTCTGTGTGTTTGATTCTTCGAATGTAGAATGGTATTCTCCCCTGTGAAAAATTTATAGTTCGCTTCTTACCTTCTAGGCACATAGAGATGAAATCCAGCGCAAATTTGATGCCCTTCGTAACAGCTGCACTGTGAGTATCAAATAGTCAAAGTCAACTAAGATACCAGGAAACTAAAACAGCAAAAGAAAAGGGGCTATTTTCTTTATAGCATGAGTGGCTGGTGGGCTTTGTCATTGTTGTTGCTTTCATTTTGTCTTGTTTTGGTGGTACTGGGGTTTGAAATCAGGACCTCATTTTTCTAGGCAGGCACTCTACTACTTGAGCCATGGCCCCAGCCCTTTTTGCTTTAGATATTTTTCAAATAGAGCCTTACAGTTAATGTCTGGGCTGACCTGAACCACCATCCTCCTATTTACAATGCCTGCAAAGCTGGGATAACAGGCATGCAGCAGTTTATAACTAGCTGAAATGGGGTCTTGTGAACTTTTTACCTGGATGGGCCTTGAATTCCAGTCTTCCTAGCCTCGATCTCCTGAGTAACTAGGAAGTCAAACATCAGCTCCCACACCTAGTGGCTGAGTTTTGATATGAACTGTAGCTTGATGCAGATATTAGGGCCAAACTTATTTGTAAATTTTGGGTCAAAACCATTTGAAAATCAAAATCACTTAGAAAATCAAAACCATTCCCCAAAGCCTTGGCCAAAGACTCCAAATGTGATAGACAGGTAGGTTTTCAAGGCTTCTCTGGTCTGTGACTACTACTCAGAGGAAATGGAAATGTTAACTCCCTCACAGATGGAATTTGCTTTCCTACTCTGCAATTTCAAAATCTCAGACCCTTTGGGCTATGTTCCATTTATTGAGAGATGCGAATTCTATTAGCAGATAAGCATCATTCAGAGGTTATATAATAAAGTCCATGGAAAAACAAAGGAGGGACTGAAATAGGTCCCTGCCAGAAGAGGGGGATGGTGTCCCAATTCATGCTTCCAGCTCTCTCTTTTTTTCAATCTTTTCATCAACTTATTATCTGATTAGTCCTATGTGATGGTGTCTTTGTGCTATTTGCATCTGTGAATTTTTAGAATTTCACGCACATATGCATGCGCACACACAGCTGTTTAGCTACTATAACTGGGACATTCTCTCTTAATTTAGGTACAGAATGCACTTAATAAAGCACATAAATGCACTGATCTTAGTGCATGCAGGAAAACTTTTGCATATATAGACAGTGGTGCAACAAAATACAGATCCTAGAAGGTTCCAGTTCCTAGAAGGTTCTTACACAACTCCTTCTTTGGAGCCAGTTTCTGTTATTCTGACCTGTGATACGTTAATTTTGTCTAATTTTTTACTTCATATAAATGGAATTCAAAGAGTATATACACTTTGGGGCTAAGCGTTTCTTTTTTCATTTTTTTCCTTTTTGTTTTTTAAGTTGTGAAGTTCTTCCTTGTGGTTGTATTTGTCAACCATTTGTTCTTTTTCATTACTGTGTAGTGAATCAAAACATATTGTAATCCATTCTCTTGTTGATAGGCATTTGGATTGTTTCTGGGATGAATAAAGCCGCCAGGAAGCATTTGGTGCAAGTCCTCTGGTGGCTGCAAACACTTCATTCTGGTGAACAGATACCCAAGAGTGGAATTGCTAGGTCAGGAGATATGCCACTTTTTGGCAGACAGGCTTTTGGTCTGTGTTTCCAGATCTGATATTGGATCTGAACAGGTCTGCCTTAGTATGTCCTCAGATAGATTGCTCCCATCTCTTCTCCCTTCAAGAGCTGCTGGGGAAAATTCTGTTCCCGTACTCTTCTGCCTAGTTTTTTTTTTTTTAAGTTCCTTTCTTTGGTTTCTTATTTTTATATCAGATTTATTTGCTATCAAATACATACATGTTTAATAGCGATCACAGTGTAAAATACAGATAATTTTATCGCTGTGATTCTTCCCTCCTGCTCTTTTATTTTTGTGATAGTTAGTGTGTAGCACAGGTTGGCCTCTAACTTGAGATCTTCCTGCTTCAAGTCTTCATGTACTGGGATTATAGGTACGTAGCACCACACCTAGCCTGTGATTCTTTTCCTTGTACTAACGTTTCTTTAAACTTGTATTTTTTAAACAATGTGTTCACCTGTAATCTTGTTCCATTTATCTGAATTTATCTTTTCTACTTTTTAAAGTTTTTGACATATGAAAATTAAGAAATTCTTATAGTTTTATTGGCATATATTTGGTGTGTCATAAACTGATGAGCTATGACATATATATGCACCTAAGAAACCAAAACAATAGGAAAAAAGGAAAGAACATATCCATGACCCTTAAAAGTCCCATTGCTCTTTTGTAATTTTATTCCTGCCCCTTTTATTTTTACTGGTACCAGAGCTTAAACTCAGGGTCTCACGTGCTCATTTAGCTTTGTCTCTCATGGCTGCCACTTTACCACTTGAGCCATACCTCCAGTTCAGCACTTATGCTGGTTAAGTGGAGATCAAATCTCAGGGACTTTTTGCCTGATTTGGCTTTGAACTGTGATCCTCAGATCTCAGCTTCCTGAGTAGTTAGGATGACCGGTGTGAGTCACTCGTGTCCACTATACCCTCCCCATCCCCCACATTGGCTATTTGATATATAGTCATTTTAATAACTGCTGTTTGGATGCTGGGTGAGGAAAGAGAGGTAGCTTCTGTAGTTCCCATGTACATTCGAGTGCCAGAAACAGCAAGACTTATGAATCAGAGCCATAGAAATTGGTACCTCTGTGGTAGATTTCTTGCAATAATTAAATTATGTGATGCATTCAGAGGGCTCACACAGGATTTGGCTTATAGAAAGGACTAAGTAATTTTGGTTATTCTTATTATTTTTCTTTATCATACTGGGCTTTATAGCATAATCTTTTATCTGGAAAAATGCCTCTGTGACTTTTAAAAAGCCTAGAATCCACTGCTCTGGGACTTTTGGCCACCATAGTACAAGTACAGTGATAACTTTTGCAAGTTCAAGGCTGCTTTAAAATACTTTAGGGGAGGGTGATAGATGTTTCTTTTTTTTTTTTTTTTTTTACATTTTTTATTGTAAAAATACTGTACAGAGGGGTTACAGTTACATGAAGATGTTTCATTCTTTTCTGGCATGGTCCAATGACATTTCTCTTGGTCATTGGCAAGAACTGTCTGTAATCACTCAATTGATAGGAGTACCCAGTTGGCAGTTTCCACAAAGCCAGAGAGCAATAAGAATTTTTTTCCCCACCATTTCTATATTTCGAAGGGATTTATAAAAGGATTTGATTCAATCTGGCACCTAAAACCCTACCTAAGTCTGTTTTAGAGGGAGTTGGTGGGCAAGCATATGACACAGCTTTAATTATGAATCAATCTGTCAGCTATAAGATTAAAAATAAATAATATGCAAATCATTGCCTTCAGGAAAGAACTAGGCATGAAAAATAGGATTTCATTCCTAAGTCTTGTTAGCCTGGTGCTTGTTGTTTGTTTTCTTCACCCCTGATGTGCTGCTGGACACCTTTCGTGGCCCCTCCCTCTCTTTAACCCATCATTCGATGAAAGGGGTCAACATTTACCTTCCAGCCCTGTGAGGTTTATGCCTTAGCCTTGAGAAGGAAAAGATAAAGCTCAAACAGAGATCTTGGGTACTTCCTTCTTCTTCTTTTTTTGACACTGAGAGTAGATAATATATATGTGTGTGTGTGTATATGTGTGTATATGTGTGTGTGTGTGTGTGTGTGTGTGTGTGTATTTGTGTGTGTGTGTGTGTATGCCCTCCTTCCTCTCTTTTAGAATGGCTGACACTAAAATCTTTTATCTGCAAACACAGCCTGTAAGAAAAGCTGTGCTCACCCCTGAAGCTACTGCCCTTATGACTTTTGATATATATATATATATATATATATATATATAATTTTTTTTTTTTTTGGTAAAGATGGAATCATCCTTCAGATTTTTTTTAATACCCTCTGTCTTTGGGTCTTAAAGGTTAACTGACTCATAAAAGAATCTGTTAATAAACTGACCATTTGTTCTTCTTGTGGAGGGAATATACTCATGGCCACCATGTAGACCTAAGAAAGCTTCTCTGTTACAAAGACCCAGAAGACAAATCAAACAAAATATTGAGTTAAACACCTCCCTGTGTTAGAGGGTACACGGGGTGGGACCATGAGCACAGATGGTTGGATTTCAGTGCCGGGTTCAAATTCTAGCTTTGTCATCAAGTAGCTCATGCTCTTGGGGAATTACTTAGCCCAGGCTACCCCAATTTCCCCACCTATAAAACAACAAGCATGACTAATGCCTACTTTAATGAGCCGTTTTAGAGATTGCTTCTGCCTTTCATTGTAACCATGGAGACCATTAACTTACTCCTTACTGGGTTTAAAGTCAGTTTAGTATTTGCCAACTCAATATATGTGTGTGTAGACATGTCTAACATGTAACCACAACTCCACAGCCATTTGAAGTAGGGTCACAAGGTGATACTTTGTGATTTAGGAATAGTGAGTTGAATTGTCTCCAATCCCTGCACACGCTTCTCAAAGACACACAGGTCTCAAGTGGACAAATAAGCAAACTAGAGGCAGTGACCAAATAAATGGAGAACCACCACATACCAGGAATAAAGTCAGAGATCCGAGACCCTTGAAAAATTGACAACAGGGAACAGAAGGGTTCTTCTCATGCAGTGCAGCCCTCTCTGGCTTTGAAATGTTTCCTGTTTACTCTTTAACAATCTAATTTTCCAAGAAAGAGAAGAGATAGCACAAGTGGCCTCATCATAATTTTTTAACTGAATTAATGAAAAGAAGTAGGTACCTAAAGGCTTAAATATAATTTTGAATGGCAGGTAAATTGCATATTCTTAGATGACTAGGTTTGCCGTAGTCTTGTCTGTTTCCAAGAAGTTTTAAAAATGGAGGCACCACCTCGATCAGTATCCGTTTTTATTCTTTTTTTTTTTTTTTTTTTTTTTGTTCTTTGTTTTTTTCTTTTTGTGCTAGACCAGGGGCTTAAACTCAGAGTCTGGGCTCTGTCCCTGAGCTTTTGTGCTCAAGTCCAGCACTCTACTACTTGAGCCATAGCTCTAGTTCTGGCATTTTTTGGTGTTTAATTGGAGCTAAGAGTCTCACGCACTTTCCTGTGAGGGCTGGCTTTGAACCCTAATCCTCAGTTCTCAGCCTCCTAGTAACTAGGATTATAGGCATGAACCACTAGCACCTGGCTACAATTTTTTTCTTGATATTTCATGTAGAATGGGACCAAATGGTATATAAGAAAATTCAAAAGTACAAACAGAAGAGTAGACATGCTATTCACTTCCCTGTCATACATGGAGAAATGAACACAGCCAACTTCAAGGTGGCTTTTTGGGGGTTCCAGAATCCATTGTATAGGTAGCTGTCTTGCCTCATTCTTACTGGTGTTTTTTGGTGGGAAACAGAAGGAAGCACAGAAGTGAATGGGGACATTCATTCAATTTAGTAGGAAGAGTATCTGAAGGAATGGCTTCACTCTGTTCCAGCTGGAAGACCTGTTAAACCAATGGGCACTGTTTGTTTATTGTCTGGGATTTTAGGAGATATAACCATGTCACAGAAAGGGTGACACAACTGGGTGCTAGTGACTCATTTCTGTAATCCTAGCTATTAAAGAGATGGAAATCTGAGGATCAGGGTTGAAGCAAGCTAAGCAGGAAAGTCCATGAGACTCAAAGTGGAGCTGTTGCTCAAGTGGTAGAACACGAGCCTTGACCGAGAAAGCTAAGCAAAAGTGAGAGAAACTGAGTTCAAGCGCTAGTATGTACACACACACACACACACACGTACACACACACACACACACACACACACACACACACACACACACACGTGACACAAGACCTTAGTGCTTCACCTGAAAACCTGACCAGATAACTTTTTTATTCCCCTCTTGTAGGTCACAGCATATCTCAAAGCAGTACATTAGGAATGACTGTAGATTTGACTTGAAAAAGCAAATTACTGGACCACTTACTATGTTAAAAGGTTATCAGTTCAGTTAACAAAATGAAAAGCTGCATTTTCTGAGCCACAATGAACAAATGAGCTTAATTGATGTTCTCTGTTTCCTTGTGTCTGGGAAGATTTTTATTTTAAATTGATAATCAGAGGGAGTTACAATAAGGAATTTGTCATGGAAACAATGGTAAGATCTCACAAGTTAAGTCTGTTCAAGGCTTGGAAATAGGAAGCAATTAATAACCATAGGCTTAAAGGCATATTCCTTTTAATTTACTTCTTTTTGTTGCATAAAATTTAATTTATGACCTGTGCACCTCATTCTGACTATTATTAGAAAATTGCCCTTAAACTTCTAAAGTATTTTTATATAAAAGCTCTCTGCAAGCTCCGATACTAAACCTTGGCGAAGAGAATAGAAAAGCTTAAATGCACTGAAACGGAAGTCATTCTGCCATTGAGCAGGGAAATAATTTAGTACAAGCAGATTAGATCTTTCAGTAAAATGGCAATTTCATGTATGCTGAGAGCCAACTGTATAGTGAAATCCATTATGGTGGTGCTATAATGCAGTTTTGTAGTTTCAGAATCATTCCTATTGTCCCTTAAGATTTGTTTTTCCTCTTTGTTACATGAAATTAAATTCATTGCTTGTGATTTTATTCAACTAACTCTTGGTGTCCTTCAGTGTCAGTTTTTCTTGATAAAAGCTTCATTTTCTAAGAGTGTAACCATTTTCAATGACAGTGTCCTACAGGTGGTGTCAAGGTCATTTTTATTTAATTAGGCAATTATGGAGCCAGACTTTCCTCTCTCCTAAGCTTGCGATACTGTCTTCAATATTAACTTGACCTCATTTGAACTTGTCCTTTGTATACAATCAAAATTTTCTCTACCCCCTCCCTCCTTTTTTTGTGTCAATGCCAGACTAGGGCTTAAATTCACAGTCTCACACTCTATGCTGTTTTAAAACTCATGACTGGCATTCTACCACTTGAACCATGCCTCCAGGCCAGCTTTTTGCTGGTTAATTGCGGATGGAATCTTGAGGGCTAGCTTTGAACTGGGTACCTCCACATCTCACTCAGCTTCCTCAATAGCCAGTGCCTGGCTCTAGGGCTTCTCTCTCTCTCTCTCTCTCTCTCTCTCTCTCTCTCTCTCTCTCTCTCTCTCCCCTCCTAAGGCATGCATATTAGAACTGAATTGAAGTCAGGGTTTAGATCTGGCTCCTATGTTAGACAGCTGCTCATTGTCACGTAGCTTGACACTAGAAACTGCCCCTTGCTCACAATGAACTTGTCTGATGTGTGGCTGGACTCTCTTCTCCTTCTAGGTAATCACAGACCTGGAAGAGCAGCTAAACCAGTTGACCGAAGATAATGCCGAACTCAACAACCAAAACTTCTACTTGTCCAAACAACTCGATGAGGCCTCCGGGGCCAATGATGAGATTGTACAGCTGCGAAGTGAAGTGGATCACCTGCGCCGGGAGATCACGGAGAGGGAAATGCAGCTCACCAGCCAGAAACAAGTAAGGAGGGCACACAGGGTTGGAGAGGAAAGCTTATGTGCCTTCTGCAGAGACTTTAACCCTCACTGGTAAATGGGCTCCTTTTCAATCATCTCTTGTTGCCAAGACTTTGGGGTTTTGAAAACTATATTTTGAAAAGTATACAGTGTTCTTCTTCATTTGTTTTTAAATAATTAAGCATAATATTGAATGCTTTGGGAGTCTAGTGTGAACCACTTGATTTTAAAACTTGGTCACTTTTCCTCCCTCCCATCTTCCCTCCCTCTTGGCTTTGGGTTTGCCTCTTAAGATGGCAGCACAAATGGCCTTTCGTCCATTCATTACATTGTCCTTCCCCCTTGAGCGGTAAGATGAAAAACAGGCTGTATTTTAGACTGTGTAGTTAGGAACTTGTGCTTTTCTGAAAATGATCCCCAAAAAGTAACCTCCAGGAAATCCTCGTTTGATACAAGGCACAACTGAGTGGTACTGATTTGCAGACGATGGAGGCTCTGAAGACCACGTGTACAATGCTGGAAGAACAGGTCATGGATCTGGAGGCCCTCAACGATGAGCTGTTGGAGAAAGAGCGCCAGTGGGAGGCCTGGAGGAGTGTCCTTGGTGACGAGAAGTCCCAGTTTGAGTGCCGGGTTCGAGAGTTACAGAGGATGCTGGACACTGAGAAGCAGAGCAGGTGGGATTTCCTGTTTGCAGAAGGCCAGGGGGGCAGGTGACTGCCACTGGAGTTCCGTCAGAATGTTGAGCAGGTTGACCAGTGCTTCCAGTTGCCCTGGAGTAAAAAGTTTCCCAGGATGCCAATCTTTCAGGGTTAAGACCAGGAGATTCAGATGGACTATGGTATGTGGGTTGTCCTGGTGATATATCACTTGAATTCTGTGCAGGGGCTGATTTCCATTCACCTGGTAGTCAAGGTAAATATCTCAGTGCTTCCTTTGTATTTTATTTATCTGTTTATAAGGCAGTGCTGGGGATTTGAACTTTGGGGCCTGATGATTGGTAGGCAGGCATTCTACTACTTGAGTCATGCCTCCAGTGCTACAGTGCTTTCTTTATAGAAACATGTGCATCAAGTTTATCATCATGACCACGTGGCCATGTCACAGGACCATTGCCCTTTTAGTCCTATTGTCCTGGACTTGCCATGTTCTTCCTACTACTCCAAGCCTCCCCATCTGAAGAAGCTCTGTGACATTTTGGACTGGATAATTCTTTGTTGTGGGGGGCTGTGTTCTGCATTGTAGGATTTTGAGCATCACCCTTAATCTCTACTCATTAGGTGCCAGTAGCAATCCCCTTCCCCAATGGTGACAGTCCAGAGTGACCCTAGACATTGTCTGATGTCATCTGAGGTAGGGCAAAGTTGCTTGTAGTCCTAGCTACTCAGGAGGCTGAGATCTGAAGATCAAAAGTTCAAAGCCAGCCCCAGCAGCAAAGTCCAAGAGACTCTTATCTCCAGTTAACAACCAAAAAGCTGGAAGTGGAGGTGTAACTCAAGTCGTAAGTGTCAGCGTTGAGTTGAAAAAACCAAGCGAGAACATAAGGCCCTAAGTTCAAGCCCCAGTAATGGCATTTAAAAAAAAAAAAAAGAAAAGAAAAAGAGGAAGAGAAAAAAGATTGGAGGTATAGGGTAAGAACCTTTAGAGTTGTAAGAGGAGCTGGTAGAAATAATGCTTTTCTGGATTTTATCAGCGAGTTTGCTGGTATGAGGGGCTGTTGATTTAAGATGCTGGCTCTGCTTTTTCTCCATACCCTTGAGTTCTTCCCAGCTCATTGCAAGCTGTAGCCATGTTCTTTCCTTCTTACCCACAATCGAACCATCTCTGAATTATTTCTTAGGTCCCTTAGAGAAAATTTTGTGGGTCGGATCTGACTTCCACATCAAGGAATAACCAGCCACACATGGAAAGTATAATTATGGACCGCACTTAGAAAGACTAGCATTAGCCTACTTCCATTTCATGCCTGCTTTTAGAGTCATTGTGAAAGACCTTGGCTCCCCACTACACACATACACTTTTTTCTTTTTTAGTATTGTGTGGAATACGGAGATGAATAAAATATAAAATTCTTAATTTTTGTTCTTATGAGACTAAGAGTCTAGTGGAGAAGATAAACCATGCAGTTAACTACTTATCCCTTAAAGTAGGTTGTGATACATGCTGGAAGCAAAACACATCAGTGCTCATGTGACAGGATGAGGAGACATTGCTTTTGAGTGGAGAACTGGGGACACATTTGTGGAGGTTATGTTTGAATTTATTCTTGAAGGCTTGTGGGATTTAAGTTTATAGAGTAGGAAAAGTAGAGTTGGAGGAGGCACACAGGTCAACATGTAGAAGAGGGAAAAATAATACTTAACTGGGGAAGGGAAGTGGCTTTTCCTGTTTGCTTTGATTTTGCTATACTTTCTTTTGTTTGCCAGTGCTAGAGCTTGAATTGAGGGCCTCCAGCTCGTGACCACCTCACTACCGGTACTCTACCACTCAAGCCATGTCTCTGGTTCTAGATTTTTGCTAGTTAATTGGGAACCTGAGCTGGCTTCAAATCCTCAGATCTCCACTTCCTAAGTAGCTAGGATAATAGGTGTCAGCTACCGGTGCCTGCTGATTTTTGTATTAATTGGTGTTATTCATATATACATTCACCAGATTCACATTTCAGTTTGTTTTCCCATGAGCAACCAGAGCCCTTTCAGATGACTTAAAGACAGTGAATATTCGCCTGAATGGAGAGTGAGAGAGAGAGAGAGAGAGAGCACCTCATTCTGCATCCATGGGAATGTGTGACACCCTCCACATACTTTTATTCAGCCTGGTTGCATTTGGAAATGATTTCAGACTGAAGTACTCATCCAACTTTACTGCTTAAAGGCAATTTTACTCAGAGTCTGAAGTGGGTCACATTTTTGCTCTGTAAGCTGTCAGAAAGGAAGATGTAATTTGAAGGTAGGACTCGGGTTGGGCATCTGTCTGACGTCCAGCCTGTTTAATTGCTCATCAGGCATAGACATGGATGAGCCTCCGGCCTTCAGGCATGTGGTAGTGGGGCTTCTGAAAGCAGGCCTTGTGTTCTCCTGGCAGAGCAAGAGCCGATCAGCGCATCACTGAGTCTCGCCAGGTGGTGGAGTTGGCAGTGAAGGAGCACAAGGCTGAGATTCTTGCTCTGCAGCAGGCGCTCAAAGAACAGAAGCTGAAAGCGGAGAGCCTCTCTGATAAGGTCAGCACCCATGCCTTCTGCCTTTTAAAAATACATGTTTCCATCTTTTAAAGGTATGCAGAAACTCACATGCAATCTGTGGCAAATGTATTTCATAATCATCCATTCATTCACTCTCAGAACATCAGTAATGATTCACAGGGACCAGCTTTGGGTAGCTCATAGCATAGATAGGTATAGTGGGTGAGCATTATCATGGCTGGTCAGTAATGTTTTCAGTTCTATCTGTCTGGGCCCCAAAAGTCTACATTTTTATCTGGATGAATATCTCGGTTGTCTTCTGGCATCTTATTTCTACAAGTCTTTATGGATCTGGTGCTGAGCATCATGGGAAAGCACATGGCAGTTGTGACTAACGCTAATTCTACTGAGGCAGTTGTTGGCATCTCAGCTTCCACCTGTTACAGACTAGGGATATAATTCTGTATTAGTTCATGTTCTGTCACTATAACAAAACACTTGGACAAGGTGATTTCTGCAGAACTGGGAGTTTATCTGGAAGTTGGGCAGTCCAGGAACACAGGGCAGGCACCTGAGGAGTACCTTGATGCTGTGTCATAACATGGTGAGACAGAGTAAGTGTGTTTGCTCAAATGTCTCTTCTTATGAAGCTCCGAATGCCATCGTGGGGACCCCCATTCTTCTGACCTCATCTAAACCTAATCCGGAAGACTTCACCTCCATATACTATTAACATGTGAATTTAAGGAATTTAATTTCACACCAGAAATACATGTGTCCTGTCCATGAACCATCCCATGTTATAGTTTACAAAGTGATGTACTAGTGTTTTGGAGATATTATCTAATAGTCTCGAAAGAGATGTAGAACAGGTAACTTCCATGTTATAGGTGACATAAGTGAAGATCTGAGAAATGTTATACACATATAAAGTAGCAGTTTGAATTTTAATATGTCATGTAATTTTGTTATTGTGTGTTTATAAGAGGAATTGTTTAGTATCATTGTGGGAAATAGAGAAATCACAGAAGAGTAGAAGAAAAAAGTTGACTAAAAACCCATTCCCTTCTTATGTGGTGAATTTATTTGTAGTTGTGTGCATATGCGTAACATATTTATAAACCTAGGTACTTACTATATCTATAGCTCTCTATTTTTTTAAAACATAATATAACTGGAGGCTTTCCCTGAGTTATTAAATATTTTTTGAACATGTTATTCTGAGAAAATAAAATTGTATGTAAGTACCTAATTTAAGCATTTGCCTTATAGTGGAAATTTGGGTTTCTTCCAATTTTTTTTTTGCCATATAAATAATACTGTGATGAACATAAATCTTTTCAAACATCTGTGATTATTTCTTACTGGAAATTCATAGAGACAGAATTATAGGATTCAAGGCTACAGCTCATCTTTTAGAAACACTTCCAGTTTTGAGATTGGCCTCATGTTTTTTTGTTTTGCTTTGGTTTTTTTTTTTTAACCATGAGGAGAGAACATTTGTTATTTGGAGATAAGTAAACTCTTATATGTTTAACGGGGAAAATTTTTTTCTTGTTGGTTCCTTCTTATGCAGAGAGGGGCGGGGCGAGTTGGGAGGCTGGTACTAGAGCTTAAACTCAGAACCTGGTGCACTTACTTAGCTTTTTGGCTCTACCACTTGAGCCACATTTGCTGCTTTTTGCTGGTTAGTTGGAAGTAAGTATGTCTTACCAGATCTCAGCCTCCTAAGTAGCTAGAGTTACAGGTGTCAGCCACCATTACCTGTTAGTTGACTATCCTTGAAGTATTCAGTAGCAAAGCCCTATGTGGTTCCAGACATTTTGATACCATACTTGTTTGATCGGACTTGGGATAAATTTCTCTTTTTCATACATCACTTATCAAGTGGTCATCTGACAAGCAGTTGTGATAAGTGTACCTGTGTAGTTATAGGCATCCCCCTGCCCTCTTGACCTGATAGAAAGATCCTTGAAAATCCTTGGCCAGCCTTTTTTTCTACTCACCATAATGCCATACATGTGGTAAGCACCCAGCAAATGGTTATTTAATTAAATTCAGTTAAAACATGTCGGAGAAACAGATTGTTGAGCATTCAGCCTTGTGACAGGCACACATTTCGCCAGTCCCATAGAGACATTCCTCTTCTCCTGAGGGAGGTTTAACTTGCCATGTGGACTTGCATTTTTTCCAAATGTGATGCTTATGTTCTGACCTTTTGAACTTGGTTATCATTCCTATGTGAAGGTTTATGGATGTTGAGAAAAAAAATCCAAACTAACACCGCCCCCTTCCCTCCCCCCCAATCTCACATATGCACTTGTGGCATCATGGCCAATTTTTTCGAATGCTCAGCTCAATGACCTGGAGAAGAAGCATGCCATGCTAGAAATGAACGCACGAAGCTTACAGCAGAAGCTCGAGACTGAACGAGAGCTCAAGCAAAGGCTTCTGGAAGAGGTGAGTGAAACCCACGTGGGAATTAGAGCCAGGTAGAGCTTGAACATGAAAATTTGGTCTGTTTAGGTGGTCAGATTTTGAAATTGAAAAGCAAAATCAGATGATCATAGAATACTTTCTGGAAGATATTTTGTTGTTGTTGTTGTTGTTGTTTTGGTTCTTCATGAGGCTTGAACTCTGGGCTTGGGCTCTGTCCTTGCGCTCTTCAGTTCAAGGAGAGCGCTCTACTGCTTGAGCCACAGCGCCACTTCCGGTTTTCCAGTGGTTTATTGGAGATAAGAGTCTCAGGAACTTTCCTGCCCAGACTGGCTTTAAACCTTGACCCTCAGATCTCAGCCTCCTGAGTAGCTAGGATTACAGGCGTGAGCCACCAGCACCCGGCTTTCTGGAAGATATTTAACCCATGAAAATAATATGCCTTGAAAGGCAACGGGTCTCTCTGTCATTTGTATCCTCCGTGGTGTTGAACAAAGTGTTAAGCCGGCAGTAAGGCTGTGTTGAAAAGAGGCTTGTCAAGCACATGGCTGAATAGATATTGAGTTTAATTGTTGTTTGAAATTAATATTCAAAGTATATTAAGTTTTCATGCTGCTAGAACATTTATGCCAATTAGCTTCCTACATTGGTCTGAGATTTGATCAGATTTGCTGAACACTCCATTTCATGAGGGCTTTTGAACGTGTGCTCAATTCAATTAAAAAAATTATGCTCTGCGTTTGACATATAAAAAGTGATCTCTGAATTACCCCCCCCCCCATGTTATTTCATGTGTCTTTTCCCACAACTCTGGAAATTGCTAATTAAATTGATCCCATCCCCAACCTAAAACCCATACATTGAATTACAAATGCACTTCATGAAGCTATTTAATGAAAAGTTGAACTCCAAAGAGGGTTCCGTTTGAACTATATAGTGAGCCTGGCAGTTCAGTTACCCAGAACTCCCTGTTATATTTATCCCACTCATAGATCCTAAAGTAACTGCCATGCTGTTAAGATGGCAGAGTAGTGAACATATTGCAGGTGATTGTAAAAGTGTCTTATAAAATACTTTACAACATGAAGCTTAGGTGGGAGTCTGAGAAAGTTCTGGAGGTGGTGGTACAATAAAATCAACATTTTTTAATATCACTGAATTGTACACTTACAAATGGTTAAGATGGCCTAGCATGCAGGAGGCCTTGGACTTGATTCTTAGAACCACACACACACACACACACACACACACACACACACACACACACACACACACACGAGAGAAAAAAATTGTAAAAATGATTGATTTTATGTTATATGTTATTTGCCATGGTAAAAAAAAATGAATGAAAGTTTTGTGCACACAAGCACATATGAATGAAATCCACCAAATTGCCCCAAGAACAATATTCAGATTGAGTCCTTTATCCAACATAGTTGAGTCAGAAGTATTTTGGATTTCAGGTTTTTATTTAGTTGAGAGATCTGCATGTGTACAATGAGCCATCTCAGGGACAGAACCCACAACACAAAGTTCATTTATACTCCAGTATACAGCTTAGACTAAAAACACGTGCAAACTGAAAATAATTTTATACCTTTTCAGTGCATCTTCATTTTGGCTGTGAGATCGGATATGGAATTTTTCTTTTTCTTTTGGCTCCAGTACTTGAATCCAAGACCTGGGAACTGTTCTTTAACCTTTTTCACTCAAGGCTGGTGTCCTACCACTTGAACTACACCTCTGCTTCCAGATTTCTGGTGGTTAATTGGAGATAAGACTTCTTTGCCTAAGCTGGCATCAAACCACAATCTTCAGGTCTTAGCATCCTTAGTAGCTTGGATTGCAGGTATGAGCCACCGGCACCCACTTGGGCATAGAATTTCGTACTCATGAGACACTCCGAAAGTTTTGAAGCATTTCAGATTTGGGAGTTTTGGATTACAGATTCTCAACCAGTAATTGAACTTTCCGAAGTACCATGTGGTCAAATGGAGAATGACAGCCTTCTATCTGGAATGAATAAGCAGTGTTCCCACTTTGGGCACATGCTAGCAACAGAACAGAAATAATCAGTGCTGTTGCCCATTATTCTAGCAACAGAACAGAAATAATCCATGTTCCTGCTTGTCCTGGTCTCTCTCCCCCACCCAGAGGGTGCAGCTGGCCCTGATAGTTCACTAATTTGGTCCAAGGTTAAATGGTGAGTCAGTGTCCATGCCAGGAATAGAACACTAGGAGCCTGACTCAGTCCCCTTGTTCTCACTTCTAACCTACATAGGAACATTTCCAGCTTCCCAGTTTGTACCTCACAGATAGATATTTGAGCACAGACATCTGGTTGACAGAATTTGCAGACCGTTGAAAGTATGTGGTGTTTGAGATCCTTTGGTTATAGTGTACACTTGATAAACACCAACCCAGAGCTCAATTTAAATGTCCTCAACATAGGTGCAGAGACTTTTATTTTGGCAGAACTGGCGTGTAAACACAGGGCCTGTGCTTGCTAGGCAAGTGCTTTACCCTTTGGGCCTACACTTCTCAGAGTAGAAGAAACTGCTATGTTATCTAGTCCAAATTCCAACCATTCTTCTCTTTAGACCTGCCTCTGATAAACTTTACTAATGGGCCATTCTCCTAACTCATTGCTCTGAGACCTGAAATGGCCTTTGCAACTCTTTTGACACCATACTTTAGAATCACTACTGGTCCACTGGAAGTAACACCAGAGGAAAAAAGTATCCATTACTAATTTGTGTCAAATGCCGCCAGTCAAGGTAGAAAATCCCTTCCCCAATATTTCTCCCAAGAGGCCTTGTTGAGCCACCAAATATTTACAGTGAATATGGACATCACAACCCATTTTTTTTAGCAATTCTAATTCTTAGGAAGTTCTTTCTAATTTTGAGCTAGAATCTACAGCCTCTACCCATTGTTTCTATTATATTGAAACTCATGAAATTGGAGAATAGTATGGGTAGAGTTAACCCAAACCAGAGATTTATATTGATTAATAAACAACCAAAAGTGCCTTGTTTAATGATCAGAATAAATAAGGGACAGGGAGGTAGCTCAGTGGTAGAGTATTTCCCTAGCATACATAAAGATCTAATCCCAGCACCGCAAAAATAAAACACAACAAACAAAAATCCCAAATAATGCCTAATTAGCTCTTACTATATGCAAGATACCCGTGTACTTGTCCTTCCAACAATCCTGTGAGATAACTTATTTTTCTTATCTCTTTCAGTCAGACAACCAAATATCTCTCCTAGTTCAAATGACTTTTTTTTTTTTTCTAAATGGAATCCCTTCCTACTCCCCCAAACTTGTCTGGCAAATCAATCATTCCAAAGAGAATCTTTCAAAGTCCGTGTAGTCTGTATGTGGTCCAAGTGGGATATTTCCATGTCTTGACTGGACTCTAAATACATCTGCCAATTACCTGAATTTTGTTTTTTAAATGCGGGTCCTAGGGCTTGAACTTAGGACCAAGTTGCTGTCCCTGAGCTTCCCCTGTCTCTTCTCCTCCCCTCCCCCCCAGCCAAAGCTAGCACTCTGCCACAGTGCCATTTCCAGCTTTTTTTTTTTTTTTTTTTTTTTTTTTTTTTGTGGTTAATTGGAGATTAGAGTGTCACAGACTTTCCTGCCTGGTCTGTCTTCAAACCATGATCCTCAGATCTCAGTCTCCTGAGTAGCTAGGCTTACAAGCATGAGCCACTGGTGCCTGGCTTTACCTGGGCTCTGTTAGGTAGTTGAATTATACCATTGACAGCTATTGACCTATTATATCTGATCTATTTCACAAAATTAAAAAAAAATATGATCTACATTTACTCTGTTGCTTTTTTAAAAAAAAAATCTATTAAACTTCTTGTTGACTTTGCTTCATCCATCCTGCTCACTGGAGTAGTTTCATGTACCAGGCAGCGCCCAGCAACTTGGTGCACCTGCTTAGTTTCTTGTTGCAAGCGTGCGCGCACACACACGCACCTGCTTAGTTTCTTGTTGCACACACACACACACACACACACACACACACACAGAGTGTTGGACAAGTTTAAACACATCAGTAGGACCCACCTCTCAGTCTAACAATGACTATGAACACGCCTTTATTTGTCTCCCAGAACAGTAGCTTAAATGGCTTTGAAAAGCATTTCATCATGGTCTGATTCTCCATGAAGGGCTCATTGTCCTGAAGATCACCTCCATACCCTGCTCAGCTCTTCTTAGAGAGAGGCGAGAAGGGAGAGAGAGGAAGGCAGGCAGTAAGGTTATTTCATAGATGTAAATGTCACTCTTTCTTTTTATTATAGTAAATAACCAGCCTATTTCTTGGAAAGCCAATGGACAGTTGATGTGTTTATTCCAGAAAGATGTTTGGAGCCCAGCTGCCAACCAAATAGATCCTTGTTCCTATCACTTGTTTGTCTGGTTCCTGACTACTAATTAATGTTATCTTAAAATAGTGGGAAGAAACTAAAGAGGATAATTTATGGAAGGAAGAAACCATCTTGTACTTGTGTATGCGTTTGTGGGGGGGGGGGGGAGAGCGATACCTCCTTTTCAGAGGGCATCTTAGCTGGGTTTTTTTTAATTATTTTTTTCTTAAGGGATTGATTAAGTTCCAATTTATGCACCCGGGCCCAGTGATCTTTAGTATCTCTTGTTATAGATGAGTTGTTGGGAAGAGGCAGTGGGGAACATAAGGGGAACATTGAATTGGGTGGAAGGAAAAAAGAGGGATATAGGTAATGGAGCATACCAACATTCATTAAGCACCTACTGTCTGCTATGCACTGTGTTCAGTCTATCTTCCAGAAAGGCAGGGTATACCCAACCCTCAGATAAAGAGAATGAAGCTCTAAGAGGCAATCTGAGATGCCTGCCCAAGATCATATTTCTGCCAGGATTTAAACTAGGGCCTGGAAGATTCCAGAGTCCAGGTTCTTCTTCTTCCAACACAATGTCCCAGGGAACCAGTTACCTCTTAAGAGAAAGAAGAAGAAATAGGAAGCAAAACACAGACAGACAGAAGTGAATTAAGAGGAAGACTACCAGCAAATTCTGGTCATTTGAAAATTCCCTTAAGGATGTAAATCGTTCTTTCCTGGCTCTCTTTCTCTAAATCTCCAGGGAGTCTGAGGCAGTAGGAAAGAGATTGTTTGGGTCCCAGCCAGGATGGTTAGATGATAACCCAGTTTTTGGATGAAATCAAGCAGTATCCCGTTGAGATGGAACACATTTAGGAAAAGATACACACATTTTAGGAAAGTGAGCCATAAAACCAGTATCTCTATAGTCTGCCCTATTTTCTGGTTGACTTCCATTGTAAAAACTGCAAGAGATTTTCAGCACAAAACTACTTCCAGTACAAGTAACTGATTCCGTGCCCCCCCCCCCCCCCGCCCATTATTGCCAATTCCTGTGCTGAATCTGGATCTTGCTCTTCCTTTATCCTCACATTGCAGGTATATGCCCTAGAATTGTGGCTTTCTGTTCCTGTGGGCAGTCGTGAGGTTTGGGGTGGTGTGATCCTTTCTGTGCAACACACACTGCCTGTACAGTGATTTTTCCAGACGACATTGAGATCCTAGGAGGGGGGAAAAAAAGGAACAAATGGAACTGAGTGGTCATAGCCATTGGGAAGTCAGACTTGTAGATCCTGTGGCTGTGGCCATCCAAGTTTTCTTTGCAAATTCTGAGAAGGGAGGGGGGAGGCGCACGCACGAGAGAGAGAGAGAGAGAGAGAGAGAGAGAGAGAGAGATTGTTTGCCTAAGGCTGGCACTCTACCATTTGAGCCATAGTTGAGAGAGTTTGTTTGCCTAAGGCTGGCACTCTACCATTTGAGCCATAGTTTTTGGTAGTTATTTGGAGATAAGAGCCTCACAGACTTTTCTGCCCATGCTGATTTCAAACTGTTAACCTCAAATCTCAGCCTCCTGAGTAGCTTGAATTACAGACATGAGCCACCAACCTGGCTACACTTCTGGATTTTTCTTTTCTTTTTTGCTGGTGAATTGGAGATGAGAATTTTCCAATCTGCCTGTCCTTGCTGACTTTGAACAGAACCTCAGTCTTCAGATCTCAGCCTCTTTTTTTTTTTTTTGGTCGGTCGTGGGGCTTGAACTCTGTGCTTGGGCGCTGTCCCTCAGCTCTTCAGCTCAAGGTTAGTGCTCTACCATTTGAGCCACAGTGCCACTTCCAGTTTTCTGAGTGGTTTATTGGAGATAAGAGTCTCACGGACTTTTCCCTGCCTGGGCTGGCTTTGAACCATGATCCTCAGATCTCAGCCTCCTGAGTAGCTAGGATTACAGGCATGAGCCACCAGCACCCAGCTCAAGATCTCAGCCTCTTGAGTAGCTAGGATTATAGATGTGAGCCACTTATAATGCCTGGCTCTCAAATTCTTTTTTAGCTGTGGTCCATATCATCTTAGCAGACAAATGGTAATTCTGGAAGGAGATGCTTTCAAAAGCGCAACTGGTATCATGCTGGACATGAGCTGGGAAGAGGACAAGTAGGGAGCCATGTGTGTTCTGTGAGGTATTGAACCTTTCTCTGGCTCTTCTCCCCACTTAGCAAGCCAAGTTACAGCAGCAGATGGACCTGCAGAAGAACCACATTTTCCGTCTGACTCAAGGCCTACAAGAAGCCCTTGATCGGGCTGACCTGCTGAAGACAGAAAGAAGTGATCTGGAATACCAGCTGGAAAATATTCAGGTGAGGAGTGGCAGGGGAAATCTGTTTAAAAAAAATGCAATGCTATAAGTAAACACACTGGATGATATGCAAGTGATTTCAGATGAATTAACTGAAGTATAAAAGAGTCTATGGAGAGTTCAAATAGTATAATTCTTTAGAAGGACAAAGTTAAAGCTCAACAAAATAAGCACTGGGAAATGGGTACTTGCAAGGAGGTGGGAAAGGGAGGAGGGTGAGAGGAGAGTAGATGAATGAAGGGAGAAAGGGAGGATGTAATGAAAAATGCATTGTATATGCCACAAAATTAAGAGAAATAAGAGGAGGAGTGTATCATGGGTGTGAAAATGTTGTAGGGGGTGATACAGATCAAGATGCATTGTATGCACAAACGCGTTTGTTAAATTGCAAAATAATTCAATACATATCCTACAAAATTAAGAAAAGTAAGGAAAGTGGGGGGTTGGGAGGGAGGGAGGAGAATGGACTGTGTTCATAAACTGCTGTGTTGAATGGCAGTTCTTTTGGACAACCATTTAATGATAATAACAAGTATATATATTTAAAAACCTGAATGAAGGGCTGGGGAAGTAGCTCAGTGATAGAGCGCATGCTTAGCAAGAGCAACGTGCTCACCTTGCACCCTCTGCCTCCAAAACAATTGTGTTCAGAGGCAAGACATGATGGTAAGTATCTTCATGTTGTATAATGTTGTATGACACATTTCGTTACCCCAGCATTGGATCCTAAAATTAGTCATTGACTTTTTTTTTTTTCTTTTTCATCTAGCTTTTCATTTATCCTTTTTTTTTTAAAACCTTGTAATGAAATCAGGACAAAATATGTATTAGCCCAGTGCTGTTGGTGTTGAATTTCCTCTGCCTAGTAGCTTGAAACCTACTTTGTTTTAGCAGTACTGAGGGTTGAACTCGGAACCTTGTTCTTTCTAATCAGATGCTCTACCACTGAGCTACACCTCTAGCATTTTTTGCTTGTTATTTTTTGAACAGGGTCTTATATTTTTTTTCCCCAGTCTGGCCTGGGCTGCCATTTGCCTTTTTATATTTCTTGTATACATGGGATGACAGGCACTTGCCATCAACCAATATGTCCAGTATTTGGCTGAGATAGGGTTTCACTGACTTTTTTCCATAGCTGGCCTCAAATCATGATCCCTCATGAATCATTGTTCCCATCCCCATCTCTGTGTGTGTGTGTGTGTGTATCTATCTTTATTTGTGTGTTACTGGGGATTGAACTCAGAGCCTTGTGTATGCTAAGCAAGCACTCTACCACTGAGCTACCACCCCAGTTTTTTTTCTTAAACGTACCAAATTTAAAAACCTTCTTCTGTCTAGACTCTGAGGTGTTTTTCCTCCCCCCATGAATTTTAGGTCCTCTATTCTCACGAAAAGGTGAAAATGGAAGGCACTATTTCTCAACAAACCAAACTCATTGATTTTCTCCAAGCCAAAATGGACCAACCTGCTAAAAAGAAAAAGGTGGGTCAACGTGTTTGACATAGGGCAATTGTTAGTTCAATTCCATCCATTATGAGTCAGCAGACATATTAATCAAAGGTATATAGAAGAAAAATTTGCATCTTTTTTTTTGGGGGGTGGGTGGGAAAATAGGTATAGATGTAATTAGAATAGTCTTTATCAGTGGGTGTCACTGATCACATCCAACAAATGGTTCATGCCATCAGAATCATCCTGCCTTTCTCTAAGGGAGTGATTTTTGTTTTTTCCTCCCATGAAGTGGTTAGGGCATGGTGGGAGTGGTGTGCACAGAGAGAGGTTAATACACAGGTGATAGATGCTCGACTCCAAACAGGTTTGAAGGTCCTATGTACTGGACTCTGACGGGATTGGCAGGTCGTGTGTATAGGGCTTCCGAGAGACAAGTAGGGCATAGGCCAGAGACTCTTGTGTGTAGTTCTTAGGTCATCTGTGTGGGACTTGAGGATGGGCTTAGAATGATCTAGTCTCATTTAGTTATTTAGTTTAATTTCAAGGCAGTCTTGTTGTGTAAGCCCAGGCTGGCTTGTAACTTACTATGTAGCCTTGGTTTCCCTCGAACTCACTACCTTTCATCCTCAGCCTCCTGAGGTTTGGGATCACAGGTGTATACCTCATACCTTAGCTAGTCTAATGCCTTTAATTGGCTAACAAAGACCCAAGAAGTTGAAATGACCTGCCTAAGAGCTGATCCCTCCTCTCTGATGTTGTACCATTCTGCTGCCACTGTTTCTATGGGAAAGGGTTTGATAACCCGGAATCCTTAGGAGAAAGGTGTGGAGGCTGGGGGTTGGGGAGAGGGGGTGTCCCTGGTTGGTTCCAGTGATTCTGGTGCTCTCTGTCCTGTAAGGGGTGAGCACAGCATTTCACGGGTTGCTTCCTGCTGAGTGTGGACCTCACGGAAGGATTTTCTTGCGTTTTGAGTGGCCGTATCTTATACTCACGATAATTTAATCTTCTTTATTTTAGCAGCGGACTGTTGTCTGGTCATGTCACTCAATGTTGTTGGGGTGTCCATTTCTTTTTCTTTCCATTTTTATTGTCGTGCATTTTTTCCTTTCCATGTCCATTCAATGTTTTCATTTCGTCTATTTTAGTAAGCCCCCTTATTTTGATATCATTTTAAATTTTTTGTGTTGTATTTTTTTTCCCCCTCCCCAAAACATCTTTCTCTGTGTCTTGTAACGAAGCACCATGAGACAAGTTCAAAGGCAAGAGTAACCTCTGAACCAGCCCTCCTGGCTCCATACTCCATCTCTCCTGGTTCCATTTTTTTGAGGGGGAAAGACTCTCGGGAAATGACTCTCCTGTCCTGGGAATGCTAAAGGAAGAGGTGGAGGCCGTTCAAGCATCTTTAAACCTCTTGGCGAAAACTTCCACCCTCCCCTCCCTCTCCCCCTCCCACACTTACATTTTTTTTCAGCTGTCAGGAACGGGCTGAGGCTCAGCCTCCCCCTTCCCCCCTTCACATGCCATTTTTACTAAACACACTTACAGTGAGTATGCGCCTGGCCTTGGTGGGTTGTTCCTCCCGAGTCAGCTTTCCTCTAGCTAGCGCACAGTGCCAGTTTCAAGGAGTTAGGAGATATCTCTGTTTCCATTGCTAGGGTTTATTTAGTCGACGGAAAGAGGACCCTGCTTTGCCCACACAGGTTCCTCTTCAGTACAATGAGCTGAAGCTGGCCCTGGAGAAGGAGAAAGCTCGCTGTGCAGAGCTAGAGGAAGCTCTTCAGAAGACCCGCATTGAGCTCCGGTCCGCCCGGGAAGAAGGTAGGGGCTCTGTTTCTGTCAAATGTTCTAAACCTATGATGGGCAAGATCAGATAGTTTGTTTTCAGTGAGATTGGTCAAGACTAGTTCTGCAACTTGGTTACGGTTCATGCGCTTACAGTCCAGATCTGACATGATTTCTAGTCTCCTTGGGATGGCCATGGTGGCGTGGTGCATGGCCTTTTGGTCTTGGGGTAACTCGAAAGGCAACCTGGGGGCAGTCTGCTTGGTTTGGGCCCTTTTGGCAGTTCAGTTAACCGACAGGCGTTGTACTGGTGTCTCCGCAGCTGCCCACCGCAAAGCCACGGACCACCCACACCCGTCTACGCCAGCCACTGCAAGGCAGCAGATTGCCATGTCTGCCATTGTGCGGTCACCCGAGCATCAGCCCAGTGCCATGAGTCTGCTTGCCCCGCCCTCCAGCCGTAGGAAGGAGTCTTCAACTCCAGAGGGTATGTATTTGTCTTAACTCTGTTTCCTGTGGCTATGACAAAACTCTCTGAGACTGGGTGGCTAATAAGTTTATTTGGCTCCTGGTTCCAGAGACTGGGAAGTGTGTACACCAGTATCAGATGGGGTCTGGTACTGCATTTCAGCATGGCAAGCATGAGGAACAGAATTGTCCAGCTCAGCTGTCCCTTCTTCGTATGAAAACATACCATCCCCCTGTGGGGGTGATGACTGCATTTAGCTCTAATTAGTTCCCAGGGCCTTACCTTAAACTTACCTTAAACTTTCAACGTGCCAATGTGGAGGTTATATTTTCAACACAGGAATTTGCAGAAGCTGGGTGCTGGTGGCTCTAATCAGAGCTACTCAGGAAGCTGAAATCTTAGGATCATAGTTTGAAGTCAGCCTGGACAGCAAAGTCCATGAGGCGCTTATCTCCAATAAGTTACAAAACAACAACAACAACAAAAAATAAAAAAAAAAAAACAGAAGCGTTACTGTGGCTCAAAGTGGTAGAACATTAGCCTTGAGTGAAAAGCTGAGGGATGAGTTCAAGCCCCATGACCGACTGAAAAGAAAGAACTTTTGCGGGACTCACTCAAACCAGATCTGTGCTTAAGGGTTGGAGTCATCCAGATTTTGTTTTCAACTTTCTAACAAATGCAAGCTTTTGGTTAAAAAAACCAAAAACATAACAGGTAATTCTAAAGAAATAAGAGAGTAAGAAGTACAGTAAGCCTTCCTTCTGCATTCCTTACTCAGAGGTCAGCCATTTCAATCTTCCAGCGATGGTTCATGCATGCAACCACATCTGTATTAACTCATGAGTGTTACATGAATCTAAGACTATGAGAATATTTTTCTTAGCCCTGTTTAAATATCATAGCATACTATGCTATATACTGCAAAAACCTTTCAATGTTACCTTAGAACATTTCCTATTCATGTTTGGAATTCGTGGTATGGTCCTATCTTCGCATACTGAAACAGGCCTTTGTCGGTGGGTGCTGTGGTTGTATGTGGTTACAGTCTCTTATTGCACATAAATAACATCCTATACCACTGTGGGTTTCATGGCTGTGCCATAAATCCTTGGGGGAAATGGACCATTGGGTTAAAGGTTCTGTGCATGTCAAGTTTTGGTAGTATGTGCCACTGTATAGATGACTTCCACCAGGTTAAGGAGTTTTCTTTGTCGTCTCAAAAGTACTCTGTCACCTAGACATGAAGTGCACTTTATAAAGGCCATGGAAAATGGCTGGAAAATAAGAGCGGAACTATGCTTGAGCATCACGGTGTCTTTATCCTGCCCTACTTCAGTTGTGAATCTTGATGGCATTTTATTGTGTCTGTTGGAGAACTTACCAGAATGGGATTCAGAGGTTTGCATCCTGAGCTTTCCTCTTTTCGAAGTTGCCTCTAATTAGCTAGGTCACCCAGGAAGCCGAGCCTGCTCCATGGTGGGAACAAAGGGATCAGCCCTTTTAACAGACTTGAATCTAAAAGCAAGATCAGTACTTTGAGACTAAAAAAGTTAAGTTTTGGACAAAAGGCTAATCATGAAAAAAAAAAAAAAGCCTTTAAAGAATTCTCCAGTTTTTACATGTAATAATGAGAAATTCCTTAATAATATAAATTTAAATTGGGTTCTGCCAAGCTCTTAGATATCCTATTTCATCTGGAAAGCAAAGACTTGTGACTAAAATATTTAACACCTTATGTATTTGCCTTCACACACATCCATGCCATCATGATAGTCTTCCCCTGGGAATGTGTTCTTAATTAAAAGCTCATTCCTAATAGCCAGGGATGGAAGCTTTTGTTTTATTTTATTTTTTCAGTTGTGGGGCTTGAACTCAAGGCCTGGGCACTGTCCCTGAGCCTCTTTGTACTCAAAGCTAGTGTTCTACCACTTGGGCCACAGTGCCACTTCTAGTTTTTGAGAAGTTAATTGGAAATAAGAGCCTCATGGGGACTTTTCTGCCCAGGCTGGCTTTGACCCACGATCCTCAGATCTCAGCCTCCTGAGTAGCTAGGATTACAAGTGTGAGCCACCTGTCTCCAGTTGTGGGGGTTTTTAATTCATTCAGGATGTGAATCCCTAATCAGAGATGTGATTTGCAAATGCTTATGTTCCCATTCTCTGAGTTGTCTTCACTTAATTTTTTTCCCCTCCAGAATTCAGCCGGCGTCTTAAGGAGCGCATGCACCACAACATTCCTCACCGATTTAATGTGGGATTGAACATGCGAGCCACCAAGTGTGCTGTGTGTCTGGACACTGTGCATTTTGGACGCCAGGCATCCAAATGTCTTGGTAAGAGTTGTGGTCACACATCTGTGGTGGGCACCTGCATACCTCCGTCTGAAAAAATCCATCAGGGAAGTGTACATTTGTTTGTTTGCTTTTTGGTTGGTTGTGGGGCTTGAATTCAGGGCCTGGATGCTGTCCCTGAGCTTCTTTTGCTCAAGGCTAGTGCTCTACCACTTTGAGCTACAGCACTACTTCTGGTTTTCTAGAAATAAGAGTCTCGTGGACTTCCTTTCTTGGGCTAGCTTTGAGCTGTGATCCTCAGATGTCAGCCACCTGAGTAGCTAGTATTTACAGGCATAAGCCACCAGTACCCAACTATTTTTTTTTTTTCCCTAGTCTTGGGGCTTGAACAGACAGGATTGAAGCCAGGAAAACTGAGTCTAGTGTGTGGCTCTCTCGAGTCCTCTTTTCCCTGGAGCCTGGTACTCAGGACAGCAGAGGGGTTGCCTGGAGGCCCAGCCTCACTGACAGGAGCCTGGCTGGGGATAGAGGAGACCTGGGTTTGGCAGGCAGAGGAAGGGAGCTATCCAAGCTCAGTTGGGCTTGTTTTCATTCCCCTAGAATGTCAGGTGATGTGTCATCCCAAGTGCTCCACCTGCTTGCCAGCCACCTGCGGCCTGCCTGCTGAGTACGCCACGCACTTCACTGAGGCCTTCTGCCGGGACAAAATGAACTCCCCAGGCCTCCAGAGCAAGGAGCCCAGTGGCAGCCTGCACCTGGAGGGGTGGATGAAAGTGCCCAGGTACTATTACAGGGTGGTGTGTGCTTGGGCAAGTGCTGCCTTAGACCCTGTCCATTCCTTGATGGTTTCTAGAAAAATGTGTGTGTGTGTGTGTGTGTGTGTGTGTGTGTGTGTGTGTGTGTGTGTGTGTGCGCGCGCGTGCGTGCTTGTTTGAGTGTTGATAATGGGGCTTGGACTCAGGGCCTAGACTCTGTCCCTGAGCTCAAGGATACTGATCTACCGCTTTGAGCCATAGCACCACTTCTGGTTTTCTAGTGGCTGATTGGAGATTAGAGTCTCACAAACTTTCCTGTCCAGGCTGGTTTTAAACCATGATCCTCAGATCCAGGCCTTGTTAATAGCTAGGATCACAAGCCTGAGCCACCAGTGCCTGGCTGAAGAAAGAACTTTTTGAGGTTCACTAACCCTCTTACCCCCAACTGCAGCCTGACTCAGTTTCTGAGTCCAGGCATTTCCCTGGTCCTTCTTTCTTTTTCCAGGAATAACAAACGAGGACAGCAAGGCTGGGACAGGAAGTACATTGTCCTGGAAGGATCCAAAGTTCTCATTTATGACAATGAAGCCCGAGAAGGTAAATTAATAATTCAGGGGGGGAATTTCATTGCACGTGCGGCTTCACCCGAGACTCCCAGTGTTGGCCTTTGGAAGGCTTCGTTTTCTGTTTTGTTTTTGGTTATTTATTGATTTTTTTTTGTTTTGGACTGCCTCGCGAGCCTTCTGCGCTTTCCCATTTTGCAAGTTAAAAAGCCAGATGACTTCTCTAAAGGTTATTGGTGCGATACTCACATCTATAGGTCTTCCCCCCGAAGGACCCGCAGGGTGCCGTCCCGAAGATTCCACCTGCTAATACACCTTCAGAGAACTTCCGCCTCAGCCAACTAACCCATAAATCCGCATCGTCATCAGAAATTTGACGGTGCCTCTCATCTGACACACTTTATTTTTTTTTATCTTCCCTCTCTGCCTCCTCTGCACACCTTTCCCCCACCCTTGTCCTCGTGCACCTTCCTACACGCGTACCCTGTCTCTCTCCCTCCTTCTCTTCTCTTCTCTTCTCTTCTCTCTCCCCTCGTTCTTCTTGTTCCTGTTCTTTTGTTTTTCTTTCTGCCTTTCCTCTTTGTACCAAGCTGGACAGAGGCCGGTGGAAGAATTTGAGCTGTGCCTTCCCGACGGGGACGTATCTATTCATGGTGCCGTTGGTGCTTCTGAACTCGCAAACACAGCCAAAGCAGGTGAGGTAGAGCCCCGGGGGATCCCCATTGTGGAGGTGGGCTGGGTGTGGCAGATCAGGAAGGGGACACGGAGGGTTGGCTTTGTGGAGGAGGCCCACCTTCCTCTGCTCTGCGGCTTAGCTGTCCCTGGGATATGAAGACTCTAGCAGGGTCTCTCCTATCTCAGGGCCATCCGTGCCAGTAGATTGGAGGCAATGCACACCCCCAATCCCATACTTTCTGAAATCTCCTAGATGTCCCATACATACTGAAGATGGAGTCTCACCCACATACCACCTGCTGGCCAGGGAGAACCCTCTACCTGCTGGCTCCCAGCTTTCCTGACAAGCAGCGCTGGGTTGCCGCCTTAGAATCAGTGGTCGCAGGTGGGCGAGTTTCAAGAGAAAAAGCAGAAGCTGATGCTGTGAGTATAAACCTGGAGCCCTGGAGCTTGCTTTGTTGAGTGGGTTGACCTTGGGTAACCGATCCCAACACTGGCGATGCCATTAGCTGGCTCAGTTTCCCTCTCTCGGAGGGGCAATGGCTGCAGACTGGCCTGGTCAGTTTGTGGTGGAGTTGAAGGCACAGGCTCCAAGGCCACGGTGGGGCGGCAGCAGTCAGCTCAGGAGCGGCACGGTGGAGCCATGCCAGTGTGCTTATGGTCCTGCCTCCTGTTTACTCTGGTTCATTCGTTTGATTGGAAGGCTTGCATTGTGAGCCACAGGGCTGCACAATAGTTCCCCAACAGCCACATCCACTTCAGGAGGGTTTTCAAAACCTTCCTGGCTGCTTTTGCAGTACACTTATTCACCCTTCTGTAGGCAGGTTTGGAATCCTCCTTTTCCATAAGATGTGAGAAGTGTAGGTGCCTTGATTGACATCACTCCCCCTAAAACATTCTAAGATGCAAACATCACTTCTCTCTCATTGGTGTTTGCCCCACCAAAGACCAGATACTTAGCTTTTAATAAATGCTTCAAATCTTAGCAATGGGGGAATTCTTCACCGTGGGCATCCAGAAAAGAGCTTTTGCTGGTTTGTTTGGATGAACTGTTTCATAGTTACCTGTGTGAGCCTTTGACTGAAATCCACGTTAATGTGTGCACAATAGGCCCGTGGCTGTACTTCCTACAAGCTTCTGCCTGCATGGGTTCAGGTAAAGAGAGCCCAGGGCTTGTTTGCTGCTGATGCTGTGCTTTGCACCTTTGCTGCAGCTTAGTGGGGAAGAACCTTCCATGTGGCTTATTAATCTATTGCAGGTGACATCTCTGTAGTTTCAGCTTATTTCCTATCATAGAAGAACTTCCTGTGCCCGGGACATTCAGTGCCTTCTGCCTCCAAGTTGTAACTTGTCTCATTAGAACCTGTCCCAGAGACACCAGTTAATACCATGTCTTACTTTGCAGCCTCTTGGAGCCAGAGATTTGGGATATGGCTCAGTGGTAGAGTGCTTGCCTAGCATATGTGAGGCTCTGGGTTCAGTCCCCAGCACTGCCAAAAAAACAAAATGGGTTGGGGTGGTGGTGGTGTGCAGAGCAGTGCAATCTAAGAGCAGATGTGTGTTTCTGACCTTCACTTTAAATTTCTTATTGTTTTTCTGGATGGGTTGATGATGAACAGATGAATCTATGTCGTCATTGTTTTCTTTTTCTTTTGCATATGGAAAGAAATTGCTTGGAAACTCCCTGCTGAAACTGGAAGGGGATGACCGCCTAGACATGAACTGCACCCTGCCCTTCAGTGACCAGGTAATGTGTCCCATGCTCTGTCAGCTGGCAATGGGTTCGAGCCTCCCGTATTAAGAAAGAAAGGGTCGAGAAAGCTTTGTTGCTTCTGCTCTGGGATGGTCCTGAAGACCTTCCTGTGCTTATGTTCTGTCTCTGGAATTCTTCTACCTTCACAGGTGGTGCTTGTGGGCACCGAGGAAGGGCTCTATGCACTGAATGTCTTGAAAAACTCCTTAACCCACGTCCCAGGAATTGGAGCCGTCTTCCAAATTTACATCATCAAGGACCTGGAGAAGCTACTCATGATAGCAGGTCTGAGGCCAGGACGCCTTTGGTCTTTTTGTTTAGTCTGGAAGGAAACAGTTTGAGGGCTGTATTTCGTGCTGGTGATAGTCGAAGGCTGGCCCTCCTGGCAGCCATTGGCTCAGTGTGGTTCTTTCCTCTGTGTGTCTGTTGATTCCAAGCCTCTCGCTATGTTTGCTTTCCTTGTAGCATCCAATCTAGCCTAGGCTTACAGCCCCAAGGAGTAACTCATCATTTTCCCAAGTGGAGGAAGCTGTATTAGTCCACTTTCCTCTCTAGAATGAAATACCAGAGGCAAGTTACTAATGACAAAGAAGGTGTATTTGGCTCACAGTTCTGGAGGTTCAAAGTGCAGAGGGCACAGCGTTGGCCATGTGAATAGAACGTCCAGGAATGTGGGCTGGAGCAAGCAGATCACATCTCCATTCAGGATGGCTAGGTGGATGGCCAGGTGGGACTGGGGATTTCTCCCTTTAACTCTGGGCAACCATCTTCTGAGAATGCACCACCCTTTGATCTATGAACTCTGTACTTGGCCCTGCCTCTCAAAGACTCCACAGGGTCTTCCAAAAGGACCGCCCTAGGGACCAATCACACGGACACTTGAGGGATTTCCCAACCATGTCTAATCACAGGAAGGGACAGGCCTCAAAGACTCATTGAAGTCCAGCCCTTTGTTCTGATTTCATCTGTACCACGATACATCATGTCCCACGAGTGCTTCCCCATGACATGTGATCCCTACGAGAGGGCTATGTGATCTCTCTTAGTCTAGGTCTTCTCTTAGACCTTTTGTCCAGATTCACCACTCACTAATACCTTACGGGTTTTTTTTTCTCTCTCTTCCTTTCCCCCCGCCCCCCCATGACTTATTTGAGTTAATTTTAGGAATGTTCTTCAGCATTTCAACCCAAGAGTAAGGGCATTCTTTTACATGAATATGACACAATCTGCTTTTCTCTTCTTTGGCAGTACTTTTTTTTTTTTTTCCTTTTAAGAGCAACCAATAATTTGTCACCTCAGTATTTAAGACATCTGTTAGTTAGGCTATGTTTTAGGCATGGCTGGATTCAGTGACTGAAATAATAGGATCAGGAGGTATCTTTTCTCGATCACTCAGCTCTTTGCTTCCTCTTCTCTCCCACTTCTCCCTCTTTCCCTCCTCCCCTGATTGTGTTTAAGAGAAGTGTTAAAATTTTTATCTTTAAGAGCTTTTATTTTTAAAATTATTTTAAAGTACTTGGACAAAGGAATTGCCATGTAACAAGGCAGTTTACAAATGCGATGTGTTTTGATCAACACTGGTGCGTCTTGATCAATATCACCTTCCATCGTTCTCTCCATCTCTACCAACCTTACTCATCCCCTCAAATTATAGGGCAGTTTTACATACACAGCAAACCAAGAGGAAGGTCTGGAGATTTCCCCTCCACCCCGCCCTCCACATTGCACATGGCCTTTGCACTGTCAGCATCCCCATCCAGCGGAGCATTTGTTACTATCTGTGGACTTCACTGACACATCATTATCTCACCAAGCCCATAGCTTACGCTACGTCTACTCTCGTAAATTGTATGGGTTCTGACCAATGTATGGTGATGTGTGTCATAGTGTAACATAGAAAATAGTTTCATATGGTACAGTGTTTGCATTCAGGATCTTTAACCCTGGTTTCTGATGTAATTATCTGCTATTTTATCTCTTGTCAGATTTTACCTGTGACTCCAATAATGCTTTGTTATAGTGCCCCTCCCCCCAGTTCATGATCTAGGCCTAAGAGTAATTGCATTTAAACATATATTGCAAGCATTCTTCCATATGGAATGGTTCCATCCTTTTCTTCCTTTACATCACATATTTGCATAGTTCAGGCCTGTTGCTTTATAGCATGTATCCTCATTGTTCCTGCGCCTAGGAGCATATTTGAAAATTCAGCTCACATTCTCCAATTTTATGGCTGCAGGTTCTTTCTCCGAGAATCTTGACTAAAAGTCCAACTCTCCTTCTCCTTTTTCTTTTCCTCCTCTTCCTCTTCCTCCTCTTCTTCTTCCTTCTCCTTCTTTTCCTTTTTCCTTCTTCATGTGTGTGTTTTAATTGATTGTTTTATTGGGGGTGCTGGTTCCTGGACTTGAACTCAGGGACTTGTGCTCAGCTTTTTCCTTCAGGGCTGGCACTCTACCACTTGAGCCACACCTCCAGTCTGGCATTTTGCTAGTGAATTGGAGCTATAGTATCTTGGACTTTCCTGTCTGTGCTGGCTTTGAATTGTGATCTTTAGATCTCAGCCTCTTGAGTAGCTAGGATTATAGACAGGAGGCAATTATTCTCCATCTTTCTTTTTTCCTCTACCCTTGCTCTCATTCCCCTCAACAGACGCATAGCTAGAATCACATTTTATGTATGTATGTATGTACGTATGTATGTATGTATGCATGTGCATCATGCATGTGTGTGTATACTTCCTTTGCCCATGAATATGCATATCCTTTAAATCAAGCATCCACAGATGAGTTAAAAAGGTCAAAAAAAAATTTTAAATCTTAGATCTAAAGCACAGGCCTAAAATATGCTCACAGATTGAACATCCCTAATTAGAAAACACAGAATGATCCAAAACTTAAACCTTTTTGAATGCCCACGTGAAGCCACAGGTGGACCTTTCCACACCTGCCCTCATGTGCTGGAGCACAGTTCAAACCACAGGTGTGCTAAACACACTGTATAAAATTACCTTTGGGCTAGGTGACTAACACTAGGAAGTATCTACGCTGCACAAGTGCGTTTTGGTGCCTAGACTTGGATTTCATCCCCACGCTACCTCATTTATGTAGACACAAAAATTCCAAAACCTGAAAGTAAAGCCCTCGTAGTCCCACACACTGGGGATGGGGGACACTCAGCGTGCTGTAGGAGGATAGTGGGGGATTCTGTCTGTGCCATGGCTCCATGGCTCTCTGTGACCCTGCGTGGCCCCCAGGTGAAGAGCGAGCCCTGTGTCTGGTGGATGTGAAGAAGGTAAAGCAGTCCCTAGCGCAGTCGCACCTTCCCGCCCAGCCCGACATCTCGCCCAATGTGTTCGAAGCTGTCAAGGGCTGCCACTTGTTTGGTGCAGGCAAGGTAAGTTCTCCTCTGGCCTCTGCTGGTGGAATGTTCTTGAAAGTTGCACAGCCCCTCCTCCCTTGTCGAACTTACTGATTTAACCTTGAAAACTGGGTGTTATGAGACTAGCTTAAATTTCTTCTTCTGGGTGCCAGTGGCTCACGCCTGAAATCCTAGCTACTTAGGAGGCTGAGATCTGAGGATCACAGTTCAAAGCCAGCCCCAGCAGAAAGTCCCTATGAGACCCTTATCTCCAATTAACCATTCAAGAACTGGAAGTGGTGCTGTGGATCAATTGGAAGAGCTCTAGCTTTGAGCAGGAAGAGGCGCACAGCACTCAGACCTTGAGTTCAAGCCTCACAACCAACAAAAAAAAATTTCTTCTCTTTCCTTCCTTCCTTCCTTTCCTTCCTTCCTTCCTTCCTTTCCTTCTTTCCTTCCTTCCTTCCTTCCTTCCTTCCTTCCTTCCTTCCTTCCTTCCTTCCTTCCTTCCTTCTTCTTTTTCTTTCTCCTCCTTTCTTCTCCTCCTCCTCCTTTTTCTTTTTCTTTTGCTGGCACTTGGGTCTTGAACTCAGGGCCTTTCATTTACTGAACTGGCCCTCTTGAGTCATGCCTCCAGTTCCGCTTTTTGCTCATTATTTTGGAGATGGAGTCTCTCACACATTTTTGCCTGGGCTGGCTTCACATTGTCATACTCCAAGTCTCAGTCTCCTGGGTAGCCTGGACTACAGGCATGAGCCACACACAGGTGATTCTGCCTTTCTGGGGACATTTGGTAATGTCTAGAGACATTCAGATTATCCAACTGGAGGTGTTGCTGGCCTCTAGTGAGCCATGGCCACAATGCTGCCTATCTCCCTGTAGTGCACAGAATGCTCTTTGTCCCTCAGCACAAAGAACCATGTAGTCTGTCAGATATCAGGAGTGCCAAGGTTGAGAGACTCCGCTCTGAGTCACTAAGGATTACCCTGGTGACCCTCTTTTGTCTTTCCTTTTTTTTTTCTTTTTTCTTTTTGGTCAGTTATGGGGCCTGAACTCTGGGCCTGGGCACTGTCCCTCAGCTTTTCAGCTCAAGGCAAGCGCTCTACCACTTGAGCCACAATGCCACTTCCGGCTTTTTTTGCTTATGTGGTGCTGAGGAATCAAACCCAGGGCCTCACGCATGAAAAGCAAACACTTTACCACTGAGCCACCTTCCCAGCCCTCTCTTATCTTTTTTTTCCCTCATGCCTTTCAGATTGAGAATGGGCTCTGCATCTGTGCAGCCATGCCCAGCAAAGTCGTCATCCTCCGCTACAACGAAAACCTCAGCAAGTACTGCATTCGGAAGGTGTGTCGTGGTCTGGGCCATCCTGCTCTCCCAGGAAGGGGAGCCAGTGTGTGAAGCATCTCCGGGACCCCCTCCCCTCTGCCGTCCTTCAACCTGGGGTGACCTCCCTAGCTCTACAGAGCCCAGAGCTGTTAGAGATCCTAGCAGCTGCTCTTGGTTCACTTCTGTTTGGGAATGGCCTCTCCATCCAGCCAAGGAATTCAGCCTTTTGTGGTCCTTATAGGGATCATGAGCTAGTATCTTCTCAGCACCTAGAGGATTTCTGTGAAGGGACAAGCCAGTGCTGCCTCTGTTTGACTTGTGATTAGGAGGCTGGGTCTCCCAGGAGCAGAGTGTTGGGTGAGGGTTGTCTGCAAGGCAGACGAGGTATGCTCAGTCCTTGGAATTTTTCTTGCTTTCAGAGAAGGTGTCTACTGTCCCCAGATATCAGCCATCATTAGCCTGGTTTATTTCAGAGGTTTTTATGGTTTGTCCCAAAAGTGAAAGGAGGAAATGAATGATGTATAGTGGTTAAGTACAGAAAAAGTCTGGTTCTGGGAAGGAAGTTGTTAGCCTAGTTTGGGTGTTATTGAATACCCAGTGGGGAAGCAGTAGCTGACCTGCCCGCTCTTCATAATTCTTCCCCAATCCTTAGGAATGACAAAATTGAGGCCTTAGTTTGATTTTCCTGATCTTTTCACTTCATGCAACCTCAGCATTTCCCCCTCCTGGCAAGTGACCGATACATATTCAATGCTGCTGCTGCTGCTGATTAAAGTTTGAACTGTTTGCTTCTGGAAAAGTCCAGAAACCATTGTATCTTTATGATGCCCAAGCAGTAGCTTGGAATAAGCCTGCCTGTGGGGTTGTTGTGTTTTGTTTGATGGCATTAGGATTGGCCCACAAGCGGGTACAAATAATTAGGAAGTAATTAAGACAGGAATGCAATAATGATGATGCCGATAATTGTGTAATAGAGTTCAAATTAGAAACTTAGACGCTATCAGGAAATATACTAAAGCCATGCATTCCAAGCACCAATAACTTGGTATATTTTTTCATGGTGTCTCCCTCCCTGATAAAAATGCATTAAGTTCTGCCTTTTGGCTGAATTGGTGTTTCTGACCCCTTTTTGGATATAGTTTTGCCTTGTTTCCTAAGAAGTCTGGGGTTGTGTGAAACAACATAATAGGGTAGCAGACAGGTCACCTGAGAGGTCACCTGGGAGGTCATCCTGGGAGGTCATCTTTTTTTGTTTGTGTGTTGGTCGTGGGGCTTGATATCTGGGCTTGGGCACTGTCCCTGAGCTCTTCACCTTAAGGCTTTACCACTTGATACAGCACCACTTCTGGCTTTCTGGTGGTTAATTGGAGATCAGAATCTCACAGATTTTCCTGCCCAGGCTGGCTTTGAACCATGATCCTCAGATCTCAGCTCTGAGTATCTAGGATTACAGGCGTGAGCCACCAGCGCCTGGCCTGGGAGGTCATCATGAGAGGCAGGAGCGGGTCTGGTGGTGGCTATCTGCCAGGCTCGTTGAGATGCTTGGGGCAGGACTGGGACAGCAGTGGGAATGGTGCATCCATGTCACCTCTCATGTCCTCTCCTCTTCTTCGTCCTCAGGAGATAGAGACCTCTGAGCCCTGCAGCTGTATCCACTTCACCAATTACAGTATCCTCATTGGAACCAACAAGTTCTACGAAATCGACATGAAGCAGTACACACTCGAGGGTAGGGCAGGGGTCCTCCTCCCACCCCCTGTCAGGCTTGGGGCCGCTTGGAAGGCATTTCTAAAGCTGCTTCTTGCCTGTCTTCGCAGAGTTCCTGGACAAGAATGACCACTCCTTGGCTCCGGCTGTGTTTGCCTCGTCGTCCAACAGCTTCCCTGTGTCCATCGTGCAGGTGAATGGCGCGGGACAGCGAGAGGAGTACCTGCTGTGCTTCCACGGTGAGGAAGCCCTGCCGGGGTCCTGTGGGGGCTGGGGGTGGGGCCTGGCCAGGTCATCGTGGCTCTGGGGCAGGGTGGGTTTCACAGGGGTATGGAGACAATCAGTCCACCTCCAGGGCCCTCTGTAGGTGTCCTCTCCCCAACCAGAGCCCTACCCTATCCCAGCTAACATGCTCTCCAAAGGACAGATGCTCAGCCCTCCATTTCCCCCATCCCTCCTGCATCTTACTATGTAGCTCCTCCTGATCTTGAATTCATGATCTTCCTGCCTCAACCCAACCAAGTGCTGGGATTATGGACTTCCTCCTCCTTCCTTCCTCCTTCTCCCTCTCCCTCTCCCTCTCCCTCTCCCTCTCCCTCTCCCTCTCCCTCTCCCTCCCCCCTCCCTCTCCCTCTCTCCCTCCTTCTCTTTAGGTTTTTTTCTTAATACTTTCCTCTTTTATTTTTTAGTTTTTAGTCTCTCCTTCCCTGTCTCTGGCTCTCTGGCTCTCTTTCCCCTTTCTTCCTTGTCGCCTTATTTCCTCCCTGTCTGTTTTGTCTCTTCTTTCTTCCCCCTCCCCCTCCTTTTCCTGCTCCCCTCCTTTTCACACGAAGCATCTTTCTTTAATACATTTAAAAATTAATTTTAAAATCCTCACTTAATAAAACTGGGAGATGGCTCTGCAGAGATCCTCGGGCTGTCACAATCCAGTTCAATCTGGCAGGTTGTCCCCCAGGCTCTTCCTTGTTCTGTTGTCACAGTGTGTATCTCTCTCTCTCTCTCTCTCTCTCTCTCTCTCTCTCTCTCTCTCTCTCACGCATGTGTACATGCACGCATGCACACACATACACATCTGCCATCTCTGCTGACACCCCTGTGTTCTTTACACCTTGCAGAATTTGGGGTGTTCGTGGATTCTTATGGAAGGCGTAGCCGCACAGATGATCTCAAGTGGAGTCGCTTACCTTTGGCCTTTGGTACGTGAGTCATGGGTGGGGGCTCCTTTCACTAGCACTGGTGACCTGGGAATTCTTGTTGGCCTAAGCACAGTGCTCATGGAATCCCTGAGACCAAAGGCCGTGCGTAATAGTTCCCCAAAGACATTTGCGAGAGGATTCTGAGGCTCGCTGAAAAGTCGATCAGCTACCAGTCCCCAGGCCAACTGCGAAGACTGTTAAATTTTCGTGATCAAAGCGGGAGAAGGGGAAATGTTCCCTGTGGGTTTAAGTCACTTTCAGAGGCCCCATAGTACCCATCTGTATAACTAAACATGAGTTAATTTACCCAGTTCACTCTAATTAAGCAGGACAGTTAGGCCATGCCTTTTGTGCCTTGTGTTTGCTAGGCAGGTGTGCTATCAGTTGAGCCACCCAAACTCTTTTAGCCTTTAGTTATTTTTCAGGTAGGATTTCCCATTTTTTATATGGGGCTGGCTTCTAATTGTGATCTTCCTAGCTATGCCTCCCTCAGCTGGGCCCATGAGTGTGTGCTTATTTATTGAGATGGAGGTCTCACTAATTTTTTTCCATGGGCTGTATTGAACCACAATCCTCCCAATCTCCAGCTCCAAATAACTAAGATCATAGGCCTGTTTCACCTATTTCATCTGGCTGGCCATGCTGGTTCTTTATGTAACTATAAACTACACTGCAGTGAACACCTCTGTCTTGATCTTTGTACACTTGTCAAGTAGTATCCTGTGATCACAAATCCCCAAAATATAGAGCTTCTGGTTCCAAGGACAGACAGACAGACATGCAGGGAGAGAGAGAGACACACACACATACACACACACACACACACACACACACGTGCACGCATGTATGCACGCACATACACATGCAAATGCACATGTATATGCATGTATACACAAATACGTAAACTTGTACCTGTGTGGAAATTCTTAAATACTACTATGGCCAAAATACCCTTCAAGACTATTTCATGTATTTATCTACTGGTACAACTTACTGCAGCTGAGGATCCTGTGTTTTGATTGGACAGCCCTGCTCCGTGTGGTGAGAGTAGGGGCACCGGGACAGTGAAGAAGCCAACACAGCTTCAACACAAGGCAGGCAACCCTTGGGAGCTCAGTAGGGGCTGGTGGCAGGAGGCCACGATTTCTCCTGGAGGAGTCCTCGCCTCCACATGTCCAGTTGGCTCCCTCAGGCCACATGCAAAGCAGGGAGCCTATCCGAGGCTCAAGCACTGGAGCCAGGAGTGACAGTGGAGGAGCAAAGTAATAACTTGCCACCAGGAATGTAGTGACAATGGCCTTTTCCCTCTAGGGGCCCCAGTTGGCCCATCATCTTCCCCTTGTCTTGGGGATCGAACCTAGGATGTTGTACTTGCTAGGCAAGTGCTTTGCCACTGAGCTACATCCCAGCCCATCAGTCTTTCTTTTTTGGTTAAAATTGACATTTATTTTTTTAAAAAAATCCGTTATTTTCAGTGCTATTTTCTCTCTCTCTTCTCTCTCTCTCTTTCTCTCTCTCTCTCTTTCTCCCATCATAGAGCTTGAACTCTGGGTCTGGGCACTGTCCCAGAGCTCTTCAGCCCAAGGCGAGCGCTCTGAAACTTGAACCACAGCGCCACTTCTGGTTTTCTGGTGTTTAGTTGGAGATAAGAGTCTCACGGACTTTTCTAGCCCAGGCTGGCTTTGAACCGTGATTCTCAGATCTCAGTCTCCTGAGTAGCTAGGATTATAGGCGTGAGCCACTGGCACCTGGCTGCCAGTCTCTGTTTTTAATTGACAGTTTTGAAGTTACACTGGATACATCTGATGTAAATAGGTGACATCCTCTTGTCTCCTCATCCTTCTAGCACTTTATGCAAATACAGGGATATAAAACAGTATATTATTTGCTAGTTCTATTATTTGTTGTTGTTGTTTGTTTGTTTGTTTGTTGCCGGTCTTGGGGCTTGAACTCTGGGCCTGTATGCTCTCCCTGAGCTTCCTTTGCTCAAGGCTAGCCCCCTACCACTTGAGCCACAGTGCTATTTCTGGCTTTTTTGAGTATTACTAGAGATTAGAGTCTCATGGGGTTTCCTGCTCAGGCTAGCTTGGAACTGCTATCCTCAGATCTCAGCTTCCTGAGTAGCTAGGATTATAAGCATGAGCCACCGGCACCCTGCTGGTTTTGTTTTTATTGAAATGGGAGTCTCACTGTGTAGCTCAGACTGACTTTGAACTTCTGATCCTTCCTGCCTCAGCCTCCTGAGTACTGGGATTCCAAAGCTGCACCCCTACACCCGACAAAAATTTAGATTCTTATCACCATCTTTTAAAAAGTTTTTATTAGGGGGCTGGGAAGGTGGCTCAGTGGTAGAGTGCTTGCCTTGCATTCATGAGGCCCTGGGTTCGATTCCTCAGCACCACATAAGCAGAAAAAGCTGGAAGTGGCGCTTTGGCTCAAGTGGTAGGGTGCTAGCCTTGAGCTGAAGAGCTGAGGGACAGTGCTCAGGCCCAGAGTTCAGGCCCCATGACCGACAAAAAATTAAATAAATAAATAAAAAATTTTTATTACCAGGAAGTGGTACTGTGGCTCAAGTAGTAGAGCACTTGCCTTGAGCTGAAGAGCGCAGGGACAGCGCCCAGGCCCAGAGTTCAAGCCCCATGACTGTCAAAAAAAAAAAAAAAAGTTTTTATTACCAATAAAGTCGTGCACTTTACACATTGCTTTGAGGTCCTACACATATCCATCTCTTCAGCTGTGCAGAACTCCATAGGTGACCCTCTATAATGTACAACTGAATTGATTTCTCATCTTCTGCTGTAACCAGCAATGCCTCAGCACGGGCATGCGCGGTTATCCTGGCGTGTGGAAATATTTGTGGGATAAATCCACCTACCTGGGAGTGCTGGGTCACAGAATGTGATGCCGCCAGGTTTTGATTTCCTCTCTCTCAACCCTTCTTTGCCTCACACTCTTCCTCCATGGTGACCACGCAGCCTACCGAGAACCCTACTTGTTTGTGACCCACTTCAACTCACTTGAAGTCATTGAGATCCAGGCGCGCTCCTCCCTGGGGTAAGCGCTGCCCTTCCCTGCCTCGGTGGGCGGCTACAGAACAAGGTGTTGGGGCCTGCCCAGCAATGGAAGTGACCTTCAGGGAGCATAACTCTTGTCTGTCCCTCCGCAGGACCCCTGCCCGAGCCTATTTGGAAATCCCAAACCCACGCTACCTGGGCCCTGCGATTTCCTCGGGAGCCATTTACCTGGCTTCCTCATACCAGGATAAACTAAGGGTCATTTGCTGCAAAGGAAACCTTGTGAAGGAGTCTGGCACTGACCACCACCGGGTGCCCTCCACCTCCCGCAGGTATGGGACCCCCCCTATCCCTCCCTCTTTCCCGGGGGCAAGGGCTGGGCTGAGGAGCATAAGGAAACCTGGCTAAACAGGCAGGATGTTTCTCTTTCCTTTATAATCACGTACAAACCACTAGGATTTTGAGATCTTTGGCCGCGGAGTGGTATGTGCCTGTGGGAGGGAACGGGAGGAGACTTGGAAAAGTGGAAGGCACTCTCCCTTTTCAGGAATTTTCAGTGGCTCTGATAGGAACAGAGCAGGGGTTGCGTGTGCTTCTGGGAGGAGACGATATGCTAGTGCAGTCCCACATGCTAATGATGCTCGAAGCCCCAGGTGAGAGACACAGGAGTGATTAGGGGTCACAGACCTGCCAGAGCTGCTGAAGGGAGTGTGCGGGGAGCAGAGGCCCACAGCCTGAATGGGGTGGCCAGAGAGGACCATAAGGCTGGGATGGCTGATAAGGAGGGCTTCACTGTGAGGAGCTGCTTTTACTGCCTGTGGTGGAACATGGTTCCAGTCTCAGTGAACAGAGGCAGAGACGATGGGTTTGCTTTCCTGCCGCTGCTGGGTGGGTCTGACATCAGCAGTTCACCCTCCATTTTCGCTTGGCTTGGGGGATGATTTTTGGCAGAGTGGAGACACCTGGGGTGTGGTTCACCGCAGGCCTCCTTTTCCTGCAGTTTAGCAGAGAAGCAAATTCATCTCTCTGCAAGAACCATAAAATGGAGGTGATAGATCGCTGGTTGTGAAGGGATATGGAGATGAAGGCTGGCCACATGGCCTTGAAAGGCCTTGAAGGAGGAGTGGTTCTCTTTCCTTTGGTTCATCTGGACTCACATCCTGAATGGACTTCCCTGAGCCAGTCTGCTTCCCAGGCAGGGAACCCCTTCTCCCCTCCCCTGTCTGCCTTACATCTGTCCCTGTGGTCACATGCTGTCATTTCTCTTCTATTACAAAGAGGCTTAATGCTGTTTTAGTTGGATTTGTTTTGTCTTCCAAGCTGGAACCTGAATCTCCACAGTTCGCCTATGTGGTGAGGGGGTAGAAAGGGCCTTTAGCTCCTCAGTGAACTGACCACTCACGGAATGGTCTCCAGGCACTGTCCTCTCTGTGTTCTAGATCTAGCTTCTTCAGAGAGGTGATTAGAGCCATAGGTCTGGATCAGTCTTCACCAGGACTGGGTGGCAGGTGTTTCAGACCAACAAAAAGTCCCCAGTGGAGCTGGCAGGTAGCTCAGTGGTAGAGTTCCTGCCTCACATGCATGAAGCTCTGTTGTGGGGAGCAAAGGAGCCCCAAGTATTTTCACCCAATTCATTATTTCCCATCATCTTCTGGGACCAGGACCTTTTTTTCCTTCTTCTTTTTAGCCAGCTGGACTGTTGTGTTGCCCTGCTCAGTTTCCTAGCTGTAGCTTTCATCATCTCAGCCATGGCTGAGGACTGTTAACTTTCTGACCATGCACAAATGCCACAAAGACTGAGGAAGTCACCTAGCGGGAGAGGTGACGGATGTGGCATCTGTGTCACCTGTGATGAATACAGGCTTTCTCAGAAACACTCCCCATCAGGCTCATGGTGAGCCCCCTGTCTCCTGGGTGGGTAGCAGACTTAACTGCCGAATGCAAGGCATCCTTCTGCTCCTTCTGGAAAATGGCGGAAGGATACTGTATGGGAATCCCAGCTTGCCCCTACCCCTCCATCCCTGTGTTCTTGTCTGTGCTGACTGGTGATGATGCCTAGAGATACCACCCCACCCCACCTACGAGGCCTCTTGTACAGTGAGCTTGCAATAGATTAAAAGCCGGTACTAAGAACAGGAAAAGGAAGCCAAGCATCTTGCCCTCTTTGCGACTCACGCCCAGAGTAAAATACACTTAAGTCTTCATTGTGTTGCTCATTTCCTTGGATGAGAAGGACCCACCCTCCTCAGCCTGCCCCTCTCTCCTTGCCAGTAGCCCCAACAAGCGAGGCCCGCCCACGTACAACGAGCACATCACCAAGCGTGTGGCCTCCAGCCCGGCACCCCCTGAAGGCCCCAGCCACCCCCGTGAGCCAAGCACACCCCACCGCTACCGTGACCGAGAGGGCCGGGCCGAGCTACGCAGGGACAAGTCTCCTGGCCGGCCCCTGGAGCGGGAAAAGTCCCCTGGCCGCATGCTCAGCACGCGCCGGGAGCGCTCCCCGGGCAGGCTGTTTGATGACAGCAGCAGAGGCCGGCTGCCGGCGGGGGCCGTGCGGACCCCCCTGTCCCAGGTGAACAAGGTAAGGCCTGTGCACAACCCTCGTGGAGGCGGGAGGAGGCCTCGGGGTCACTGTTGTGTAATAAATAAGGGTTGGGAAGGTGGTTCAATGCTAGAGTGCTTGCCTTGCATGCATGAGGCCCTGGGTTCGATTCCTCAGCACCCCCTAAGCAGAAAAAGCCAGAAGTGGTACTGTGTCTCAAGTGGTAGGGCACTAGCCTTGAGCTGAACAGCTGAAGGACAGCACCCAAGCCCAGAGTTCAGGCCCCACGACCGACAAAAGAAATGGGACACTGTCACTGAAATTCAAGGCCTAGCTGGGATTGAGGGGGAATACATGTGAGCTTAGGAAGAAAAGGCTTCCTTTATTTCTGAAAGGCTTCCTGAACAAACGAGAGCAGGTATTTGTGATGACGTGGACACACTGCGGAAGAGCTACGGGGAATGTTGTTCTCTGCCTAGAGGCCGCTGTTAGCAGCGTCTGGGTTGTCTCAGTTATCACAGTATGTGTGATCCCCTAGTTTAAACACACCACCAATTCTTCCATGCAGTCCCGTGAGCATCATGCTTTCCCACAGATACACATGTACATGTTGGATTCCTTCCCCCCCCCCTCCCCAAAGGCTACAAAAACTTGTGAAAGACATCACCTTTCAGAAGAACTTTTTTCTTTTTTAATGTCTATGTCTGTGAAAAGCCAGCTCATGCTTAGCTTTTTTGCTCAAAGCTGGTTACTCCATACTAAATGAGCCATACTTACAGTTGGTGGCTATTCTTTTTTCTTTCTTTCTTTCTTTTTTTTGGGGTGGGGGGGTGGTGGTTAATTGGAGATAAGGATTTCTTGGATTTGTCTTGCATGGCTGTCTTCAAAATTGCAATCCTTAGTTCTCAGTCTCTTGAGTAGCTAGGATTGCAGGTATAAGCCACTAGTGCCCAGCAAGAACTTGAAGAGCTTTTTGAAAGTTTTTAACCATGTGCATATATTCACCTGGGTGATTCCTTAGAGATTAGAGAGGTTAGATTTCTTAGAGATTAGAGGTTTGAGATCGAGGACAGGGGTGTTGGCCTGGAATGAGGCAGCTGGCTCAGTGAGACAGCTAGGTTCCGGTGCTTCTTGATCTTTGATGGGCCTCTGTTAAGCCTCCAGAAGCTGATTTTCTGGATGGTATTTTCCTTCTAAAATTACCTACTGTCAGCCCTTTTGTTGCAAAGAAAGGGATCAACATAGATTGTTGTGGGTTTTTTCCCCATAAAACTCTTACGTGCACATGCATGCTTGTGTGCATACATGAGCACATACAAAGGAGGAATTCAGGTTGGAGCATTTTCAGCGACTTTAGTTCTCAGACTGCCCCAGGCTTTGAGGGTTGGCACTGTGATTTGCCCCTGCCCTGCACAGCATCCCTGTCAACCACTAAAGGACAGATTCTGTGCTATAGACCAGCAGCTTCCAGCTTCATCTGACTTCTTCCTTATTTCTACTTTGCTTCCTAGGTCTGGGACCAGTCTTCAGTATAAATCCCAGCCAGAAAACCAACAACTACTCATCTCAGTCTGCAGGAAAACACCAAACACACTATGGATGCCCACTGTGGGGGACCCTAGCGCCTGCCTGCCTGGCCAGCCCCTGGCCCAGCTGGGCCCAGCCCCATCCCCGCATAGACACCCCTGTCTCCAGGGGGTGAGGGTGGCTGAGGCCCTTGGGCGCCTCCTCCAGGCACCTTCCTGCAGTCTTTCTCTTTGCACTTTGTTACTCCCTCAGCATTCACAGACTTTGGTACGTAGCTGTGGCCTGTACCAGTTCATCACCGGAAACCAACCCAGACCCTAACTGTGCTTAGAATCCTACTTAGCTATTGAAGATCTTAGGGTTGGTTGGTTTTCTTTTGTTTTTGGTTTTGGTTTTTTTCTTCCTTTGTTTCTTTTGTGTTCTCCTCCTCCTCTTCTTCCTCCTCTTCTTCCTCCTCTTCTTCTTCCTCTTCCTTCTCCACCTCCTCTTCTTTTTTTTAAAAGAGAACGGAATTCTTAATAGATTTGAATAGCAATGTATTTCCTGTTGTAGTCATTTTTAGCTAGACCACATCATCAGGTCTTTGCCCCTGAAATATAGTATAGAAAAGTCCGTCTGCCAGTTGGCTAACTCCCGCCTTCATGTAGCTTCATTCTTTGTCCCAATTCATTCTCATAGATGGCCCTGTTTTATCCAGGGTGACATCGTAGCCAAATGTTTACTGTTCTCATTGCCTTTTATGGCCTTGACGATTTCCCCTCCCACCAGCTGAGAATGTACGGAGGTCATCAGGCCTCCTTGGAGGCAGTAACCTGGGGCCAAGGGACCTCACTGAGCTTTCCCTCTCTGCCCCTCAGCGTCTCATCCCCCCCCCCCCCCCCCCCCCACAGCCTGCTGTCCCTGCTCTCCCTGTAGCTTTGGCCAGGAAAGCATGCAATAGACTTGCTCGGAGCCCAGCATTCATGGGTCTTGGGGTTGAGCAGGGGCCTGGGGTCACCCACCTCCTGTCCCCCCATGGTGTGTTGCTCCCCACTCTGGGATGGGGAAGAGACCTGTCCGGGAGCTCTGCATGGCGGTTCACTGCATGTGCTGCCCCCTGACCGGGCTGCCTCACCCCCCCCACCCCACCCCTTGGGTTGCTCTGCCAATGTATTGATGCCATCCCATAGCTCCCGCCGAATCGAGACCCTCTGACCACTTGCCAACTAATGGCAACATCAAGCTACAGCCTGTAGCACTAAACAAACCAACCAACCACAAAACGCTCAAGCCTTACGACCAGAGAAGGATTTCAGCAAACCACACCCTTCCCTCTCTCTCTCTCTCTCTCTCTCTCTGTTTTCCCTTGACCTTCACGCTTCCCTGCCGACTTCCTCGAGATGACTCTGTTCACACAAAACCCAGCACGGTTCTATCCCACGAAACTGTGACTTTTCCCAAAAGAGCCTTTCCCTAGGGCTAGACCTAAGACCCGGATGTTGGAGAGAGAAAGCCGCATCTCAGCTCTTCCAGCTCAACTCTGTGGGGTTGGCAGGTCCCCCCTCCGGTGCGGTGCGGCTCACCCTCGTTCTCTCTACCCTCTCTCGAGTGTAGAGTTCCTGGAGGCTTTGCAGTTGGCAAGCTAACTAGCGGCCTTATTTCTGCCTTCAATCTCCCTCGAGGCCTCTCCTGCTGTGAATTCGTCACCACTCTTAGGCACCTCCTGACCACTGAGGCACATCCTAGGTAGGCTGAAAGGTAGATAGACGTGTTCCCCTGGGAGCAGGTGACCGTGACTGTGTGTTCAAACCCATGTGTCCACAGTTCAGGTCACTTTCCAGATTGCAACCTGGCCCAAATACCGGCTCCTTCCTGCTCGTCTCTTTAACCTAAGTGCTTTCTTGTTTGAAACGCCCATGCACCTCCATGTCTTAGCCCCTTTGGCAACGTGTCCTGCTGTTGTGTTTTATGTGTTGCTTGGATTTTTGGGGGGGTCATTATGCTCTTCCCCCCATCCCCCAGGGCAGATCTGACTGAATGTTTGCTGAAGTTTTTGTCTCTTGGTCCATAAGTATTTGGAAAGGTCATTGATAATTGGTCTTTCAGTCTTGGCATTTCATTTAGGATCTCCATGAGAAACGGGCGTCTTGAGCCCTGAAAATGTATATCGTGTGTCTCATTTGTGAAATGCTTCCTGCTATATAGAACTAGCTCAAAAGACTGTACATATTTACAAGAAACTTTATATTCGTAAAAAAAAAAGGAAATTGAATTGGTTTCTACTTTTTTATTGTACAAGGTGCATTTTTCAACACTTACTTTTGGTTTCAATGGTGGTAGTGGTGGACAGCCATCTTCACTGGAGGGTGGCGAACTCCGTGTGACCACCAAGATGCCAGCAGGAAATACCGAAAACACAAAATTGCAGTCAAAAGCTTATTAGCATAAATCAGATTCTAGGTCTCCAAAAGTACAGGCTTTTTCTTCATTACCTTTTTTATTCAGAGTGAGAAAGAGGACATAAGGAATAATTGAAGATCCACCTTGAGAGGAATGCACTTGGTTGTTGCAGAATAGTGAAATAAAGCAATGATCTAAAAACATTTGCTTTGGTGCAGTAATCTCTTTGCTTGGCAGAGACCATGAAGAACATGCCGTGAGCGTCGGTCTGGGGTCATACAATCTGGCGAGACCTTTACTCTGTGGGAGGCATGGTTACAGCATGCAATGATGCTACTATCCTGAAATCAAGAGCTTGGTGACATTCACTTCCGCAAGTGTGACATCATTGGTTTGGCTGGTAAATATTCCCAGGGAACTATGAATGGGTTATTAAGGCCATTTTAGAGGTCTGGAACCAGGAAAGCTGCTTAAGTAGTCAAGTAGGCCATTTAGAAAGGATTACTCAAGAATAGATTACCTACGCTGCAGTTACCCAGGAAAGCAGGTTGTGGGAAGATTTCTCCCATCCCTTAGGATGGGGTCATTGAAAATTTAATAATATGCATTCCTTCAGAGAGAGCACTCTGCTCAAGGTAACCAAAAACGTGAGCACTTCTGTTTTTAAGTGGATGGATTTTTATAGCCTGCAAGTTAAATTTTCACTACCATTTTGTTATATTAACTAGCTTGGTCAAGATAAAACATTAGTTTTGGCAAATGGTGGGATTGTTTATTTATTTATAGCTATACTTGGGTCTTTGACCTTGTGATTGTTAGTAGGCACTTTAGTGCTGAGCCATACCTCCAGTTTTTTGTTTTTTGTTTTTGTTGGCCATGGAGCTTGAAGTCAGGGTCTGGGTGCTGTCCCTGTGCTCTTTTGCTCAAGGCTAGTGCTGTACCTCTTTAAGCCACAGCTCTTCTGATTTTCTGGGGTTAATTGGAGATAAGAATTTCGTGGACCTACCTGCTTGGTCTGGATTTGAAATGCAATTCTCAGATCTCAGCTTCCTGAGTAGCTAGGATCACAGGTGTGAGCCAAACAGTGCCTGGCTGCCTCCAGCTCTTTCTTTTGAACTTACCCTTTTAGGAAAGGTTTTGTTTTGTTTTTTCCTTTTTTTGGCCAGTCCTGGAGTCTTGAACTCAGGGCCTGGGCACTGTCCCTGACTTCTTTTGCTCAAGGCTAACACTCTACCACTTGAGTCATAGCACCACTTGTGTTTTTTCTGTTTATGTGATACTGAGGAATTGAACTCAGTGTTTCATGCATGCTAGGCAAGCACTCTACCACTAAACTACATTCCCAGCCCCAAGGTCTTGCTTTTTGCCCAGGCCTCTTCATGAACCATGGTCTGCTTCCCCCTCCCCCCCCTTTGGGCTTCCTGTCCTAGCTGGAATGACAAAGCATGTGCCACCATGCCTTGCTTCTTTCCATTGAGATGGAGTCTCATAAACTTTATTACCTAGGCTATCCCAGAACCACAATCCTCCCAGACTCGGAAACTGGGATGAGAAGTTCCCACCACGTGCTTAGCTATTGGTTGTGAAGGGGTCTTGTATGTATGCTGAGGCTGGCCTCAAACTATGATCCACTGTTCTCAGCCTCTAGAGTAGGATTACAAGTACCAACCACCAGGGCCTCACTCAAGTTTTTCAATAAGGTAATCTGACTGTGACCAAAATTTAGCCTGCAAGGTCCTCTATCTGGCATGCTTGTGATGGGAGCCAAAGAGAATTCTAGTCCTCTTTTGTATTTGACTGTTGGCCATAAAAACCTGACGTAGGATTACAAGGATGAAAAGAATTCAGGGATGAAGTGAAATGTCAGAACCTTTCTTTCCTTAGAACATTAGAAAATTCCAACCAGTCATTTTGGCCATTGTCCTTAGATTCTTTTTTTTTTTTTTTTGGTCGGTCGTGGGGCTTGAACTCTGGGCCTAGGCTCTGTCGCTGAGCTCTTCAGCTCAAGGTAAGCACTTACTACTTGAGGCACAGTGCCACTTCCAATTTTCTGATGGTTAGTTGGAGATGAGTCTCACAGACTTACCTGCGTGGCTGGCTTTGAACTGTGATTCTCAGATCTCAGCCTCCTAAGTAGCTAGGATCACAGGTGTGAGCCACCAGCACCTGGATTCCTTAGGATTCTTGATGGCCTGAATGACTTCAAAAGCTAAGTGAACATGAGTTAGTTCCAAAAGGAATATGCCAAGAAAGGTTCTTTGGATCCTAAGGATCAACCGCAAAGAAACGACCACCAGATTACCAATTGCACCATAGAAAGAGGCCGTCCTTCTTTGTTGCTACTCCTGTTCCTTAATGAACCTGAAATCCAGTGTCCGGATTTTTGTGCTTCCAACTTAATTTTCACAAAGCTAAAGATGGAGTCCAAAGCAAACTGCATAACCAGGAACTTGAACCATTCGGCCCCAAAGAGATGTTTTGCTTAATAAGACTGACAAGCTAATCTATCTGCAGGATTAGGCCTTTTAAATATGGTTGGTTTTAGAAGACCATTCCTGGGGATTTAGGTTAAGGCTGGCCTTCCAGGGCTGAGGCCTGGGATCTTTCTGCCAATCCAAGCAGTTAAGGTGCTTTGTTCCTGTGGTTCTCAGCAGGGGAGAGTATGCTGCCTTAGAAACTGTTTGGTGATGCCTGGAGATGTCTTGATTCTCCTAACTGTGGTGGTGGTGGTGGTAGCTACTGGTACCCAGGGGATGGGAACTAGGGATGCTGCTAAACATCCTCCAGTCACAGAGAATGACCAGGCCCCAAATGTCAGTAGTGCCAAGATTGAGAAAGGAGTCTTGTGCTATTGCACTTGTCCCAGTCACGTTTCTTTCTTGGTGGTTTTCATACTCCTGATGCTATCTGGAGTATAGGGATTGTGGCTCTAGGCACAGTATTTAGAGGAGAAAAAAAATCATTCGTTTAATCAGATGTTGATACATTCCTTAAGGTGGGGAATGTGGAATAGTGGAAATTGTTCAGCAGCGAGTAGCATTTTCCTTGAGCCTGTCAATGATTAATGGAAGTCTGTTTGCCCGGAACGGGTTATTGGAGGTAGAGGAAAGGACTTTGAAAATGACTTTGCTACTGTATGTAACTCTGGCTCTTTCAGAGCCACAAAACAGGGCAAATGAGGATGACCCGGAACATGCACATCTGAAGCCGCCTCTTCTCATTGGTGGTTCACTATTAATATGGGATGGGGTAGCCAGGTTCCAGGGCTCATGCCTGTAATCCTAGCTACTCAAGGAGGCTCAGCTCTGAAGTTAAAAGCCAGCACAGGCAGAAAGGTCTGTGAGACTCTCCAGTTAACCAGCAGGAAGTGGGGGAGTGGCTTAAATAGTAAGAGTACTAGACTTGAACAGGAAAAGTAAGGAGGAGTGGAAGGCTCTGAATTTACGGCTCTGTGCCAGTGCACGCACACATACATACACAGAGATGGGGTGGGGTGGATATAGTTGAGGGGTAGGGAGGACAGGAAGGACAAAGTTCCTTTAGTTTATATATAAGAAGGACAATGCAGGCTAGGTGCCAGTGGCTCAAGCCTATAATCCTAGCTACTCAAGGGGCTGAGATCTGACTAAGGTCAATCTGATTGACTTTCCTACCCAGGGTGGGGTAGGCTTCAAACTGTCATCAGATCTCAGCCTACTGAGTAGCTAGGATTATAGGTGTGAGGCATCAGTGCCTGGCTTGGAAGATCCTTTTTTTTTTTTTTTTTTTGTCTTATTTGTTTTTTGGAAGATCCTTTTAATAAGGATCTTCATCCCATTCGGGGGTGGGGGGTGGGGAGCCTTAATGACCTAACCACCTCTTAAAGGCCCATCTCCTGATAGTACCACATAGACAACAAAACACCTGAATTTTGGAGGAGACATATACCACAGCAGTTGGGGATCAGAAGAATTGGATGAACACTTGGAAGTGAAATTGTGCTCATATAGAAAGAAACCTAGCTAAACTAAATTAAATTTGTTTTTAAACTCAGATGGCCCTATCTCTGATTCCCAGTGTGGATGGTGTCTCTTTGAGAATCTGAGTTTTCAGTCTTGGCCTTTAGAGTCTTTTTTTTTTTTTTTTTTGGTCCGGTCGTGGGGCCTGAACTCTGGGCCTGGGCGCTGTCCCTCAGCTCTTCAGCTCAAGGCTAGCGCTCTACCACTTGAGCCACAGCGCCACTTCCGGCTTTTTGCTTTTTGCTTATGTGGTGCTGAGGAATCGAACCCAGGGCCTCGAGCATGCAAGGCAAACGCTCTACCACTGAGCCACCTTCCCAGCCCGGCCTTTAGAGTCTTAAAGATGTCCTCACCAAGCCAGCTGAGATGCTGGCACTGTCTTCTGTTTGCAGCCAGATCCCATTCATGCTGCAAAAGCTTTGCAGGAGCCCTACACATCATCCAGGGCTAGTCCAAACTCTCATTTTCCAGGGCAGGAAATCACTGGAAGGACACGTGGTTTGCCCAAGGTTACACAGCTGGTGAACAAACGCAGCTCAATCAGTACAACCCAGCTCCAGTGTCTACTCTGGGAAAGAAGATGGTGGCTGATGCAAACTGGACATCAGCCTAGTGATTCCATCTTCAAGACAATCAGCTTCTCTTACATACTCATGAGTGGAACCAGAGGGAAGGAAAGAGCCCTGCCTGGGTCCTTAATTCTTTGGTTTCAATGTTTTTGACATGGTTCTACAGGTCAGCCCTCCCCATCCACAGACTCAGATTCAACCAACCACAAACTGAAAAGAGGAAGAAAAAATTCTGGAACTGTTTGATTCCCTAAGAAACATAGTTTAGCTATTTACATAGGATTTACATTGTATTATGTAACTTGCAGATGATTTCAAGTAGATTGCATGTATGCAGCTTAAATGCAAATATTAGGCCGTCTTATAGAAGGAACTTAAGCATTGGGAGATTTGGGTAGATTTGGGTATCTGAGGGAGCCTTGGCAGCCATCCCCCAAGGATACTGAGGGATGGCTATATTCACCCTTCAATATGGCTCCATTTTACTTGTTTCCAGGTCTTACTTTTGGCTGAGTCAATGTATATATGAATTCCAGAGGGGAAATCTGTCTTCACTGAAAATCAATGAGTTAAGCTTTGACCATGTAGCCAGTCCCCACCTATCGAGGCTAATGAGGCAGGCACGAGAGCTGAATTGCAGAACGTAACTCAACATGTGACTTGGCCTTTGTGGTACCTTTCCATGTCCATGAAGTCTCCTTGTTATTTCCAGCTTCTCGGGTATCGAGGTGCCCACCACTTGGTTCTGCGGGCAGCCTTCCTCTCCACCACAACTGGCTTCCTTATGTGCTTTTTAAGAGGCCAGGAGATCTTTTATAAGTAGATGTGGAGAATGCTACAGAGGGCTATTTCACACTTCCGTGGCCACTTCATGAGTCCCCAGGGTATCAGGGCCCAGACATTTCTAGGGTGACTAGCTGTAAGCGAGTGTTTACCTGGCACTTTCACCTTGGATGTTTCTCCCCTTTGTGGGCAGAGCTCATTTGCATGCTATGTTTTCTTGGAGCTGATGGCTCTGAGCTGACTCTGGGTGGCAGATTTTCCAGTTGGTTACAGAAAGGGTGGTGGTGCTGTGCTTACTCGGGTAGGGAGCTCCTGTCCTGGGTCCTGGGTGTCCTGGAGTCTCAAGCTGGGTCCCCAGCCATTGAGCCCTGTCCTTCAGCTGCCAGGGGCAGAGGGGCTGGGCTCAGCTCGTCAGTAGGAATTCAATGCTAGTGCCGTGTCTGAACATTTTTTGGTATTATTGAGCTTGGTTAGCTATGCATTTTCAAAACTTTTTTTTTCCCCCAAGGCTAGTACCCTACCACTTGAACCACACTGTGCCACTTCTGGCCTTTTCTGTTTATGTGGTACTGAGGAATCAAATCCAGGGCTTCATGCATGCTAGGCAAGCACTCTGCCACTAAGCTATATTCCCAGCCCTCAAAACTATTTTCAAACATCTAAGGTTGTTTAATAATCCCGGAAGTCCCAAGAGGGCTTTCAGGATAAGATGGTTTAATTATCCAGCCTAGGAAGCACAGACTAGAACATGGGAGAGCTTCCCTCTCCTATGCTTTAGTGTTTCATGATGTCCAAGAAAAGGCTCAAAGAACACTAGCAGGGCTGGGCATTGTGGTGCAGGCCTGTAATCCAAACTACTCAGTTAGCTTTGATAGGATTGCTGTTTTAAGGCCAGCCTGGGCTAAGTTAGTGAGACTATCTGAAGAACCAACCGGGACTAAGGGAACAGCTCAAGCTGGAGACTTCTTGCTAGCAGAAAGCTGAGGACAAACCCAAACTCTAGAACACTGGGACTTTTCCGTGCCTAGCTGATAACGGTGTCCATTTAATGGCGTCATGTACTGAGCCCAGGCTCTGCTCCATCGGCCTCATGTAGGAGGAAAATCCTTTGGTGAGGGTGCTGTCTACCTGCCTGAGTCAGGAAGCTGCATCCTGGGCTGAGCGGTTAAATTCCAAACTGTGGTGAGAGGTTGATGAAGGCAATGCCCTGAGGCAGCTGTGGAGTCCAGCCCACTCCAAGTGCCCAAAGGCGACCCCAAACCGCCTGGCAAGTGTCTAGTCTCCTGGAGAACAGTCTAGTCTCTAAGCCAGGAGTGGTTCTATCCAAATACCTGAACACAATCAGAACTTCCTTCAGATGCGGGTCCAGGTATTTTTATAAAGCTTTATTGAAACCTGTATGTCAAGGTGACAGCAATTGAGTGTTTTGAAACTAGTATAACAAAAAAAGGAAAAAAAAAAAAAAGTACCCGAACTCAGGTTTACAAAATAAATACTGGACACCAGCGAACTTGTTTCTGCCTCTCCCAGCAAGAACGAAAGGTCTGACACCTTCTGCAGTGTGGGTGGACACGCGTGCAGTGGCCCTCTGGAAAGCGAGCCGTCCGCTGGTGCACAGGACATCCGTGCAGTGGCTATCAGGCAGGCTGCTGCAGGACTGCAGGTTCCCTTCTGAACAGGCAGCCGTCATTGCTGGGGTCCTCTTTGATTTCTAGGGTACAGGTCCCCTGCAGGAGGGTGGGTGATGCAGCCCGGGCGTCACTTCATTAAGTCTGGAATAAGGAGCTAGCAGTGGCAGTCCTCAGGATCGTCCAGCTCCATGGAGAAATCGGCAGTGGGTTTTGCAGCCTGATCTAAGAACAGGCTAAGATGCGTTGCTGAGCACAGTCACAGGGCGAGTGTTCTAGTTGTGGTGACTTATTGCTGGAAGGCTGGAGAGCCAGCCACCTGTGGTCAGAAAAGTACTGAGTGCATACAGTGTAGGAAACTATTGCAAGACTTCACCTGGAAATCAGACAGCTATTAATTTCGATAGAAATTAGCCCTCGCTGAAGTAGAGAAGGGGAGGAAATCTATTGCTTTGATTGGAAGGGCAGGCTCCATAGCCAGGCCTCAGCGGGGACAGGCCACAGGCCTGAGAGACGCGCAGATGGTGAGACACTTGGGGTGGCCTCTGTCCCCGCTTCCTGGAGCCTTACTAGCAGGGTGGCTTGGCCCTCAGCTGGGGTTTAAGAATGTCCCCCACAGCCGGGGAGGATGCGGGCTCGGAAGCGTGCACCCCTGGAGATGGGGAGCCTCCAGGCTTGCAGCACCTCTGCCTTCCCTTCTGCCTCTTGGACGGGTGCAGACCAGGCTGTCCGGAGCCCCAGGGCCTGGACAGACCTTCGAGCAGGACTAGGGCGGGGGTGAAGTATCTTAGGAAATGTGAAATGTGAGACTCGGTCCATTCCTCTAGTGGAAAGCATGCACGCAGGGCGCTGGGGGTGGCCGTCCCGGGCCCATGCGGCTCCGGGCCCTCATATGGGCTTGTAGAGCAGGGTGGTGACATACTTCTTCTTGTACCGGTGGGTCGCGCTGAGCACCATCACTCCGTCCTGAGGAAGAGGGTAGAAATGACGGGGAGCAGGGCTAGGTTAGGGGCTCAGACTTCAAAGTGCAGGAGACTCTTCATGGAACTTAAGAAAGATATCAATTCCTGTTCACTGCCCCCCGCCCCTCAATCCCCAAGAACCTGAGCCAAAGTTGGCCTCAGACCCTAGAAGCTGCCCCTAAACCCAGCAGGCCCAGGCAGGACTACTGCTGGGGGTCCTGGAGCACCGCTAAGGGTGCTCGGTGAGGCCGTTACCTTGATGGACAGCGCGTAGAGGTGGTTCAGCATGACGTGATTGGGCTCCGGGAGCAGCGCCGGGTCACACTGCGGAGAGATGAAGATGTGAGCATGGAGGACATGGAAAGCAAGCTGCTTCTCCCCGCTTCCAGCCCCAGGTATGAATGCCGAGGAGGTGGGCTCTCCCGCCACCCTCCCTTCCAAGGTCAGGCCAAGGGTACAGATGAGGCCGCTGGGTGCACTGGGTGTGGTTTCTGGCCAGGTTTTTACCCTGCCTGCCAAGCATGGGCCATGGATGTGTTCTCATAGAAGGGGCAGGAAGAAGACCGACGTTGGTTGCAAGTACTTGGAGAGAAACCAAGAAGATCCGATCTACATAAAGCACTCACGAGTGGCTGGATTTCAAACTCAGGTCCCTGAGACTCACACCAGGCACTCAGGGCGAAATGACTAAGGGTGGGAGATGGCGCAACCCTGCAGGAGTTCACACAGCACTGGAACTTAGACCTGCTAGACTCTCCTGGTCTTTTAACAGAAGCCTCAAATTAAGACTCCTTTTCACTGGACACTCTCCCCTTTTATAAATGCTAAATCAAATTAAAACAACAACAACAAACCAGGTAACCAGTGGGTGGTATATTTTGTGCCTGCTTTAAGAGAAGGGGGGGCCTTCAACACTAGGGATACCCCAATCCTGAAGTGCCTCATGATCTCACAAGCCTGGGGCATCCTAGGCCGGCCCCCCCCCCCCCCCCCCCCCCCCCCCCCGCAGTGGATGGTGTGGTTCCCTGCTGAGGTGTGACCACATCCTCCCGGATGAAGATGGTGCGTTTACCATAAACAGGCCTGGTTATCTTGAGAGGCTCTGGCCTAGGCAGCAAAGCCTGGGGAACCCTGCCAGGGGGTTCAAGTTCAGGCATGTATGGGACAGAGGAGTCTGCAGTCCCACAAAAGCCATGTGTGCTGGCTCTCTCAGAAAGGTAGGTGGGTACAGAGAAAGCCAGGTCCTGGTTTCAGCTCTGCCAGATGAGGATCAGCCAGGGTTTTCAGGCCACACACTTGACCTCACTCTGGGCTTGGGATGGCAAAGGCTCCCAGGGCTCAGTGGGTCTGACCAGAGGCTGTGTGAAGCGATGGCCCCACCTGCTCCTCTGAATGCTGGAGCTTACTGTGTGACCCCCCGTATTCCCCCACTCCTGCCTCCGCCTGGAAGGGCTGCAAAGAATTAATTTTAAAAAATGACATGTGGATACTGTGGAATGGCTACCCCAAGCCATTAACATGCATCACTTCACACACATCACATTTTGTGGTTAAAACTTAACATACATTGTGTACAAGCTTGGTGTGTAGACTGGTATGGCTGATGGAAAATGGTATTAAATTCTTCAAAACGTAAGCTAGTTGTGTGTCTGAAGGAACATCTGACTTTCCTGTGTTTACCACAACACTATGCACACCAGCAAAGACAGGGAATAAACAACCTGACAGTCTGCTGATGGATGGATTAAAAACAAATCTACACACAATGGAGCCAGGTGCCAGCGGCTCATGCTTATAATTCTAGCTACTTGAGAGACTGCAGTTTGAAGCCAGCCCAGGCTGAGAAGTCTAAGATTCCATCTCAAATTAACTGGCAAAAAGGCCAAGCTGGGGGCATGGCTCAAGTAGTAGAGTGCCAGATTTAGCAAGCAAGCTGAGAAAGGACTAGGTCCTGAGTTCAAACCTCAGTACCAGCAAAACAACAACCAAAAAGCCTACTAGCCTTAAGAAGTCCTGTCATTTGTAACAACATGGGTAAATTCAGAGGACTTAATGTAAGTAAGCCAGGCACAGAAAGACAAAACTGCATCATCTTATTATTGAGACTCTGCAAGCGCTGAGCTGTGGCAGTAGGAAGTAGAATGTGGTTGCCACAGGCTGGCCTGGGAGCGTGCATGGAGGAGCGGCTGTACAGCATGCTGACGTCACGCTCTAGTGTTTTAAGTGTTAGCAAGATGATGCTCTACTTCTCTTCCATCAAGTATAAGCCACTACAGTGTCTACGTCACAGGGAAGTTGTGAGGCTTCAGTAAGAACCCACGAGAAACACCTAGACGACCTCTTGAGCTACCCCGCAGACCTTATCTTCTGTTGTTTTTATCCAGGCAAGCCAAAACTCTGACCTTCCAACCTTTCCTCCCAAGTGGCTGGGACCAGTGTGTGTCTCTACCTCGGCTTGAATTTCTAACTTAAAAATGTTTTGTAAAAGGACAGGGAGACACATGAGTGGCTCATGCCTGTAATTCTAGCTTTTCAGGAGGCTAAGATCTAAGGATTGCGGTTTGAGAAGCCACTCTAGGCAGGAAAGTCCAAAAGATTCTAATGTCCTATAAGCTATGCAAGAAAGCCGCAAGTGGAACTGTGGCTCAAGTTGTAGAGTGCAAAAGCAGCTCAGGGATAGAGCCCAGGCAGAGTTCAAGGCCCGGGACTGGCTGGGGCGGGGGAGGGAGGAGGGATGGGAAGCAGCCCCATTCAAGTGCTTTTAAGACAGATGTTAAATGTCTTTGCAGTTCTCCACCTGCCTGGAAACCTCCTGGCCCTGGGGGTTCTGAGCCATGCTGGTCCTTACCTTCTGCCCTCTTTTTTGGCTCACAGAATGGCCAACTCCGCTGCTGCCCACGTGCTCGGGGCACTCTTGGCAGAGAGGGGAACCTGGATTGGATAGCAAATGCCCAGCCTCTGCCTGAGGGCTCTGCTGAGTGCTGTAGGCACAGCTGCACATGGACATGTGGCTCATCCTGGCACGGGCCACCAGCTCTGGGAGGCTCTTTGGTGGCAGTTACGTTAGCTCCTGCTATTGTTCGAATGTGTACTCCCAAGTCCATGTGTTGGAAAGGTGCCACCCCCCTCCCCCTGTGAGCGATGACAGGTAGAGGGGGATAGTAAGAGGGAAGCAGGTCATGAGCATGGAGTGTGGACAGTCAGGAGAGGACCAGCCATTTCAAGAGTGGATCGTTACTAAAGCGAATTCAGCTCTCTAGCCTTTCCTCCTCCTCCTGTGGGATAATTCAGCATGGAGGCCCCCCGCCACGTGCTGGGGACAGGTTTCAGACGTGCCGCCTGCAGACCCAGACACTAAATATATTCTGGTCTAAGTGCTCCAGTCTCTAGCATTCTACTGTAGCGGCAGGAATGGACTACGACAGCTCCTCGTACACATGTGCCTTTTAGGTGATGACTGGGACCAACTCTTAATTCTAGAAGCAGGCAGGAGGAACAATTCAGGGTAAACAGAACAGAAAAGGAGCCCCAAGGAACAGCTGGCTACGTCCGGGATCCAGGCTACACTCCTTTCTTAGATGCAAAGCCAGTTTCCTGGAGGACGAGTGTGAGCAATACTTCAAATCTTGATTGACAAGTACTGACTGATGTTTCTAAAGCAACTTAGTGATTAAAACTAGGGTCTAACATGTGGGGGCCTGAGGAAGAATTGAGGAATTCGGGGCTGGCTACGGGGTTTACGGGGTGGTCATGAATCATGATGGAATGGGGCAGGGTGGGAGGGAAAGCTCAGAACTGCTTTGTGGGAGGGGAGACAGCACATGCATACTGAGGATTTCTATGGGGGACACTGCACTTGTCCACTAGCGACTGGGCAGGTGGACAGGACTGTGGAGGAAGGTCTGGACGGATGCCAGCACTCACCGAAATCCCTGTGTCCTTGTTCAGGATGACCTGTAGCAGGTGTGGAGGGAGGATGGGCGGAGCCTTAAATCGCTCTTCGGGTTTGGAGACATAGGGCTCCTGGTGGTAGGGTCCCGGGGGAGAACTGGACAGCTCTGTTGGGAGATGGCGACAACATTCTGAAAATTATGAGCTTCAGGAGTAGTCTCTCCTCTAGCTTTTTTTTTTGGTCTCTTGTTCCATCAATACAGATTTACAGTCTCTTAAAAGACGTATAGAGTACTGAGCCAGGCGCCTGTGACTCATGCCTATAATCCTAGCAACTATGATCCGAGGATCATAGTTTGAAGTCAGCTTTGGCAGAAAAGATTGTGAGAGTTTGTATCTCCAATTAATCAGCAAGAAGCCAAAAGTGGAGGTGTGGCTCAAGTGGTAGAGCACCAGAGACTTGAGTGAAAAAGCTGAGAGAGTGAGGCCCCAGTACTAGTCACCAAAAAAAAAAAGAAAGATGTAGGCTCCAAAGAGAAAGCCCTTTTGGAACGTGGGTACATGGATAAAAATCAGTGCTGAACTCAGATGTGCTGGTGGAAGACAGGAGTTGCAGCAAAGCCAGGGAATATGGGTCAGGCTAACAAGCAGGCCGATCTCAATCAGCCAACCTCACGTGTCAGCAGAACAAGGCTTCCTTCTCACTGCGGGCTGAGCTGGCCAAAACCAGACAGGAGCTCAAGCCGTCCTGTGAGGATTAAGTGGCTGAGCACAAGCGTCCTGTGAACATGACCAGCCAGCGTGAAACAGGTTATACAAGGCATCAAATGTTATTTTTTCAAAAAGTTAAAAACCTATTTGTTGGACTCCATCACCCTCAGTTCCTTGAGTCCCTTGATTGAAGAGATATATTAGGAAGCGTCTGGAAGCACAGTGCTTGATGTCAGAAGCAGCCAATGTCTGAGCTGCGGAAGGTACTGAGCCACTATCCAAACTCCGGTCACCTGGTCCCCACACTAGTCCCCAATGCATCTGATAGGCTCGAGCTCTGGCAAGTCCCTTGGTGCCATTCTCTAAGGGCAGATTCCCTTCAGAGGACTCAACCACATGGCAGCAGGGGACTGAGAAAAGCCTTAAAGGCAGAAGACAGCTATGAAGGGTAAACGGGTGATACTGTAAGAAAGCTGGAGAAGTGGAGAGCTTGAAGTTGGATTATCAGCAAACGGTGAGAGGCTCACTTTCTCTCCTGGATGCTCTGTACCACAGAAACCTGCCTAAAAGTTCTGGTATTCAACAAATAAACACATTTATCCACCAGAGGCGGCTACATGGGTAGTTTTTCCTGTTCCCTTACCTATCTTAGGAAGGAAAATAGGGTATTTCTAAAGGAGAGTTAGCCATCCCAGAAGAAGAAAACTATTAGGGGTTTCTAAGTCCCACTGAACAACCTGATCTGATGTCACAGAAAGCCTGTCAATTCACCACTGTGATTTCAGAATAGCTAAAGAACCCTGGTGGTGGAACCTCCAGCCCAGCCAGGTGAGGAAGGAAAAACATCAACCTGGAAACTCAACAGAAGCCATGTCGTTACACTGCCGGACGTCCCATGGGGCCAGGAACTGCTTAAACCGCTGCTGAGGCCAGCAAGAGCAGACAGACAGCTGGCACTCCAGATTACATGTCCTATCACTGCATTGTACACATTTCATCCTGCTGGCTTTGGTTGGGGGTGGGGGAAGCAGGGACGGGCAATTAATGGAAGCTTCTGTGATCAGAAGAATCCTGGGCATCAACAACCAGACCTGACAAGAGGAAGGACTCATGGGCAAGTTTGCTAGCAGAAAGGAAGGGTGTGCTGTGTAGCCCGCTGCTTATGGCCAGCTGCCTTCTCTCCTTGTCAGGGAATGTGACAAGGTCCTGAGGGGACACGAGTGCTGGCCAAGGTCACTGAGGTATCTGTTTACCCCTCTCTGCCTCCAGTTCTTCAGGCATGAGTGGGAAGCAAGCTGGCAGCTTCCCCCACGCTGGTTCACTACCAATCCAACGGAGCCCTCGAGGGCCCTTTTTGGCCCTGACACTGGCTTGACAAGTTCTGGTTCTATCCCCATGGCCAAGCAGAACTACCGAGTACTGAAGAAGACAAAGATGGCACAGGGGACCTGACAGAGGAAGGAATGAATGTTGTAGCCCCTCGAGGAGACACCAGTGTCCACCTTATTGGGCAGCTTTTGCTCAAAAGCGAGAGGCAAGAGAATGAGAGCACTGCTGGACTGCGCAGCCCCCGCCGGCACACATGGGGATAAAATGAACTGTGTTCATACCAGACACATCGGAGCACTTTTGGGAATCCACCATTAAAGCATCAAACACTTCAAAGTCAGTTTTCTTCACTTGAATGATGTTGTTAACTGTGCCAAGCTGGCTGGTTACTATCGGCTGGGAAAAGACAGACAGGCAGAAATCATAACATGGAAGGTCTAGGGAGAGCATTCTTTAGAGGACTTGGAATTCCTGACTAGAACGTGTCACCTCCTGGCCTTGGTAGCTACCCTACTTTGTTCTGGTGGAGTTATGCCAGTGATCTGACAACTGGCACTACCTCACCCAGCCACACATGGGGATTTGTACCAGCAGGGCGACAAGCCGCAAGGGAAGGTCAGATGATTGACATGAACTCTGCAGGTACATGGAGGACTAAGGGCGAGAGGCAGAGTACCTCGGAAGGGTCATGTGTCCACTGGCCATCCACGAAGAACTTGTACTGATGCTCTCCTTCTGGCAGGTCCAGGATGGCTACAAAGTTGTTGTGGCTGCAAGGAGAAAGGAAGGAGAACATGTCTTTTGGGTGATCTTGTCTGCTCAGCTCTAACCAGTCAGGGAAAAACAAAACACAATCTGGGAGAATGATCTCAACCCAGAAAAGCTACCTAAGGAAACCAAAGTGCATGAGTTTTCTGGAAAACTCAATTTAAATACGAAGAATCGACACTCCTCACATGGAAAGGTCAACACACGGGCATCGGTGCTTTTCAAGCCTGCATGCAAAATATCACTTAGCAGTCGTGGGTGCCAAGGAGAACAATACAAGACAAACACCAGCTGCCTAGTTTTCCCCTTTTGTCAGTTTACTTTGGGCGGAGGCAGGGATCTGTGTAACAGGAGGCACAAACTATCTCTAAAGAAACTTGTGCCACTATTCCGGGAACTGCTTTCATCTGGTTGTTTTGTTCTTCTGACTTGAACTGACTTTGAGTACTATGCCAACTGGCTTCTTCCTTCTCCGGTGTTACTGCTGGGGACGCAGGCAGCCCGACATGCTTCATCAAGACACTTAGCTGGTGAAGGCATTTTCTCCTGGACAATTTGAGACATGAGTTCCTGTCAGCATTCTTAATAAAACGTCTTACTCCAACCCTGCTAATGATACCTACACAGCAAGTATCTCCAGAATAGAAGTGATGCACAAATTAGAACGAACCTCAAAAGTCTCTCTTGCCTTTTTTTTTTTTTTTGCCAGTCCTGTAGCTTGGACTCAGGGCCTGGGCACTGACCCTGAGCCTCTCTGTGCTCAAGGCTGGCACTCTACCACTTAAGCCACAGTGCCACTTCCAGCTTTTTCTGTTTATGTGGTACTGAGGAATCGGACCCAGGGCTTCAAGCACGCTAGGCCCCGATAGTCTCTTTTTAACAGATGGGAAAACTGAGGCTCAGCTGCAAAATGAGTGTGTAGGCAGTCTTAAGATTCTTAGCTCAGTGCCCTCTCTAGTGCCCTGGGAATATTCTCTTTCTCAGGAGAAACATCTACCTAAGGACCTGAACTGGGAGATATCCATGACCCACAAATACTTTCCACTGAGACATGTTGTTTCTGTCTTAAAAAAAAAAAAAAAAAAGTGTGCTTTAAACCCAGAAGTTTCTCAGGTGTGAGATTTGAATCTCTTCACTTATTAAGCAAAATTATTTCAGCATCTCTTGTCCAAAAGCATGCTTTGTTTCTATTCACCTACAGAGATCTTTTAGAAAGAAGAACTCTATAAGGGTTTAGGCAAATATAAATATGTGAGCACTCCCCATGCAATTACCTTCTTGTGAGGGGAAGTTTACTCCAGTTATTGAAGGACCCAGATAAGTAAACTTCCTTTCCACCACCCGTCCATCGAAATACAGTTGGCCGAGCCTGGGTGGGAGCCTTATCATTCACTTCAAGATCATGCTGCCAGGCCAGGAACTCCTCCTTCTCTGGAGCCTAGAAACAGAGCAGTTTACTCAGAAATAGGAAGCCATAAGTGAGCACCCTACAACTGACTACTAAACTAATATTGACAGTTCATTCTAAAGAGGCGGCCCGCCCTTGCTGGTTTTGTTTCCCCAACCACAATGTGGGGTAATAAAAATAACTACTTTATAAGGTTTCTGCAAGGACTGCGTTTCTGTGAAATGATCTGAAGCATTGTTGATACATAGTGAGTACTTAATGATTATTAGCTCTTATTGTGGTGATAAAGAGGGCTATGGGGAATGTGGCTTAGTGACAGAGTGTCTGCCTAGCATGCTTGAAGCCCTGGGTTCAATTCCTCAGTACCATATAAACAGAAAAAGCCGGAAGTGGCACTGTGGCTTAAGTGGTAAAGTGCTAGCCTTGAGCAAAAGAAGCTCAAGGACAGTGCCCGGGCCCTAAGTTCAAGCCCCAGGACTGACAAAAAAAAAATAAAAAGACAGACAGAAACAAGGAAAGAAAGAAAGAAAGAAAGAAAGAAAGAAAGAAAGAAAGAAAGAAAGAAAGAAAGAAAGAAAGAAAAGAGGGCTTCATAAATTCTGAAGGAAACCAAAAAAACTTGCTTGGAAGAAGACTACAGTGAACCCAAGACTAGTAAGAGTATAAGGTCCTGAGTTTAAGTCCTATCAACACACACAAAAAAGAGTAGGGCTGGGAAGGTGGCTCAGTGGTAGAGCGCTTGCCTTGCATGCCTGAGGCCCTGGGCTCGATTCCTCAGCACCACATAAGCAAAAAGAAAAAAGCCGGAAGTGGCGCTGTGGCTCAAGTGGTAGAGCACTAGCCTTGAGCTGAAGAGCTGAGGGACAGCGCCCAGGCCCAGAATTCAGGCCCCACTACCGGACCAAAAAAAAAAAAAAATTCAAGAGTACATTAATAGTTATGAGGGACAATTCCAGAGCTGTCAACTTGACGACTGGCAAGTCCATACTGTGTGGAAGAATACTATTCTGAGTGCTGCCTGGGCACCGAGGACAAACAAGACTGTCTGTACCAAACGTGTATTCCAGCATGACACAGGATCACATTTAATCCTGTCTAGGTGAAATTTATTTGGTTGTGGATCTCTCATATCTTTCTTAGTAAGTAGTAGAATATTTTAACAGCCGGAATTCTAAAGTTGAGAGAACCCTTAAAGGGGTGCAGCAGGCTTCTGGCACCTTCCTCTCAAACACGGAGCAGAACTTATCTAAAAGATGCCTGCATTCCTAGAGTTCTAACAAGGTCCACAGATTATAAAGAATAACAGCTGGAATTGCTTTAGGTGGGTGTGGTAACAGTGGTGAAGTGGGATAGTCAAAAGAACTGAGGGGTTTGCTATCTAGGCATTCAACCCAGAGAGAGAGAGAGAGAGAGAGAGGGAGAGAGAGAGGGAGAGAGAGAGGGAGAGAGAGAGGGAGAGAGAGAGGGAGAGAGAGAGGGAGAGAGAGAGGGAGAGAGAGAGGGAGAGAGAGAGGGAGAGAGAGAGAGAGAGAGAGAGAGAGAGGAGAGAGAGAGAGAGAGAGTGTGTGTGTGTGGTTTGCTATCTAGGCATTCAACCCAGTGTGTGTGTGTGTGTGTGTGTGTGTGTGTGTGTGTGTGTGTGTGTGTGTGTGTGTGTGTGTGTGTGTGTGTGTGTGTGTGTGTGTTATCTAGGCATTCAACTCAGAGTGTGTGTGTGTGTGTTTGCTATCTAGGCATTCAACCCAGTGTGTGTGTGTGTGTGTTTGCTATCTAGGCATTCAACCCAGAGTGTGTGTGTGTTTGCTATCTAGGCATCCAACCCAGAGTGTGTGTGTGTGTGTTTGCTATCTAGGCATTCAACCCAGAGTGTGTGTGTGTGTGTGTGTGTTTGCTATCTAGGCATTCAACCCAGTGTGTGTGTGTGTGTGTGTGTGTGTGTGTGCATTATGTCATCTCAGTAACTTTGGGTGAATTGAGAATGGATGTTACTCACATTTAATCTCCACAGATCCTCTGCATGTTAAATATTTCTTGTAATTTTAAATATATATATATATATATAACATTGTTGTTATTAAAATATTGTACAGAGGGGTGACCATCATAAGTCAGGTATATTTCTTTTTTTTGGGGGGGGGGGGAAAACAATGTCGCTCCTTCCTTCCCTTTACCCCCAAACCTGTAGGAGTTTTGTAATAGCAACAACGTATACTTCTTGAAGAAAGTAATTCCCATTTTTATGGTGTTTTATTTAACAGTGTTGGGGCCAAAAGTACTTAGGGGAGGGAAGGCCTGTCAAATCATTGGGGAGGCCTGATTCCAAAGTTCATGGCACACTCTAGGAATGGAAGGAGCTCAGAAAACAAATTCACATCACTGGCTGTAAGGCCAAGTAAAAAGCAGTCTCTAATTTAAAGCTAGACTTAGAACCAAGACACAAGTGAGAATGTGAGCCTATAATCACCTAGTCTAATATCTAAGGGGAAAAAAGTATGAGTAAAGGTGAAATGAGTTGTGAGGGAATTAGCCCATCTGGACAATGATGATTAACATGTAATTGAATAGTAACAGACTGGGGGGTGGGAAGATACTTTCATTCCTCCTAAACCTTTATTCCTTTAAGGACTTAGCTCTTTGCTGGGTGCCAGTGGCTCAGACCTGGAAGCCTAGCTGAGATCTGAGGATTGGAGTTGGAAGCCAGCCTGGGCAAACAAGTCATCTCTAATTAACCAGCAAAATGCTGGAAGTGGAGGAGTGGCTCAAGTTGTGCTCTAGTTTGGGGTGAGAAAGCTAAGGGAGAGAGTGAGGTTCAGGGACTTAGTTCTTCACCTGTTGGAATAAGGAGCCCTGTAACTGGAAACACACATATGCACAAACAAGGTGAGTAAATGTGGGTAAAGCTGGAGTCATCTTCCTGTTTCACAAAGCGGAGTGTATTAGGAAGTCCGATCTCCACTCGTAGAAAATAATGTGCTTTGGTCTACAGAAGAAGCTAAGTCCTGTTAGGAGCCGAGTGGCTGTTTGCTGTTTCCTTCAGACTTGACACCAACAGGCCTTCACAAGTAGCATTAACTTTTCCCTGATGTGCTCTTTAAAAGGGGGGGGGGGAAGGGCACCCAAAGTATCAGAAGGAGGCACCCCCGATCCCTTGTGCTGTCCAAACTATTCACAGCGACTTGGACTCCAGAACGGGCAGTCCTTTTTTTTAAAAAACAAAAAGAAAGACAGACACGCCAGCCTGCACCAAGCCGAGGGAAGACTGTCTCCAAGCTGTGGAATTAATTACGCCCAGGAGAAAGGCAAAGGCACTGGTGCTCAATTACCGCTAGCGCGACTCTTGATCATTAATTAAGCATTCGGAATTCGGTCCCAGAACTGCCTTTCTCCTTAATGATGCGCTCCAGCTCCCTCTGGGTGACACGCTCACCATCGGAAATCCAGACTCGGGTTCCCCCGGTGGCGGGAGCGGGGGGGGGGGGGTCGCTCGCGGGGCTGGCTGCGATGGGGATGGCCGTCGGAGGGGACGTGGCGGGAATCTGCTGCACGGGTCCCGCACGCCCCTCCCCCCGTGGGGAGCCCGGTCCCCCCTCCCCCGCCGGCCCTCGCACCTTGATCTCCTCCGAGTGGAAGAGGTCGGCGTCCTCGGGGCTGTCCATCAGGATCTTGGGCCGGTCCCCGTCCTTGGCGCCCCCCGAGCTGTCCCGGCGGTGCGCCTTGTGCCCGCCCTGGCGCTCCAGCGCCGCGCGCTCGCTGCTCGTGTTGCCCATGGCGGGGGTCTGTCGGCGGGGACACCGGGCAGGGGGGGACGGACACCGGCTGGAGGGGGGGTCGTGGAGGAAGTCCGGGGTACCACGCCCCTCCGGTGCAGGCCGCTGTCGGCGGCGACTTTACCTGCTCCAGGCGGTCGCGGCTCGGACTCAAGCAGCGGGAAGGTAACCTGACACTTTCCCGACACGCCCCACCCCCTCGGTAACTTCCGCTTCCGGCGACTCCGGCGGAGGAGCGGGGCGGGCGGGGAGGGGGGTAGGAGTAGGGAGAGGAGCTGAAGCGGAGGAGGAAGCGGAGGGGTAGCCGCGGCACCCCCCCCCCCACTTCCGTCACTTCCGCTTCCGGCCTGGTCTGGGTGTTGGCGCCGTCGCAGTCGGTTGAAGAGGGGCCGCGCCCAAGACCAAGTTCCTTGAGCGCCTTGAGCGGCAGGAGGCGCTCGCGCGCGCCGGCCATGTTGACAGCTTTTCCCGCGCTGGACCCGGGAGCGGTGACGACGTGATGACGTCAGCGCAGCCCACCGGCCTCCAGCCGACGGTGCAAGGTACAGCCTGAGACCCCTTAGTGCCGGGTGCAAGTCGACGGCGCGGCCCCTTGGAACCCCGTCGTGGGGCTGGGAAGGCGGCCTGGTGGTTGAGCGCCTGCCTAGCACGCGTGAGGCCCTGGGTTCCAGTCCTCAGTGCCACCTAAACAAAAAGTAAACCACAAAAATTAAAAGGAAAAAGCACATTAAAAAACAAGAACCCACGAAAAACCCCACCCTGCCATGCATTGTTTAAAATGCAACCCTACTCCAGGACCTGTGGAATCCCCAAGTCTGAGCATTGGTGGAGAATTCAGGTAACTTGCAGGAACCTGGAGATTTTACTTTAAACGCGGGAGTTAACTTGTGTGTGTTTTAAAGCACACCAAGCACACATGTGGGTGGTTATAGTTCAAGGTATGTCAGAATCACTTTGGACATGCAATTCTACGCAAAGATGTATGAGCGTTTGCGCTTTGCTTTTTGTCACCCAGGAGTGCATGAGGGCTTCCTATAGCAGCCCAGCTCCATACAGACTTACAGGTCCTTGAGATTCCCACGTGAAAAGCATCTCAGTCTCTCTCTCATACACACACACACACACACACACACACACACACACACGAGATGAATAGGTGAATGAGGATTTTTGTTTTAGTATAACAGGGTTAAAGTACAGAGAAATGGAAATGAGAGAAATATTTCCTGCTCTCCATGCTGTTAACTACTGCCTTTGATCTTTCTGACCTGGGGGAAAACAGCAACTCCAAAATCTTAAACTATGATTCTGGGCAGCTATGAAGAGTGCTATTTATTATTCTAAAAAAAAAAAATGATTCACAGACTGCTTTTCATAAACTCCAAGCAATTGATGAAATTTTTAAAAAATGGAGATGTGTCTGGGTCTAACCAAAGCACAAGGACAATAAGTGAGTTTTAGGGTTTTCTTTTTCCAGATATGCTTGTCGCTTTTACCCAAAGTTGGCATGCTTTTGCCATTTCCAAGGAGAGGGAAGATTTAGGTAGTCCCTTTTAGGTGTGCTAATCCTTGTAATTTAACATCAAGAAGGAAGAATAAGGCGAGTACCTGAGAGTCACACCTGAAATCCTAGCTGAGATCTGAGGATCATTGTTAGAAGCCAGCCCAGGCAGGAAAGTCTCTGAGACTCTTATCTCCAATTAATCACAGAAAAAGCTGGAATGTGGCTCAAATGGTAGAGTGTTACCCTTGAGCAAAAGGAGCCCATGGAGAGTGCCCAGGCCCAGAGTTCAAGCCCCAGGACTGGAAAAAAAAGAAAACAAAAAAGAGGAGATGTAGTAGGAGGGAAGCTTGACAGACTCTTTAGTTGCTTTCTGGTGTTAACTTTTGGTTCTGGCTGTTGATATTTGTTAAAAAAAATATATATATATATTATGTATATATATTTTTCCTTATTTTCTCATCTGTCCTGCTTCATTTTGGCCAGTGCCAAAGTGCATATATATATACACACATATGTACACATATACATATATACATACATACAGGTATACATATATACATTTAGTCCTTATCTATCTATTCTGCTTCACTTTGGCCAGTACTTCTGTAAGAAGTACATACCTTATGATACCAAAATATTGTAATTTTCCTCCATGTTGGTCATTAGCATAGTTTTGTTCAGTTTTGCTTATATGTGCATCAAAAATACATTACATATGCTAGACCACATCATGCATATCATTCACTGGATGTTTATCTAATACCTACAATGTAACAGGTAACTCAGTGCTAAGTAAATGCGGAACACAGATGACTAACACATTCTCCTGGGGGGAAGCTGGCATTTTCTATCACCATATAAAAATGAACCTTTATTTTCATAGGTAGTTTTGCTTCTTTTATTTCTTCTAGAAATATGCACATGGGAGATTCTTTCCAAGAATCTAATTAATGCATTAATTCTAACATGTACACACAGGAGTCCAGAAGGGACTTAGAGGCAGGCCAGGAAACGGGATCAGAGCGAAGAAGGGTTTCCTGGAGCTGATGACTGACATTCTGAGTTTACTCAACATAATCAGACATGTTGAATGCCCTTGCCGAACTGGATAACAGGCAGATGATAGATTCTGGACAACTCAGAATCTATTCTTGGAATTGTTTTTTTGATAGTAGCCTGACTTGCTCATAATAGATAACAAAAAAGTCTTCAAAAGACTGAGAGACAAGGAAAAACTCACACACTGTGGATGCTATCTGGGTTTTGCAGGTGCTTTGTTGTGTGAGAAAAATGTCAAGACTTCTGCTCTGACTCAGATAAAATAACAATAAAAGCCTGACTCTTTGATGCCAAACAAAACTGGAGATAGTGTTACTAGAAGTTTAAGACTGCAAAGTTGACCATAGGTCCTTGAATTTGGCAAGAGGAGAATTCAGGCAAGACATGAATATAATCAAGATGATAGGAAAGTTTGTTAGAAAAGAAGTGTGGCCACTCTCAAGCATCTCACACTGTCTTTGGGGGGGATTACTGAGATTGGCAGGGCAAGAGAAGCCCTGCATAATTAAAACAGTCCAGGTCATAGGCTGGTTCAGAAGCGGAGGCAGATGGTCTGATCGTCCAGTTATCTCAGGATTGGTCAGGAGCTTTGCTGCAATAAGAACCCCTAACACCTGGTGGGTGTTCAGTGGTCCCGCCCTTCCTGGCTTCCTAGATGGCTGCAAAGTGAATGGCTCAGGAGCATTAAGTCCCAATGGTGCAAGCCGCCATCCCAGGGGTGAGGGAGGTTTACTGAATTAACACTTGAGCTCTTGGTGTTGGTTTCCCTGGCCTGTGTAGGCAAATTAAACATGCTTTGAAAATTATATGTTGACCCACCTTAGACTAGAATAAAGCCTTCTTTTATCCTTATATGGGCGGAAAACTCAAAAACCCTCGCTTGATGACATTTTATGACCTCTGGGGCCTCAGAGGCTGGTATTTCACTCCCGTTTCAATATCTGCAAGAGGTCCTGCATCATTTCCACTCACTGGACCTGTACAGGTGTGCCCTGCACAGGGATGCCTGCCACAGCAGGTAGTCCTGGGATTTCACCTGAGCACCAGACTGTGTTGTCTACACAGCTCATGTTACTTTGCACAAATGTACCACAGGGACTGGCAATGGCCCTGGCTCCTTTCCAGTGGAAACAGTGGATCCTAAGAACCAGAGGTGACTTCCATATAGAATTCATAATATACACAATCAGATTTGGAAAATCACACTGAAATTTCAGAGAGATATTTTAGTCTTTGTGGAGCTCAGGCATCTTAGTTTTGAAAAATATTTTGTCTCTTTATTGCATCATGTGGGGCAGATATGGATTCTCATCAAATGTAGAAGATGAATTTGTGATCATCTGATTTGTAATTGTATATATATATATATATATATATTTTTTTTTTTTTTTTTTGTCAGTCGTGGGGCTTGAACTCTGGGCCTGGGTGCTGTCCCTCAGCTCTTCAGCTCAAGGCAAGCGCTCTACCACTTGAGCTACAGCGCCACTTCTGGTTTTCTGGTGGTTTATTGGAGATAGGAGTCTCACGGTCTCTCCTGCCCGGGCTGGCTTTGAACCGCGATCCTCAGATCTGAGCCTCCTGAGTAGCTAGGATTACAGGCGTGAGCCACCAGCGCCCGGCCTGTAATTGTATATTATACCTCAATATGACTGACATTCAGGAAGATATCAGCGTGATAAAGATGAGGTCTGGGTAACTACTGATAGGAGCATCTTGCCTTCTGGACAGAGAAAATAGCATCATTATCAGGTACTGGACATAGGTTAAAAATCACAGGCATGGCGGACTTCCATTTGCAAGTGTCTTGTCTCTGTTGAGGTCTCTTTTTTATGTGGTGTGTATGTGTATGTATGTGTGTGTGTGTGTGTTTTAAAATGAACATTGACCCCCATACTTGGCTAGGCAAATACTACCACCCTCCCAACTCTACCACCCTAACATACAACAAAACGGCCCTCAGCCTTTTTGTCTCATTTATTGATTCATTTGTTTGTTAATTAATTTATTGGTGCCAGATCTGGGGCTTGAACTCAAGGCCTAGGTGCTGTCCCTGAGCTTTTTCCTTTCCTTTCTTCTCTTTTCTTTTCTTGTCAGTCGTGTCCCTGAACTTTTTCAGTCAAGGCTAGTGTTCTACCACTTGAACTACATCTTTATTTCTGGTGTGTGTGTATGTGTGTGTGTGTGTGTGCGCGTGTGTGCGCATGCATATAACTAATTGGAAATAAGAATGTCATGGGCTTCCTGGGCTGGCTTCAAACTGTGATCTTCAGATCTCAGCCTCCCAAGCAGCTAGAATTAGAGGTGTGAGCTTTGGTACCTGGCTCTTACTTCACTTTTGAGATAGCGTCTCACTCGCTTTATCCAGGCTTGCCTTGGACCTCAATCTTCCTGTTTCTACCTCCCAAGTTGCTGGGATGACAAATGGTGTACCACCATGCCTGGCTGCATTCCTTATTTTCATGTAACAAGGGTTCAGGACCCTTCCAAGCATCCGACTTACATATTCTTTGCTTCTCTGCAGATGTAAGTGTACAATCACTCCATCCTGGGACTTTTGAGGAAGCTGCATACTGATTTCCATGGTGGCTGGACTAATTTATAGTCAATCTAGCAGTATGTAAGGCTTCCTTTCCCCCCTGCATTTCCACCAGCATTTGTTGCTTTCTTTGATAGTCACTGTGACTAGAATGAGATGAAATCAAAATGTCGATTTAAAAAAATTACCTTAGCTATGGGGAGGATTTCATTGTTACCTTTCCACATTTTTATAACATGTTCCAATCAATCTCAAACTCCCTGTCACTCCTTGCTTCCCAAACACTGCCCAGAACAATTTCAACAAGTTTCGTTGTTCAATTTTCATAGTTACAATCCATTTCAACCATATTTAACCTCTTTCCTCTTCCTTTTTAGCCTAATCTCTTCCTGCTATACACCCCCAACTCCTCAGTAATCAATAGCTTTCATTGGGCTTATGCCATTTCCATACATACTTGAAATTTATTACAAAGTTATTCAATCTCTATCTCTTTTTTTCCCCTACTTCCTTCTCCATTCTCTACCTAAGTAGTCCCTTAGGGTGGATTCAGGTTCTGTTTCTTGTTTAATTTTTTTAAAATTTATTTTTATTTTTATTTATTTCATTACTACTTTAAAGGTGATGTACAGAAGGATTACAGTTACATATGTCAGGTAATGAGTACATTTCCTTTCCTACAGTGTCTTAACTGTTTCTTATTGTTACCAAATTGAATAAAGCCCTGAAAGCTGGAGATTATAAATTGCTTGATGTAACATACTAAATCAGAAAGGTGGGATCAGTGCAACCGTACACTGATGTAATCTCAGACCTGGGGAGGTTGAGGTAGGAGGGTGCTGCATTCTGGGCCAATCTAGGGTGCATAGTGAGACCCTGTCTCAAAACACAAACAACCACAACAGCAGCAACATAAAAGGTGGGATCATTTGCTGAAGGGTTGTGATCAGCATGATTACCAGGCAATGTTCCTAGTATCCTCTAGGTGGTGGTAAAGAGCAATGGCAAATATTTTCATGGTCTTCAGAAAATGATATGCTTGTGTTTCAAAGGATGAGTGAACAAGGTGGAGATTTTAAGCAGTATAGAAGATATAGAATAAAGCCTTCAGGTTCTTTCCCACCTCTTATACCTCAGATTCCATTCTCCCCAGATAACTCACTGAGAACTTTGTATAACTGGCTGGAGGAAGGTAGAAGAGGTATATTTTCTTTGTTTTTCTTTTCAAATTTTAAATTGTTTATTGTTATTATTAAGTTGTATACATTTCTTTTTGGACAATGTCACTCTCCCCTTGATCTCTCCTAGTTTTTGGAAATATATATATATATATATATGAAAATGTAAGCATCTTTGCTTACATCTTCCATCCTTTGGAGCATTTTGTTCCTAAGGCTACACTCTTAACCATTATTATAGATTGACTATCATCTCCTTTATTTCTGTTTCTAAGGATTGGCCATCATTTCCAGAAGCTGTTTCTTTTCTTTTCTTTTTCTTTTCCTTTTCCTTTTCCTTCCTTCCTTCCTTCCTTCCTTCCTTCCTTCCTTCCTTCCTTCCTTCCTTCCTTCCTTCCTTCCTTCCTTCCTTTCTTTCTTTCTTTCTTTCTTTCTTTCTTTCTTTCTTTCTCTCTTTCTTTCTTCTTTCTTTCTTTCTTTCTTTTTTTTGTTGGTCGTGGGGCTTGAACTCTGGACCTGGGTGCTGTCCCTGAGCTCTTCAGCTCAAAGGAAGTGCTCTACCACTTGAGCCACAATGCCACTATCGGTTTTTTGATAGTTAATTGGAGATAAGTCTCATGAAGTTTCCTGCCTGGGCTGACTTTGAACTTCAATCCTCAGATCTCAGCCTCCTGAGTAGCTAGGATGACAGGCATGAGCCACCGGCACCTGACTTGCTTCTTTTCTTTATTGGAGAAAAGAAATTTGTTTCTAGATCTCATTCCAAAAACAAGGCATTTAAAACAAAAGACAGTGCTGTTGCCAGGCACCTGTAGCTCACGCCTGTCATCCTAGCTACTCACGATCTGAGAATCGCATTGCAAACTTGCTCAGGTAGGAAACTCAATGAGACACTCATCTCCAGCTAACCACCAGAAAACTGGAAGTGACTCTGTGGCTCAAAGTAGAAGAGCACCAGCCTTGATCAGAAAAGCTCAGGGACAGCATCCAGGCCCTAAGTTCAAGCCCCAAGATTGACGCAAAAAAAGAAAACGAAAAAGAAAAAACAGTGCTCTTCCTGAAAGGCCACACTCTAGGGTGCATCTCTCTATTGTTCCCACTAGAGGGCATCCTAGACTAAAGAGAGGCTCGGGGATCCACCACCTGAACTCATTGGCTTCATTTGGGTCCCTATCTTGAAATAATAGGCACATGCTAATCTTTCCCTTGGGCTTGACTATCATAAGTGATAAAAGGCACATATGAGACTGCCTTGGACGGATTTTTCACCTAATACCTTGCTTAGCCTCATTTTGATTTAAAATCCAGTTGCAATGCCACATAACACTGTAAAAACCAAGTCAAGACGATAGAGAACTCATTGAATTCCGTTGTCTTCTTCCATTTCTCAATCTTTTAAACCTTTGTTCATTCACTCATTCTCTCATCTTTTCTATTCTGTGTATTGGGTATATGGAGTGAGTCTCCAGGAAGCAGAGGCGAACAAGATGAACTCTACCTTCATGAAGGCTTGGAATATGTTGGGGAAATAGACATGAAGTGACCATTACATCAACTGCATCTGCCACTGTGACAAGACCCTGAAGTTTCATTACATGGCTAATCGAGTATGCAAAAGAGAGACCCGGACGTTGTTGAAGTTGGCTTCTCTGAAGGAGAAAAGTGTATTGGTCAGATTTTTATCATTGTGGCCAGATACCGGAGAGAAGCAATTTAGGGGAGGGATTATTTATTTTGGCTCATGGTTTCAGTCCTCCATGTCTCTGGTTCAGTTGATTCTGGGCCTTGGGGTGAGACAGAACATCATGGGCGTGGGAGTGCATGCCAGAGCAGCTCCCCTGACTGCAGACAGGAACAGAGACAGCCAGAGGGGATCCAGACAGGACACGCCCCCAAGGACACGCCCCCAGGGACCTACTTCCTCCAGCCAGCTTCTACCTCCTAAAGTTTCCAGACTATTCTGTAGTGGTCCCGTGCATAGTCCAATGTAAGACAATAAGAGGCATGTAATCTAAGACTGAGGAATGGATCATAGCTGGGAAAAGAGGTGATGAGAGGAAGAACTTCTCACTCTCGTGTATCTGCCACGAACAGGGCTCAGCATGTTGATATCCTCCGGGAATCCATAGATGGCAACCAAGAAAACAACCCAAAGAATAAATAAATGGTTGAACAAGTAAGAAAATTACAGGTGATGAGACGGAGGAAACACTTCCTGCCTCTCCCTGAGCAGTGGAGACCTGGGCCATGAGGAAGAGCCAGCTCTGTGAAGATCTGTCTGGAGACGATGGGACACAGCAGATGCAGGCAGGAACCATCTCAACTTGTTTGGAGACATAGGGAGAAGGCCAGGGTGTGGCTAGAGGGCCTGGGAGGGGGGGAGGGAGGGTGGGAAGGGGGGAGGGGGGGGACAGGGGACGGGGGACTTGTGGGGAAGCCATGAAGGCTGAAAGTGGAAGTGTGGGTTTTTATTCTGTTGAGTTGGTGTGTTGAATTTCAACAAAGGAATGATGGATTTTAGTTTAGGTCACCTTGGATGTATGTTGTGTATGCGTGTGTGTGAGGACAAGGATGTGAAAGTAGAGGATGGTAGGCAGAATAATGGTCTCCCAAGGATGTCCTCATACCCATTTCTGGAAGCTATGAATAGGCCACATGGCAAGGGAAGATTGAGGGAGCCTTTGGAATTGTCGCTAATCAGCTGACCTTAACATATGGAGTTTATCTCACATTATCCAGTGGTCACAATGTGACAATCAGGGCCCATTTGAATAGGGACAATGGGGAAAGAAGCCAGAAAGAGAAATGCAGTAAGGAAGAGCTGAGTGGTCACTGCTGACCCTGAAGATGGAAGGGAGCCTGAGGGGCATGGCGAAGGTGGGAAGGCAAGAAAAGGTGAAATCAAGATATTGGTCTAACTGTCGCCATCTTGGCCATGTGATGGATCATAGGGAAATGGGTTTAACTGGTGCCATCTTGTCTTCACGGAAGTGGCAGGGAAGCTCCACCCCCAGGTGATAGGTATGCCTGAATTCCTAGAGGCAGGGGTGGGGACTGGGATGCTAGGTTCCTGGATCTGTCAGTCCTGTGCCTTAAACTTGGGAGTTCCCTGTGACCCTGCCCCCTGACTCTCATGCTGTTTGGGCCTGGACCAGCTCAGATACCAGTATGCCATGCCTTGTGTCTCTTTATCTCCCGGCTCTCCTCCGGTCACCATGGCGGCCCATTTGAGTTGATCTGGTTTGTTGGTCTTATCTTTCTGCTCTTTCTTTGCTTTACTACTGTCATGGCTCAGCTTTGTGTATTTGAGATGCTGTGGGTCTTTGTGACACAATTCCACCTCCAGCTGCAGGCTGTCTAAATGTGGCTTCTCTTCAAATGTGGCTTCTCTGTTTCTTGTGACTGAATTCCCATACAACAAAGGGAGTCTCCTTAAGAGCCCCTAGAAAGGAACTCAACCCTATGCTATTTTTCTTTTAAATTTGTTTTTGTTTTGTTTGTTGGCAGTCCCGGGGTTTTAACTTGGTAGGCTGGCACTCTACCACTTGGGTTAGGCCTCCCAGCTTTCCCCACACCATCTTGATTTTTGACTCAGACCCATTTCAGGCTGTGACCTCCAGAACCATTAAGATATTGGGTAATTTAAGACAGTAAATTTCTCCGTTTTTGGAATATTTGTTACAGGGCACACCAGAATCTTGACATATGGAGGAGCCTATAAGGAGGCGCCTGTAATGGCTTAGATGAACATTGGTAATGGAGCAAGAAATATTTCTCTACCTTCTCTAAGTGTGGGGATTCATGTTAGCTCCCCTTTTGTGCCAGTCAGCAGGCTCTTTGTTACTTCTCTGTAAGCAGGATTTGACCTTTTATAACTTCTTCCCAGTACTCAGACCCATACCAGTGCACAGCCAGTTCCCATTCGAGGGATTCCATGTCACTCTGGAGGAATCAGTCTTGGTGGCAGCGTCAGGTGCAAACAACTTGGGAAAAGTGAAATGGTAGGGACACACCATGAACCAGGGTGTGGGTGTGGGAGCACTGGGAAAGCATCATCTTGGGTAGTCTACAGAGGGGACCATCGCAGCCCAGCCCCTGTAGAGCTGATCCAGAGGAAACTCAGAGAGTCAACCAAACAGAGCCCCCTAGAAAGCCTTGCTCTTCTCTATCCTGACCTCTATCCATCGATTCGGGAAGGGAATTCCTTCCTACTGTAGCTTTCCCAGGAATGACAGTATTGTTTGTGTAGCACTGATGCCTCATTTTGTGTTGGTCAAAACTGGAATTAAAAATACTTGGATTCAGGATTTTTTTTTAATAAATTAACTGTCCATGGACCAATATTCAACCTCCATGAGTATTTTTTTTCCCAGCATTTATAGTAACTACATTAAGGTGGATACTATTTTAGGAGATTTTCTTTCCTTTTTCTTTTTTTCTTTTGTAACCATTGGCCCAAAACTGTCTCTTATATTTAGAAGCCTGGGTCTAAGGTTACACGTATCAAGATACATGCATGGTGCTATTTTGCTGAATGCAGCTGTCCTGCTGTAGGCCAAGATAATTTGCTGATCCGGGAGCTGAGGCCAGCGAGTTTTTTAATGTCCGCAACTGCTTCTGCCCATAACTGTAGTGAAGACGGCGACTTCAAGAGCTGTGTCACTTCAGCCAGAGCCGGGCAAAGAGCGGCAGGATCAGGGACATTTGCTTGCTTTCTCACACGCAGCCTCTGGCAAAGTCATTTGCTGCGGCCTCTGGTTCATGCCTCTGTCTGGGTGCTCTCAGGCTTCCTTCTAGCTCTTTCTTAAATGTGTACCTGTTTCCCCTTAGACGGCGAGCACCCTTCCTGAGGGTGTCCCTCAATCCCATTGTAATTTCCAAAGCCCAGCCTGGTGTCTGCAGTTGTGCAGGTGCTGTATGAACAGTGGCCAGGCCCGGAAGCTAATGGAAAACTCTTTGATTACTTCAAGTGGAGTTAGATGAAGAATGCTTAACATGGACAGTGATTTTTTTTTTCTTTTCTGCCCAACATTTGTCTTTCTTTCTGGTAAAAAAAGCACTCTGGTCTTCCTTTGGGGAACCACCCTCCCCTCACCCTGAATCTAGAATAGTTGTATAGAGTTCATTTCATACTCAGTTCCAGTGTTTGAATACTGACTTCAGGGCCTCGCCCACACCCACCTCTGGCCACAGCGTCCATCTATTCCAGTACAGTGGTCATTGGTCAGACCTGTGAGTTAATGGCCAGTAGGCGTTCTGATGGGCTGGTTCCCATCTTCAATCAGTTGTGCATTAGTTGGAAGTGAACCTCTCTACTCCCCCCGCCCCCCTTCTTCTATCCTTGGAGCTATTAAGGAAGACTGTTTTCCCAGGTGTTTTTAAGCTGGTAGGAAGAAGTTCAAAGCTGTCAGAAGCCATCTTACCACTACGAAACTAAAGCAAATCCAGTAGGTTGGGACTGAGGAGTGGAGAGGGATAAGTTCTTTACAATATTGAGCATCAAGATCCAGTCATACCTGAAGCTATCTTGGAGCTTTCAGTTATATGGACAATAAAATCTCCACTTATTTGACTCTAACCAGTTACTGGCTGAAGGAAAGAGTCTCTTGGCCTATGGGCCAACTCGATCTTTTCCTAAATGGGAATGGAGATGGGGTGGTCTCAGCGGCTCAGAATGCCCTGGGGCCAGCTCCCTTGGTTGCTGTCAGAGCCATGGGTCCTTAACCTCTGCCTAGCCGTGTGGGCCCTACACGGTGACAGGATTTTTCTTATTTTATTTTGACTTGAGTGGGACCAACATTTTAAGTGTCCCTAAAAGGGAATTTTAGCTCATAAGTGCAGTGTGGATGGCTCTTTGGCCCCAAGCCTGGCCTCTGTGTGGTCTTCTCTATGGAAGGAGGCTGGGGTAGTTGAGCACAATTTAGTTCTGGGGGTGTCTAGAAGGATGGATGATTGACACACCATGATAGACAGGATTGCTTAAAACCATTTTTATTCTGCCGCTCAGCAACACTTTTCACTTGGTTTGAGTAAAAGGCCAGGGACCCAGATACATAGTGACAGACAAGAAGATGGCAGAGGTGGAAGTCAGGATCTGACAGACTGGGATGGCACCAGCATCCCCGAATGCCGAGCATTCGTGTTCCTGACTCAGGGTCCTCCTGGGACGTCTGGTTCATGAAGGACGTCTGGGTGACATAACAGGTACAGTCTGGTGTCCATCAACTTTCTTTTAAAATATGTTTTTGGTGAAGGTCCAGTATTTTCACAAATGCCTGAGAGTCACAGTCATCCAAGAACCATGCATTGTGTTTGAATAGCACTTAGAATTTCCCTCCAGGGGCACATCGATTATGGCAATTAATTTTCCTAACAGTGTGAGGTAAGTAGGCAGGCATTCTTATCTCCATTTTCCACAGGCACAAAGAACCTAAAAAAAACTTGCCTACAATCAATTTGCATAGCTAGTAAATGACGAAAAAGGAATAGGGCATTGGAAAAGGTGTTTTTGACTCAGCCTCTTCTGGTTCAGTGAAAATAAGCAGCCACCTCTCTCATTCACGAGAATGCCTTAGCACTGGGTTTCTAACATGAGTTGGTGAAGTCTTCTTCACCCTATCTGTACATACATATCACCTATTATGCTAGTAACTTGGTATTTGTTTCTAACTCCACTTACATACGGAAATTCATTTGGACAGAAATGGTGGAGCGCATCTACTTGTGGAAAGCCATCAGTCGAAGGTAGCAAGATAACACCACGAAAACAAAACACAACCCTGAACTCTGTCTCCACGGACCACCACAAACTCAGGCTGTTCTTTCTTTGTTAAAGTGGGCAGAGCCACAGAAAGGTATGAAGGACCCACTGGTTCTAAACAGAGCTCTAACGTTCTGAACAGAGACTTTCTCCTTTGTGTCATCACAATGGGAAAAAGAATTGAAAAAGGAAAGCGTGCTTGGTGACTCAGAATGACTTCACATTGTGCCTGCGGAACTGCTCAGAAGTCTCGAGCCACAGATGCTGTACCTGCAGGACCGTGCGTTGGGACCTCATGGCAGAGCCGCCGTGTCCTGAAACCAGGACACTCTCTCCTAAGTTGGCATTTGATACAGAAGCGTGGCGCGGAGATGTTTCCTGTGTGGCATCCTGGAAAGTCAAATTCTAGCCTGAGACTAGAAAAAAACAATCAAACAAAAAAACAAGGAAAGCAAACGCATTCCATAAACACAGCGGGCTTCTTCCCAGGTTTGGGCTGGACAGGGTGTGCGGGGCATCTGTGCATGAGCGCAGCCACCAAGCGTGCCCTCGCTCTGCTTGGGTAGAGAGCAAGCAAAAGAAAGAGGCTCATGGAAGAAAACAAGGATCAAGACAAAAGCCCAGAAAGTCTTCCAGTCTTTGGTGAATTCTGGGGGTGCCGATAGAAAGTTGCAGTTGGGGGAGGGTACCGAAGATTGAAATGCACCTGCAACATAAAAAAAAAATAGAAGAAATATCCATGATTCAACTGCATTATACAACTCTAACCATGCTGCAGAGGTTTGAACTTGACATTGTAAACAGCAGCATCCACTGCTTCCCTGGGAAGCCTCCTGCTTCCCCAGATCCTGACCTCCAGCCCTGGGAAGAGTCATGCGGTGTCTGGAGTTTGTCTCTGGAGAAGAGGAATGGATGCAGAACCTCACTTGGAGGAGACAGCGAGCCTTCTTCTATCGTGATGGTCCAGTGACTTGGGCTGACAGGGCTGATGGGACTCTTTGTTGCTGCTGCTGCTCATTTGCCAGGGACCTGCCTCTGGAGAGTCCTGGAGGAAAAGATCTCACAGTCTAAAGTCAATGTATCTGTTCCTCAGAAACTTCTTTGCGGTGTGTGTGAATGAAGCCTGTCCTCCAGTGTTTGCAGTAGGCTGCTGGTTCTTCAGGAGCTGTGTGGCACAGAGACAGACAGAGTGAGAAAGAGAAAGATAGGGAACCCAGCCCCACAGTGGCTTTTCTTGGATTTTGGAGGTGACTCAAAGGCTGGATGGCTAGTAGGCCTGAACACTTTTAAGTCTAAGCCTGGCTTATTTTGAGAAACATTCTCTTTTATTCTACACGTGGCACATAAGAAAGCCAGAATAGCACAGATGCACCAAAATGCCCAGAGCACTTCTGAATCTCATTTTCTTTCCCAATGTTTAGCAATAAGGCTAGCACAGCTTGTATGCATTCTCCAGGCATTTCTTTCTGCATTTAAATCCATAAATATAGGCTGGGGTGTGGTTCAGTGGTAGAATGCCTGCCTTGCCAGCACAAGGCTCTGAGTTCAAACCTCAGCATTGCCAAAAAATGTAGAGATAAATATCCATAAATATGCACTTGGAAATTGTACACTTATTCACTCATTCTCTCTCTCTTTCTCTCTCTCTCTCTCTCTCTCTCTCTCTCTCTCTCTCCCCTCTCTCTCTCTCTCTCTCTCTCTCTCTCTCTCATACTGGCATTTGAATTCATTGCCTTGTGCTTGTTGGACAGGCTGTCTTCCCACCTGAGCCACACCTGTAGACGGAGACTGTTGGGCTCAGAACACAACTCCTGATTCAACACAGCACCCTATCCAAAGCTATTGGACATTTTGGCTCAGTGATTCCCAGCCTTTATTTTTTAATGACAGGCTTCACAACCTTTCTAGATGGCAATAGTTTGCTTCAAACTGCATTTGGGGATGAAACTCAGAAAAGTCTCACATTCCTGGCTTCTGTCCCATCTCCAAGCTTGCTGTCCTTCCTAGTCAGATTTGCCTGGCCCTCTGCAGAAGTTCTCACTGCCTTCTAGGTTGTTAGGACATAGCCTTGGGTTGGTACATCTCCTGGGCGGTAACCCTACTCCCCTCCTTGGCACTGGCTTGGGCACACCAAACTGGGATGAGTTGTTTGCTGATGTAAATGAAAACTGACCACTGTGCTCACAGCGAGCGTCCATATCCTCTTCCCCTGGGACTTGGGAGGGAGACAACTTAGCAGGGTGGACGGTGAGGACTCTGCTTGGCACCAGGATGTGAGTCCGTAGAGTGGAAGCTGAAAAGTGCAGATTCCTAGGGCTCACCTCTGATTTTAGTGAGCTGGGATCTTTCGAGGAGGAACTTGGATCCTCTCCTGGTGATACTGATCATGGGAATGATCACAGGCTTGGTTCATGCATCTTCAGGGGTATCAAAGGGACAGCCACTAAACTGTCTGTGTGTGATGTGCTCCTCCACTTAGTATTTACACTGGCTTTATGGAATCAGTCTCCACTTCTCAGCCGAGGAAACCAAAATTTGGGTTAAATAATTGGCTAAAGATGAGTAAGTCCTAAAAGATGGAGTATCTGGCCCAGGCAACCTCTTACCAAACTTTAGCATTAACTATATACACTTATGTGCACACACACACACACATTTTTTTTCCTGGCAACACTGGAGTTGGAACTCAGGGCCTTGTGCTTACTAGCCATGCCTACATCATGAATTCTTTTAAAGGATGAAGTCAGGTGTGTTGAACATCAATCCCCTGTCTTCCTCTTCATGGAACAGTATCATCAAATATTAATCAGTTTGATGATGCTAATATCACTATCATCCATGCAAGAAACCCTGGGATCCTTTGATGTTTCACTCTCCTTCCTCCTTCCCTCCCTTCTGTGAACACAGCTGCTTGGTTTTCCCCTTGGGTCATTTCCTGTCAGGACATCAGCTGCTCCATTCACCTGCTACTGGTTGTTCCTGGGTGTGGCTTGTCCAACAGGAAGTTGGTCTGTGACATCTGCTGCCCTCTTGGTTGCCAAGGCAGGGCTGGCTGATCTGGGAGGATGTGGGATGCCTGCTGCTTCTCTCATCCACCCAGGTAACCCTCTTTGGTCAACCAAGCCCCAAAAGGGATTCTCTCTTTCAGTTTGGTGAGCACATTGCTTGGGTCAGGGGCATTGGAAATGCTGTGCTGAAGAACTACTCAGCATTCTTCTCTTGCCTGATTTACACAGCAAGATGGAGATGGATGTGGGCTTGACATTTCCGGGGCTGGGTTGTCATCATGTCACCTTGTCCTCTGTCAAAGTGTCATTGATTCTAGCAGATGGAGCTCATCTTAGCTAATTAGAGAGTCGGAAGCAATGTACCCAAGTCTAGAGAGGAATATCAATAGTATCCATCTCTTTAGGAAAGATCATGGTGATACCAAAAGCATGTGGTGACTTTTCTGTCCTTAGACTAAGAACTGTTAGGCTACTTTAATGCAAAGTCACGCGGGAAATCATTCTGCAGATACAGGGTAGGACAAAGAACAACTTTAACCATCTTTACTCTCCTGTCTTACCCACCCTCTGGCAGTTAAATGGAACTATGTGACCAGTGTTAGTCATTTAATTTCATGCTTAAGTGACATTTGAGACTTCAGCCCATCTGATATTATCTGATCTTCCATTTTCCAGAATTAGCCTGAAGATACTTCCCATTCTAGATCAGAGGCTGGCAAATTACCACCTGCAGACAGATACCCTTTTGTAAATAAAGTTTTATTGGAACACTAGAAACAGACATCTAGGCACAGACATTTATTGGGGACTTACTAATAGAAGTATCCTCTTAAGTGGCAGCAACATCAGTGCAGTGGATTCCCCACAATTTGGATCAGAAAGAGGGATATATTTATGGATTAGGATATAAGTACACTTTGTCTGCCATGTACCTGATTTAACTTAAGATAACATCCAAGAGTCAGGTGAACTCTGGACCAGCATCTCACTGTGAAGCCTCCAAATAGTACTTGTTTTTTTTTTTTTTTTTCTTTCTATTTGTAGTTTGCTGAGAAACGCCCTGAGAAAAGCCAACGAGGGTTACTCTGGGCAAAATCATAGTGGTTACAACTCAAGACGTTTGCGCTCACGAGTTGAGCCCACGCCCCTGTTCTGCCTAGAACAGCTGCAGGCTTGGTGGTGCGTTGGCCAGCCTGGGATCCTGTGGAGGGAGAATGTCCACCCGCCTACGTGGCCCACCGCCGTGTGAGGAAGACACGCTGCCCCTTTGGTTTTAGTGTTGGCGACTTACTTCCTTGTGAAGTGCACTACGCAGGAGATGGTGATGATGAGGAGGCCGATGATGATGGAAGCGACGGCCACCCACTTGGCGTTCCGCCCCAGCCGCCTGGCTCCTTCGTAATCCCCATCGTTGTAGCTGTTCAGAGACTGGAGGGGGCACAAAGAAAGAGCTGGTGACCACAGACGATGCATAAGGATAGGGGTGAGGAATTTGGCTGTCCCGACAGAATGGCTCCAAGAGGACTCAGGCAACTGCTCACCCCAGTGCCAGGATACTGGGTAAGCGCCATGGGTATTCTTACCTCTGAGAGGCTGTCCCTTAAGTGCTAGGCTGACCCTGCCTTCTGTGTATTTCCTGATTCTTTTTACCTTATCATTTATCATAGCATATTAAGAAGGGTACAGTGCTTAGTAGTGCTTGTCTGTGTTGCGAAGGGCAGTCAATAGATGATGCTCAAAACCCATTTGCAGAATGAAAGGATTTGTCTTTTCCTGTAGAACAAGCTGTGCAGGCTTTGCCAGCTATAACCCATGAGTCCAGTTCAGCCCTTACCTTTTTATTTCTGTGGCTTAAACTCAGGGCTAGGTGCTATCCCTAAGCTTTTGTGCTCAAGGCAAGCGTTCTACCACTTAAGCCATAGCTCCGCTTCCAACATTGTTTTTGATGGTTAACTGGAGATAAAAGAGTCTCACAGACTTACTTTCCTGCCCAGGCTGGCTTCAAACCATGATCCCCAGATCTCAGCCTCCTGAGTAGCTACAATTACAGGTCTGAGCCACTGGTGTCTGGCTTTACCTGCTTTCGTAAAGTCCCCTTGGAACATAGCCACAGTGGTTAGTTTACTATTGACTATGGCTACTTTCATGCTATAGTGACAGAGTGAAGGGAGTTGGGGCAGTGTTTACAGTGTACAGCTTGCCTGGCTCTTGCCCAAGCCCAGGCTGTCATCTGGTGCCCACAGATACGGCTTTCTCAGTTGTCAACATGTGGCGCTGGTGAATAACAGCAGGTACCCCGGAGCTCCTCTTCCCTCCTCCATCTCCAGCCATCCTGGCTCTCCCTCTCTCTCCCCTCACACTTCTCTATTACTCGACTCAGCAGAGTGTCCTTCCTGATTCTGCATCCAGGCCAAACTCGTCAAGTATTTCCATGTTGCCTTTGTTGCTGGTACTTTGAGTCATGTCTGGCACATTGCAGGAACTCAGGAGGTATGTGTAGACTGAATGGGTGGATGACCGTGTCTGGTTCCCTATGAAACATGGGTTTGCTGAGGGCTTCTTGTAGCTCTCCAAGCTGGTATAGCAGCATCAAGTGTTCACAGAATTCCTGCTGCTGAGGGGCAGGCCAGGAGCTGCCAGTTTCCCTTATAGTAGTAAGTCCTCTCTGTAATACACCCCTCGCATCCCCTCCCCAAATTGTACTGCCGCCCAGTGTGCAGAGACACTGCGCTAGTGATGAGAATTGTGGATTTCATCGGGAGCCTCTGTTCTTGACTCTGATGTCATTTCAGTAATAACTGTCCCCAGACTATTAGGAAGATAGACTTCAAGCCAGAGAAACAGCCTGTCTGTTTCTTCAAGCCAGAGCCGTCTGCTTCTGGAACCCTTTCTTAATTCTTGGAGCTGGGCTGCCTTTGTCGGCAATAGTCTTGAGACTCAGCAGCCAGGGGGATGTGATTTTTAGGGGTGTTGTGTACAGATGAGATTCAAGACTTATAACAAGGTGAGATCTAGAATTCTGAGGCCCCGATCTTGGAGTTCTCAACCCTGGAACCCATTAGAACTATCTGGGTAGCTAAAAACATTGAGATATCTGCCCCCCACTCCTCCCTGGAGAGATTTTGATTTGGCTGGTGTATGGACGAGGTACCTTCTGTGTGTGTGTGTGTGTGTGTGTGTGTGTGTGTGTGTGTGTGTTGGCAGTTTTATTGTGGTGATGGATTACATATAAAAACTAATCACTTTCACCATTTGGAGTGTACAGTTCAGTGGCACTAAGAACATTGACATTATCATTGTGTGGCCATCACCACCATCACTGTCCAGAACATTTGCATGACAATTCCCTGGTATGAAAATGCCTTTCTCTTCTCAAGCACTCGGACCTCCAGCCTGCCAGCAAGTGCTCTACCATTGAGCTACAGGCTCCAACCCTGACTGCCATTTCTTTTCTTCTCTAATCGGGATGTCACACCACCAAGGGAATTTGGCAGATGGGACAGACTAAAGTGGTAGACATGGGTTTTAGAGAAAAATGCATGTCGTATAAATCTGTTTTTTAAATTTTTCCCCCTGAAGGGCTTAGCATGTAAGCTATCCCATCTGGCATGGGGAGAATTATGCTGGCTTTAGATATTCAAAGTTGTTGTGATCTTATTTATTTTTTAAAAAAATACTCATACAATTTGTGAACATGAAAAGCCTTTTTTAGTGCTGTAGAGACATATAGAGTAAATAGGAAAGCTCTTTCCTTAATCTTATTACCCAGTTTTAGCACTTCAGTGCATTTGCATCTACCACGCTTTCCTCTATGAATCCCAAGCAAAGACACCTTCCCCGGTAATGACCGAGCACACACATCGTGGTTAGGAGAAAGAAACCATTTGCACCTGAGATACATCAAGAATAATGGAGTCAGCCTGTCTAATCCATATCCCTTATGCATTAAAACCTATGTACTTCCTACAAATCTTCACAAAGGCAGCGTCATCCCTGCTTGGGCGACGCTGAAGTTTCATGGTAGGCTGCTTCCTTTGGGATGCAGTAAACTCTTGAGAAAGATCCTGCTTTGTGTCTTAGCCATAAGCAGACCAATGTAAAACTTGGTAACACTGGCAAATTTGCATTTTCTTTTCTTTAAATACTCACGTTGTGCTTTTCATTTAGCTAGCTGGCCCCTTTGAAGTTACCTTACAAGTAAAACCTTTCCTTTCCTTTTCTAAACATTTTGATCTCTGTTATCATGTGGATCTGGAATGGTCCCCAGAGGCCCATGTTTTAAATGCCTGGTCCACATCCCTTGGCATTATTGGATGGTGCTGGAGCCTTTGAGAGGTGGTATCTTAATGGGCACAAAGATGGGGACAACAGAGAGGGTGGCAGACACGGAGGATACGTTTGAGGCCAGTCCAGGCAAAGATTAGTGACCAATAAAATAAAAGGCTGGGCACTGTGGTGTGAGCCACATGGGCTACATAAACAGGAAGTTCGTGGTCCGCACTGGGCATGAAAGTGGAACTCTGTTTGAAAAACAGTGAAATTGGAAAGGGCTGGGGGGGGGGGGGGCGTGCAGGATCAAGTGACAGCTGTCTGTCTAGTTAGCACAAGGCCTTTAGTTCAAACCCAAGTACTGCTAAAACAAACAGAGATGGGTCCTAGCGTGAGGAAGTCAGGCCGCCAGAGGTGTGTCCGCGCAGGGGACTCTGCTCTTGGCCTCACTTTTACTCACGCGCCCCTGCCCCCCACTTCTGCAAGTGGAGTGCCAGCACTCCCACATGGCATGCTGTGGTGCTGCCTCGCCACACATCCTGACCACCACGGCTGGAACCCTCCGCCAGCGCGAGCTGGAACAAGCCTCTCCTCTTTTTAAGTCAACGGTCTTTGCTGAGAAACCTTGACCATCATGGAGACACAGAAGTACCCGGTTATGTATATAGACTACAACTGGATTCATATGTTCTCCATTACCACCAAGACATCCCTCCTCCAAAGTTCCTTCTGAGTCACCCTTCTTCCACATCACTGTCCTTTAACTGAAATGGTGGCCCTTGGATCTGGCCTGGAGTTTCTTTCTGACCTCATAGCTTCATAAAACACTCGTATTCCAAGACACCCAACAGCCAGTTGGATGTTAAAGAGAAGGGCCTTTCCTTTCTTCCCAGTTTCTGTTTTCCTCTGCGATGGAAATGAACCTTTACCAGAATACACAGCAAATGAGTTCCCATCGCACATTTGTTGTGAGGTACCCAGGATTCACCTGCAATGCCTTTTCCCTTTGCTGTAACCCTGGGCTCCTGTTGGCAACATGGATCTGTTAGTACAAACCCTCTAAGAGCGTCAGGTCTTCAGCCAGTAAAGGTCACATTCCAACAGGAAAGTGGGCCAGTGCCCTCTCCTATAGAAATCTCATGACGCCATGGCCCCTGCATCCCTTTCAGCTTATTTATACACCCTTCCCTGGATGGACACACGATACTCAATACCCACAGGAGGAAAGTTGTTCAGCAGCCAGGTGTGAAGCTGCAGTTTTCTGACCTGAGCCCCAAGAAGGCTGCAGCAGGAAGCAGTGAGACAGTCCTGTGGCTCATTTCCTGCTGGTGGGTCCAGCAAGCTCTTGGAACCCACAGCCCAAAGAGAGAGACACCACAGTAATCCTGTACGTTCTGATAACTGGATCTGAAAGCCCAGAGGGTGGATCCAAGATCATAGCCACTGGTGACACGTTACACCGAATGGCAAAGATACACGGCTGTCCTGAGCCAGGAAAATGTGGAAAGTACTCTGCCTCTGCTCTTTAGCACAGAGCTCTTGCTACATTCCCACATGATACCCTGGGGGCCGGGGGTGGGGGGTGGGGGGGGCAGTGTGACCAGAGATTGCTGCTAGTGTGGGGCAGAGGGGGACTCCCCGGAGCTCTGCAGTGTGTACACTGGGAGCTGGGAGCTTCTAACCCTGGATATGCCTTTGAATCACTTGGGGGTAGGGTTTTAAAATCTTCCTATGCCCAAGACCCATACCAGAACAAGTTAATCAGGGTCTTTGTGGGCAGGATCCAGTTCTGGTTTGCAAGTTTCTCAGGTGAGTTTGAGGAGTGGCTGGGTTTAGAACTGCTGTCTTAGATGGCCAAGCATTTGTTCATTCATTCACTTGTTCTTTCATCCACACCTTCATTCATCCAGACACCCATTCATTAATTTGTATACATTCATCGATCCACTCGTCCATTTACTCCCTTGTTCATAATAAATTAACTCAGTCATTATTTACTGCCATCTATGTGCCAGACACTGCTCTCTGCCCTCATGGAGCTCGAATTTTGTTAAAGATTGAAAATAAAGAAGTAAACATGCACATAAAAAGATGATTTCAGAATATTATTAAGACAAGGAAAATGGAAAGACCTCAGAAGGAGCGAGGCCTGAACAGGGCTAAAGAAGAGGGGGGAATAACAGGTATACTCACATGAGAGAGAGAGAGAGAAAGGGAGAAGGGAGGTAGGGATGCAGAGGCAGATAGACAGACAGACAGACAGACAGACAGGCATGAGGCTGGAAAGAAAGGAGCCAGGAGCTATATTACAGTAATAATCGTACTAATGGAATAGTGTTTATCAGGTATATATTCTGTGGCAGGCCCTGGAATAGCTGCTTTGTAGAACTATCAGCAACTTTGTCCCCCAGGTTACAATCAGCGAACTCTCTTTTTCTCTGAGAGACTCTGAGTCCCTCTGAGACTTAGCCAGAAGCAAATGTTACCACTTTCAAAGGCAACTTGCTGTGGTGTTACAAACATAAGCAAACGCCCCTTACAAAAGCAATGCTTGAATGGGTCTAAAGGAACCTCAGAACTAGGTTTCATGTACTATTTGATAGCCCAGCACTAGATAGCTGGCATGATTCTAACTCAGTAACATTTTGGCCATTGACAAAAATAAAAAACCAAAAAGACCCAACAACAACCAGGAAATGTATCCCTGAGGATTGGAACAAATGTCACTGCAGACAGTTCATTCATTCCTTTGGGCAAGATTCCTGCACTCACTCTCACACAAAATGGGCCTCCAGATGTCAGATACTCCTGATGGGAGATGTTACTAGTGAGTTTTTATTTCTACCTCCTGGTCATTCTGGGTTAAATGAGTTAGAGCAGCGGCTGGTGAACTCAGCAAGAAAAATTAGTGCTTACTTGACTTTACTACATAGCTGTTTTTTGGGGACCAGAGCAAAATAGCTATTAAATATACTTCTTGTCTTCTAAACCCTGCTTGCTCAGTTGTTCCCCAATGACGTTCCCCAGTGTAAAGAAACAAAAGAGTTCAATTTAAAAAATGAAGAGTTCTGTCATTAAATTCTCTTCTTTGGTACAGACAACAGGCATCTTTTTCTGTGTCATGGGACAGATGACAGAGTGAAGGCTGAGCAGGCAATGGCACCTTAGTGTGAAGTAGCTTTTCTGGAACATTCTTGATATCTGATAATGCCCTGTGGGAACTGAGTTATAGGTCACTTGGGTAGGGGGATGGACAGGGGACCTCCCCCCCCCCACTCAAGTGACCCCTCATTGCTTCTGAGAGACATTCTTTTTGGTTTATTTGCCAGTGCTGGGGATTGAACTCAGGGTCTTGTGTTTGCCAGGCAGGTATTCACCTGCTTGAACCAGGCCCTTAGCCCTTTTCGCTTTGGTATTATCATGATTTTTTTTTTTCAGATAGGATTCAAGCCTCTCTTGATTTCTCCTTCCTCTCTCACACCCCTAAGTTGTGACCCACTATATGCTGAATAGATTCCTCCCAGACTCTCTTTACTTCTTTGCCCTGATTTGTGTTTGTGCATCCCTGGAGGAGACAGAAGGAAGTGCTGATACCTGGCGAAGCGTGGGTAATCCTTGGAAGCGTCATGTGAGACATGAAAGGTTCTGTAGTGTTTGGCTCTATTGACATGGAATATCCAAAGTAGGCAAATCTGTAAAACCACAGAGCAAACTGGCTGCTAGTGGGGAGAGGGTTGGGTGAGGGGTGCAGAGTGACTGCTGGCAGGCATGAGATTTCTTGCTCCCCCTCCTTTGGTGTTCTGAGGATTGAAACTAGGGCTTCAAACTTGCTAGGCAAGCTCTCTACCACTTAAACTGTGACCCTTTTCAGATGGGGTCCCTCGCTTTTCCCCAGGAGAGCCTTGGACCTTGATACTTGTATCTCTGCTTCCTGAGTGGTGTGTGTCATCACACCTGGCTCTTACAATGTAAAAATCTCTTTTTGGAATGATACAAATTTACCAGAATTGAGTAGTGGTGACGGCTGTACACCCTTCTGAGTATAATTTTAAACAAAACTCCAGAAACAAACCACATTGAGCGGTACATTGTTATAATTTGTTTTAACAAAACACATTAAGATGGAGCTTTTGCTCCTCGAGGGCCCCAGGGGACAAATAGTAGCTCCCAGAGAAACTGGTGTGCCTGGCAAGACTGAGTGACAAGAGGTTAGATATCCCCTGGGGAGGCCTGATGGTCACCCCAGTATTCGCTGGAAAGAGCACTCAACCATGCAGATTAAGCTTTGTGAGAGCACCTGAGAAACACTTCCCTTTGAAGTTCAGCTGGACGTTTGTCAGGGAACTAAATTTACAGCGAAAGATAAGAACTAGCCAGACCTGGGCGATTGTTGATTAAGCCCTGGTTAAACCAGCAGATCATGAATGCCTAGAGAATCTGGGACCCAGGCCGAAAAAGAATCCCTGTTCTGCAAAGATTCAGCTAACTTAAGACATTGTTCCAGGGTGGGAGAAAGAGCAAATTGTAAATTGGCACTAGATGTGGGAGCAGGTTGGTTTGAGACCAGAGCAGGAAGGTCTGCTGCCTCTTGTAAACATACCTCACTGAGTGACAGAAGGCCCAGCTCTTGATTGTGTGGCCTTGCTCTACCCTGGGCTTCCTGACTCATTTTAAACAGATCACCTGGCATAACATACATGCTGGAAAGCTTCTTGCTGCACCAGGGCCTTTGCACTTACTGGCTTTGCCCAGACCTTCCTACGACTGGTTTCTCCTCCTTGGCCTTTACCCACCACCCTTTCTTTTTTTCTTTTTCTTTCTTTCTTTTTCTTGAACTCTGGGCCTGGGTGCTGTTCCTCAGCTCTTCAGCTCAAGGCAAGTATTCCATCACTTGAGCCACAAGGCCACTTCCCGTTTCCTGTGGTTTATTGGAGATAAGAGTCTCACAGACTTTCCTGCCTGGGATGGCTTTGAACTGCAATCCTCAGATCTCAGCCTCCTGAGTAACTAGGATTACAGGCATGAGCCACAGGTGCCCAGCTCCCACCACCCTTTCTAACATCACATATCTTTTGCTCTATTCCTCATCTCTCCTGGTCCTTTCCTCTCATACCTCCTGCTTATTCTCTTCTCACTGTTTACCACTTTCTCAAAAGGATCTTGTTTACTTGCTAACTTGTGCATGGTCTACAGGCCCTTTGGAATATTTCTAGCCATTACTTCTTCCATGCATATTCAAGTAATGAGTATCTATATACAGGTATGTAGAGACTTTTGATTGATAAGCAGGTGGAAATTCACAGAGTCTATGATTCGGCTTTGTGTCCTGTTTTCCCATTGATCCTTTATAATGAGCATTTCCTGATATCATGAAGTCCTCCAAAAGCATGGTTCTGAGAGTTGTATAACATTCTGTGTTGTACACAGATGTGTTATAGTTTACTTAGTCTATCTTCTAAATTGGAATCAATATTTATGGCTGTCTCCATTTTTTTCATGTTTTTAACGACAACAACAAATGTTAATTAAGCTGTTGCTCAGTGCTGAGCGCCATGCTGTCATGTTCACTCGCTTTGCTTTAGAAATTACTTCAGAACTAATGCTGGAGCGAACATCTATTCTGTGATATTATGCCCGTCCATTTAGAACTGATATTTTTCTATTTTAATCTCTTGGCGAAACCTTCTTTGTATTGATCTTACATGTCCTAAATATGTCACTGGCATTTAAAATTCTTCTATTGGCTATTGTGAATATGCCAATATTCTGATCTGTTGAGTTGCAGTACTGAAATCCTAATTTTTAGAGAGTGTCTCCTTTTACCTACTCCATTTCTTCTGTCTTTCCCAAGATGTCCTCATTTGCTTTATTCCCAAGATGTCCTCATTTGCTTTATTCCTTTACTTCAGAGAGAAGTGAGATTTACTCTTTTCATCTGTCTGTCTGTCTATCTGTCTGTCTGACTATCTTCTCATTTGTCTCTCTCCCTCTGTCTTTCTCCTTCTACCTTCCTCACAAGCCTGTAGAACAATATCAGTGCCTGAACAGAGTCAGAGGTCCTTTTGTGTAGGTGCAATTTCTTTATATAGCTCAGTTGTGTTTTAGATTCTATACTCCTGGAGAGCAAGCTCCTATCAAAATAGCTGCTGTATGTCAGCACTTGGTGCTTTTTTTTTTCCTTTTTTTAGCAACAAAATGCCTAAACTTTCAGATGACTTGGAGATTTCTTGTTTAGATTCTGCTTGTTCCTACGTTTCTGTGCCTAAAAGGTACTGCTGGGAATTTGGACAGCGGCTTCCAGGTGGCAGAGTGCATTCCCTCTCCATTGCTATTAACTCATTTGTGCTCATCCATTGCTGTTGGTTGTTTTCTTATTTTGGGTTCACTTGACTATTCTTCCATCATTATTATTATCATTACTATTATTAATGAAGTTGTACAAAGCGGTTACTATTCCATAATTCAGGTGATGTGTACAGTGCTTCTTAGCAATGTCACTCTTTCCTTTATTCTCCCCCATTTTTCCCTCTCCCATCCCTACTCTCAAGTGAACATAGTTCACTTCTTTACATAGTGTACATTGAATATAATGACTGTATTTGTTCACCCTTTCCTCCTCCATTCCTGTGTGGCCCTCCACACCCCTAAAACAGATTTCTACTTCCCAGTATTCATTTTGTTCAGAGGAGTTCTGACTTTGGACTCTCTCCTAAGTATACCCTCCTTTCAATTGTTTGTAAATGCATCGAGCCCTGTGTATATTATCATGCATAGTTGTATTTTAGATAACTAGCTTCCCCATATGAGAGAGAACACGTACCATTGTCTCTCTGAGCCTGGCTTACTTCACTCAAGCTGATTTTCTCTAGCTCTGTCCCTTTCATGCAAATGACATAATATTATTCTTTCTAATGGATGAGTAAAATTCCACTGAGTATATGTACCACATTTTTTTGATCTGTTCATCTATTGGAGGGCATCTGGGCAGTTTCCATAACTTGGCTATGGTGCAGCAATGAACATGGGTGTGCAAGTAAATGTCTTTAGTGTCCTGAATTGTAGTGCTCCATTTTGGTTGTTTTCTTTCCATAAATATAATCAAGGACAAATGAGAGCTGTCCTTTTGCCTGTCTATCATTAAAGCTGAGAGCTTGGAGGAATTCTGCCAGGTTTGATTGAGGACATTACATGATCCTCCTACAGAGATGGGCAAATATATTAAAAGAAAAAACTTTAAGTGTATGTGTGCATATGAGGAGCCTCGGAGCTGTGTGTTTGTCATAGGCTGTCTGAGTGTAGACTGTAAGCTACATGGAGGAAGGACTGTCATGTTTGGTTTCTCCACTACTTTCATCTTTCCTAGTCTCCATCTTTTCCTGGGTACATACAGACAGTAGCTTTCTTGTGTGCCTTACAAAGACTTTATGAGGAATAAGTAAGAATTGTGCCCATGTGGAAGTGTTCTAACGACACATGTAATGAGCTATAATAACAGTAACTGTACTAATAGCCATACTACAGAATATACAGAAATATACAGAATAAGGAAACACATTAAAAGGAGTTAAATGTAGGAGGTCTCTCCTGCAGTTTGATGAATAGGAGATCTGTAAAGGACACAAAGAGAAGTTCTTGAATTTTGCTATTTTATCTTATGTTGAATAAGATTTTCAGCAGATTATAAAGTTTGGAAGCATTTTTTTTTTTGTCATTTGTGGGGCTTGTACTCAGGGCCTGGGTTCTGTCCTTAAGCTCTTTTTGCTCAAGACTAGTGCTCATCCATCTTGAGCCACAGTTCCATTTCTGGTTTTTGAGTAGTTATTTGGAGGTAAGAATCTCACAGGGATGTTTCTGCCCAGGCTGACTTTGAACTACACTCCTCAGATCTCAGCCTGAGTAGCTAGGATTACAGGTGTGAACCATCAGTGCCCAGCTTGGTAATTGCTTTTTCTTTTCTTTTCCTTTTGTCATTTATCTGAGCAGCATTTGATGCTTTTAGGAGAAAGGCTTTATGTGTTCATTTCTTTCCTCTCCTCTCCTTTCCTCCTTTCCCTTTCCTCTCCTCTCTCCTCTCTTTTCCTTTCCTCCTCTTTTCCATTATAGAAACTTTGAAGGAATATGTAAACGGATGGGGTAACATAATGGATTCCCATGTTCCTATAACCCAGCTTCATGAAACATCCATTAGTGGCCAATCTTGTTCATTTATTCAAAACCCCCCACCGTATGTTATGATGGATCCAGCCACTGTAGCATTCTATCAGCAAATCCACATGTGATTGTCAGTTATGTTCTTTGATACAAACATCTAGACGAACATCTCAAAGTAGAGGTGAGATGTTCCTCTAGTGGCATAGGACTGAAAGGACTCCCACCACTCCCTCTGTGGCTCCCATGTTACCCAATGCCTGTTCTCCCTGGGGGTTGGGGGGAAAGGGGAGCCCTTGGATCTTGGGTACTTAGAAGAGAGTTTTGAAATGAGGCCACCCTTCACTCAAAGCCTTTATCATCTGAATGTTCTTTAGCGCTTCAAGCGCAGAAATTAATAAGTCAGTCACATGGATTATGATTCATACTTTTACTACCAGAACCAGGGACAGTTGAGAGAAGTTCCGCGGAGAGACCAGGCAAATAATTTTCGCCACTTAGACTCCCTTGTTATCTAGGCAGCGTGGAGCTCTGAGCCAGCTGTCTGGGCCAAGACCTGTTACTTGCATGTTTCGCTCTCACTACCAAAGATAGGGAGAGTCTCTCCTCTAAACCTAGCTGTGGGCTGCCTGAAATCTGGCTTTGTTGGGAAGGGCAGTCCCTGATGGAGCGCGGGTCTGATGGAAAGACACCTAGATTGGTTTGTCTTGCATCCTGAGGGCATTTACTTTCTTTGTGACCTAAGCTATATCTTCCAGAGCAGGTGTGGTCGGGGCTCAGAGCCAGTCTGTGACTTGCCAGGCCAGCCCTGGCCCAGAGAATGGAGTATGACACAGTGTCTTTGGGCCAGCCACCCAGTGTCAGTCAAATCTTCCATGGGTCTGTGGGCGTGATTGCCTTGTTCTGAGGCGTGTTTCTCTATGCCTCTTTTCTGTATCAGATAAATGTTCTGGAGCCCATGTCTTCCTCTGTCTTGGCTCACTACCTTGGTTCACTCCTATAACTGCCTGAGAAATGATAGGTGGGAGACAATTCTTTGAGATCTTGAATGTCTAAATATGTCTTTGTTTTTTGCTGTCTCTTTGATGATTATGTGGATGGGTCAAAGTTGGAAATGATGTCCCTTTAGGATTCCAAGGTGGTTTTCTTCCCACTGTTGTTCAGTTTCCCGCATTACTGTAAGAATTCTGAAATCCTGAACCTTTATGTGGTGTATTTCTTTTCTTGGGAGGTTTATAGGATTAAGAGAAATCTTATCCCTGAATATATGAAAGTCTCCATGGTATGTCTTAGTGTTCATTTTGTTTCTTCCATTTTATTGGGTATTAGTTATTTGATAATTTCTACATTTTTTCTTCTTTTCCTTTGTTTCTGAAACTGTCCCGAAATGTTACATTTCTGGGGATTAGTCTCAAATTTTAACTTATTTTCTTGACTATATCTGCTGGGAAGACCATTTCCTTTCTCTGCTTTTCATTGTGGTAATATATAATTTATCACTTAAGCAAGTTTTTTTGTTTTCATGTTTTTAGCAAGGATTTTAGTATTATAGGTTAGAGTAGAGAGAAAGGGAGAAGAGATAGAAATATTTTCTGTTTCATACACAGAAAACTGGAGTAAAGACTTCTCATTTAAACAGTTTCTAAGCATTTAATTCAGTGGCATTAAGTACATTCACGTTACTGTATGATCATTATCACCATCCACTCCAGAGCTATCCAGAATTGAAATTCACTCATTAAACAATTCTTCATTAAACAATCCCCCATGCCTCCACTCCCCAGTCCCTGGTGATGACTGTCTTGCATTCTGTCTGTGAATTGGACTACTCATACAAGTGGAACCATATAATATCTGCTATTTTGTGACTGACTTCTTTGACTTATGAATAATGTATTTAAGATACATCCAGTTTGTAGCTTGTGTTGGAATTTCTTTCCTTTTATTGGCTGAATAATATTTCATTGTCTGTATATGTCACAATTTTAGAAATTCATCATCCAAGTGATGGATACTTAGATTGTTTCCATATTTTCAAGCTTTGCATGAATTTGTGAAGCTCTCTCAAGTTAAACTTAAACTCTATTAAAATAAATCTATTGTGTATTTTTTTTATTTCCTGAGAACTCTGTTTTACCTCTCTGATTGTTCCATCTTGTGGATATGGCTAGTTTCCTGTCTCTCTGAACATGCCCATCATCTCTGCTTAAACTCTCTTCAATATCTAGAATTAACTTTTTTTTTTTTTACACTTCAGTTTAGAACTTTTCAAAGGTTTGATCATCACTGGTTGCTGCTTCGTACCAGATGTGGGATGCTGAAAAGCGTTGTGCATGAGGATGGAGCTTGTCACTGCTGGCAAGGCCGTAGGACAATTGGATGTGTATTTCTTTAGTTCTCTGGAGGACTCTTTTGAACTGGTCACCTGCCAGAGAGAAATTCCCCAATCCCCTGTCTGAATTCCAGAGAAATGGAGCCAATCAGCTGGGGCAAAAGCTTCCTGTTCAGCACATGTTGACCTTCCATGGATCCCATTTCCAGCATTGCAACTCCAGTCTGTCAGTGCAGGCTGGGGTCATTCTATGTAATCTCACCGGAGAGCAAGTCTGTCTCTGTCCAGTTAGGGAGGAGATCATTAGCTGGCTTCTAAAGGATGAGATGACCTCTGAAAGTCAGCCTGTGCTCTGCTTTGCAGGTGCAATATGGGTTAGTAATCGCCCAGTCTGGGAGATGTGTAGCCCACTGGGTGAACACGGGTCGAATTCTGGACTCACTGATGTGCTGGAACTTATCTGTGGGGCGCTGCACTATTGGCCTGGGATGTCTTGCTCTTCATGAGGTATCAGGAAGGACACAGATTTCCTCTGCATGAACAATGCCTTCTCATGTGTGTTTCTCCAAGTAGTTTTATACTGTGGCATCGATTTCAACTTTGTAAGTTTATAGAAGGAGCTTCGGGCTTCTGCTGCCTTTTTTTTTTTTTTTTTTTTTGCCATTCTGGGAAGTATTTTCAGCCTTGTCCATATTTTCAACACATCCATGTTTCCCTCAGTTTTCATTATCGTATAGTATTTTTAAACTGGTATTTTCAGGTTCTTCATTGGGAGAAATCTTTAGCCCTACAGGATGTTAGTATGTTGGCTCTTTGGACCAAATGCCACGACTAGCTCAGATCATTGAGGCTACCACTGAAGCTCCTCAGACATTCCAAACTTTTCCATAGGGAATAGTGCTACCCCCATTCAAGACCCCCCCCCCCCCCATCATCATTGCTGTACCTGAACTTGCCCTGAAATTTGAAATTAGCCAAGACAGAACATCACAGACACTTTAGCAAAAGAGCATACCTAGGGATTGGACAGGTGCTGGTCTGGTTTGAATACAGTGTGAACCCTCCCCACTCAAACTGAAGTTGAATATCACTAAGAGACGTTAAGAGGTAGGACTGGGGCTGGGGGAGGGTCTTTAAGAGGTGATCAGTGCTCTGCCCTCATGAATGGATAAGTCCATTTATGCACTGATGAGTTATTCTGAGATAGGTCTATTATAAAGCTAGTTTATTTGACTCTCTCTCTCTCTCTCTCCTCCCCCACCATGCCCTGCCTGCCCAGGGTCTTATTGTATAGTCTAGCTAGCCTTAACCTCAAAATCCTCCTGTTTCAGCCTCCCAAGTGCTGGTATTACAGGTGTGTGCCACCATGCCCAGCAGTGGCTAGGTTTCTGGCATGCTTCCCATTTCTGGCTATGTAATGCTTTGTTTTATCAGGACTTCACCAGCAAGGTCATCACTAGATGTGACCCCTTGACTTTGGACCAAATAAGACCTCCTTCTTTTTAATATTAATGTTTTCAGACTCTGCTATTAGACTACTAGCAACAGAAAATGGAGAAGACAGCCTTCCCCCTGCACACCCTCTTCTTTGTCCTTTACACTGGGGAATCTTTGTTGTGAAACTTGTCGAGCCTGGGTCCAAACTGCTTCCCTGAGGAGAGTGAAGCTTAGAGTGTAGTTTCCAGCTGTCTGCTGTTCTGCTTGTTTTCATGCATGACAGATGGTGTCTTCCAGTTCTGAATCTACCCTTGTGTCTGACAGGTATTGCACCTGCCTAGCACAGTGCATCTTGTACTGCATCTTGTAACTGTTTTGCTAATGCAAAACCATGTTCACAAACTGGGTGCTGTGTCACACTCTGGAGGCCAAGGCAAGTTGGTTGTGAATTTGAGGCCAATCTGGGTGACATCGTGAGTTCAAGGCCAAAGTAACATAGTAAGACCTTATCTCAACAAAACCAAACCAAAACAATACTCCCATTTCCACTTTACAGATGAAGATACTAAAGCTCTGGGAAAAAAAGGGCCTGAAACTTTCCAGAGTCAATTTTCTATTTCCGTTTTGGGTCTCTTTCTGTGAAACTATTGAACAAAGACTTGGTGATGAGGGAATTAGAAAAAGAGGTTTCTATGAGAAAAATGTACCAACCTCATCCCAGGGTGCATGGGGTGGCAATATTAATGTCCAACTTGCCCCTACCACATGGAGGTTAAAGCTTCATGAATGAGCCAGGACAGAGAGTGAGCACCAGTGCCAGCCAGAGCTTCTTGGCTGCCACATGTCTCCTAGCCTCTGCAGAAAACCCAAGGCCAGATACTGAGGGAGGAAGGAAGGGAGGAAGTTGGCCAGTTGGTCTTAAGGAACCTGATTCAGTGGCTTCCGCTTTCCACTACTCCAGCACCCAGGAGGGGAAATAACAGGAGCCAATCATGACTGAGTGCCATTAACACCATTCTGTCCTTCCTGCATGCATGCATGTCACAGTATCTAGTAAGTCCTACCACATGCCACATTCTCTTCTGGGTACTGTACAAACAGCCACAAACAGAACCGCCAAATCCCCTGTCCTCATTTGGCTTACATTCTAACAGGGGTCAGAGATCTCGAACACACTAAATAAAGAGGCATGTGGCAAGGAGAGAATTGTTTGGGAACAAAAGCAAGAGGGAAGGAGGAGAGAGAGCTTGCAGAGGGCTTTGATTTTGAATAGTGATCAGGTCTCATGTAGGAAGACATGATGATGATGATGGTGGTGGTGATGGCGATAATGGTGATGCCTTGCTGGGTTCTGTTCTAAGCGCTTTACAAATATTTCCTGCTCACCACAGCCTGAACTTCAGCTGCTGTGCATTTGAACGTTGGTTCACACAGCCAGGCTGGTGGAAGGGTGTGTGTGTGTACAATTTGCAGGTGCAAAAATGAATCTCCATAGGTACCCAGGAGACAAATTGGGTTCTACTCCTGGGCGCGTGTTAGGTGGCCGCCACCTTGACCACCATCACCAAGCAGACTTCCTGCTGTCTCTGGTGGGAAGTTCTGACTTCTTCCTGCAGGCAAGGTAGATCTTGGTAGGGGCGGGGGTAGCGCAGCTGCCAGGGTTGTCCGGAGACAGAGCCGGTCTGAAGCTCACCCCAGCGACCCACCAGCCACCCTGACCAGCTGTTCCACTCAGTAAGGCCAGGACCTCCTTGCTACTGGGGCTGCGCGCAGCTCGGAGGCCCGCACCGGGAAGTCCCTAGGCCCTAGCGCAGTCACCAGAGCGCCCTGGACGGCCTGGGCGCAGGACAGAGAGGCAAAGGGGTGCCTAGGAACGGGCCAGGACAGGGTTTCCAGGCCGTACACGGCGTGGGGGTAAAGGTGGGGGGTAGCCACCGGGAGAAAGGAAAAGGCCAGAGAGCCCAAGAAAGTCCTGGGGAGGCGGCCGGAGCGACACAGCCTCAAGTGCGCTGGGAAGCGGACGCCGCACGGAGGCGAGGGAAGGAAAGGAAAGCGCCCGGGAGGGAGCGTGCGGCGTTTCGGCCGGAGGGGGCGCCGGGAGTCTCCCGGGGACCGTCCCAAGAATGCCCTGGCAGTGGGGCAGAGCGCCCGGCGGCGGCGAGGGGCACCAGGGGGACCGGGAGAGCCCGCGCGGCGCTCCGAGAGCGGGGCGCACCGCTGCCTGCCAGGGCGCGCGCGCCGGAGCAGCGGGGCAGCGAGCGCGGGGCTGCGCCTAGGGACCGGGAGGCCCAAGGCCGCACTTTGGAAGTTGAGTTTACCGTAGCGGATTATTGAAATGAAGGGAAAGTTAGCGGCCGGGAGGCTTGGCCAGCGCCCTGAGCCCCGCGAGGAGCGCACGCGCGCGCGGAGGTGCCGCTAGCTAGCGGGAGAGCCCCCAGAGCCGCAGAAAGCCAGGACGCGGCGCGGGGCCCAGGAAAGGGAGCTCAGGCTCCAGGGTCGCCAGCCCACTTACCATGATGGAGAAGACCAGGGCCACGATGTTGATGGGGTACGCGGGGCAAAAGCACGAGATGATGGTGAGCCACAGGTAGTTCTTGGGCATGGGCGGGTCCTCCTCGGTCTTGTCATCCTCCGTGTTGGCCTCGGGACTGCTGCCGCCCAGAGCCCCCTTGACGAGACCCGAGCCGGGGGCGTACTGGGACATGGGCGCAGTCGGGGAGGCGGGGAGGGAAGCCGATCGCGCTGTCCGAGCCTTCCCGGCCTCCGGCTGCCGGTCCATGGCCACAACGCTCTGAAAAGCTAGCCGCTCGGGACTCAAGGGAGATGTGACCTCACCCCGTCCTGCGTCCTCCGCCCGCACCGGCCAGGCCCAGGGACCCCAGCCAAGAGCCTCCCCACTGGGAAGGAGGGGGAGGGAGGGAAGAGAGTGAAGGGAGGAGAGAGAGAGAGAGAAAGCCAGAGGAAGGGAAGAAAAGAGAGAGCAGACACTGCCGTCTGGGTGGCCCAGCCAGAGACTACGGGACAGGGACAGGCGCCCAGCCGCCCAGAGCGCAGCCTGCGGGAAGAGGTTCAGGAGCGGGGAAGTGAAGCGCTTTCATTGCCAGAGCGGCCAGCCTGCAGGCTGAAGAGGGTCAGCTCCGTCACAAGAACCCACAAAAAACCCACAGAACTGAAATATATTCAAGGGGAAAGAATCCACGGTCCAGCTAGCCATGGACTTCCTGTTCTTCCCACGGTCCGCGGGAGGCAGCACGCAGCTTTGCCCTGCAGCCTTCTACTTCCCCTCAATGTGGGAACAAGAGCAATCTGCTCCTCTCAAAGCTTTTCTACCTTACAGGACCTCAGAGAGACCCGCACTGCAGGGGGGATCACTGGGATAAGCAGAGCCATCCACGTTGGGAACGGGCGGGCGCCAAGATAAACAACTGCATTAGTAGCTAAGCCGTTGGTGAAGGACCAGAACCGAGGCTCTGAATTCAAGGCTGGGAAATGACCACATCAGAGACCAATGACTTCAGTAAAATAGCCTCTTCACCATGCTGGGCCCCGAGTTCTTCCTCTGAAAAGGGGGGATAATAATAGTCCATTATTCCCTGGGCCATTGTGAGTAACTCTGCAGGATTGTCCATTAGGCCTGTCAAATCTATGTGCTCAGTGAATGTTAACAGCATGCTATTTTCTCCAGTATCGGTCAGTTGCACAGTGTCTACTGGATAGTCACTGTTGAAAATATTTCACTGAAAACTTTCACTGAGATGGTAGGACCATAAAAACAAACCAACAAAACAAAGCCCAGTTGCTCACATCATCACATTTGTATTAACTATCTGCTTGGCTTTCTCAGACCATGAATGATGCTCTGATAGGTTTTCATTTACTCAGGGGCTGTCCTTAGATTATCTGTCTCCTACATCTGTCTGCAAATTCCTTGAGAGCAGGGACATGTGAGTCATGCTTGTGGATGTTTAGACTGCTCGGTAAACACTGAAAGATGAAACAGTATTCCCTATCATGCATGCCTACCCATTCCAGTTGGTTTAATCAAGTTAGAATAAAGCAAAAGATTAGATTTAGCTTTTCCATTGTCTGTTCCCCCAGCCTGACATATGGCTTTTCCTTTGTATTCCTCATCTGTCCGTTCAGGTTCACTTCTTCAAAGAAAGGTCTTTAGGCTTATCTAGCATAGGTCCTATAATTGTTCTATATTTTTCTTTCTTTCTTTTTTTTGTCATTCGTGGGGCATGAACTCTGAGACTGGGCGCTGTCCCTCTGCTCTTCAGCTCAAAGGCTAGTGCTTTACCACTTGAGCCACAGCATCACTTTTGGCCCGTTCTGCTTATTGGTGCTGAGGAATTGAACCCAGGGCCTCAGGCATGCAAGGCAAGCACTCTACCACTGAGCCACCTTCCCAGCCTCTGTTCTATATTTTTCTAGCTTGTTTTTGTGTGCATGAATCATAATTTCAATCTAAAACTTACTGGTTTCCTGCAAGCTCCCTAACCAGTTTAGAGCTTTATTGCTACTACTTAGCCTGGTTCTGGCACAGTTCATTTATTAAATGGGTACAGTGCATTTATTAAGCGAATGGACCAGGAAGAATTATCAGGGTGTGTTGAAAAATTATCTCCTGGTCTTGACAAAGATTTAATTGTATTAGAATTTCCCAGGGAGACACCCCAGATATCTATCTGTCCACTCATCTCTCTGTCCATCCATCCATCCATTTACCCACCCAATCTTTGAGGAACCCTCATACTGATTTCCATTGTGGATAGAAGAATTTATATTCTCACCAACAGGGTAAAGGGTTATATATAAGAAACATATATTTTTAATGCCTAAGCAATCTGTATGTCTAGAACATTCTCTGGCAATTCTTATTCAACTAGACAATTTCTGGAGCCATGATACTGCCTCTAGTTCTTAGGATCTAGTCTGGGATATTTAGTTCGGAGAGTGCTTCAAATTCTACCTATTGAAAGTGAGCTGATTTTCTTCCCAAGAACCTGCTCGTCCTCCTCTAACTGGTCCTACCCACTTTTTTCAACCTCCTCTTCTGCCAATCCTTTCCTCTCTTCTTGAACGTAAGTGTCAAGGCCCCATTCCATCTCCGAGTCTCTTCGTTCCTCTTAGAATACTTCCTCCTATCTATTAGCCCCATCTCACCTTCACCTCATGTATTACCGCATCAGAGAGGCCTTTCCTGGCCACCTAAATCTTGTTCTTCACTCCACTGCCCCATGTATTTCCTGTGTCACAATCTGGCATTTTTTTTTTGTTTATTTGTTGTCTATCACTAGAAAGAATTTCCCCAGTTTTCCCTGTTTGTTTCACCAAACAGTCCAGTGCCTGCCCCTTAGAAGGTGCTCAATAAATGATTCATTGAATGAATACGCTGTACCTTTAGCTAACCCAGTCTTGCACTGGGGGCATGATTCTTCTCTTTCAGCCTCTCTCAGAAACTATTATCGAATCCTATTGATTCTATCTCAAATGTGACTCCTCATTCCATCTTCATTTTCCATCCTCATGGCCAGTGTTCCAATTAGCTGTTATCAACAATTCAGTGAGTATTCCCTGAGCCATATTTATGATCTAAGCCTGGATAGTTTAGTTGGTATAACTAAGCCCCAGGTTTGGGTACCAACTAGAATTCTGCCTTTTAAAGCCACAGACTGTACTGCCCATTCTAACCCACTAGGTTCATATAGGAAAATACAAAGGAAGGAGCTGTTACCTCCGTGTAGATTATTCAACCATCAGGCTTTAAATGATCATCTACTGTGTATGCACTCAAGCATCCTTTACATGAATCATCTAATTTAATTCCTACAACAGCTTTTATGAGCTAGGTGGTAAGGTCCCTTTTACAGTGAGGAAATCTAAGGTCAGATACGTAAGGGGAGTTGTGAAGTAGAGATTCAAGGATTTGAACTAGGTCTAAGACTCTTGGTTAGCCAACCGGCCCTTGAAGGAAAGTTGGATGGCCACCCTTCAAGTTTGCTGGAGCCATCATCTTCTGCTCAGGGAAGGTGGATTAATAGTTTGTTGGCTTGGTCCTGAATGTAGCAGTGAAATTGCAATCACTTGAAAGATTTAAAATTAAATTGAAAAGAAAGTGCCTACACCAGAAAGTGTAATGTATATGGCACTAACTCTTGAGGGATGCATTAGGGCACTCAGTTGGGATTTCCAGGTCTTAATTTCCTGAGCTTCACTGGTTTTCTCTGGAGGCCAGTTTATTGCTCTTGGATGAACCATATTGGCTGATTGCTTAGTAAGTGGCAATGCCTTCTTCCCTTCCCTCTTTAAAATGATATAGAGGAGGAAGCAACTTCTGTTAGTCTAGAAGGGAAAAGCTTACGATGGCCTTCTGGATCTCACTGTAGCAACTGGCCCTTTGGATCTTTGCAAACAGTTGTATAGTATCTTCATTATCTGTATTATCATTTCAGTCAAGTGGGGATAATGAAGAAAAGAACAAACAATAAGAAGTATCAACCAATGGTGCCACAGGTCCTATTTCCTTCTAGCCCTCTTTTCACATGTGTAGGTTTTTCTTGATTCAAATGAGATTTTAGAGCTTTGTTTCCTCTTTTTTCTTCTACTCTTTGCTGATGTTTTTGTAATCTGCATGGATTTCTATTGGTAATATGGTTATTTTTTACATCACCTTGATCATTGGAATATAGATTACTTTTAGTGTTTCTTTTTCTTTTGTTGTTGAAAAGGAGTTATTAAAAATTTCTTCTGTGTGTGTTGGTCCTGGGGCTTGAACTCAGGGCCAGGGTATTGTCCCTTAGTTGTTTTTTTTTTTTTTTTTTTGCCAGTCGTGGGGCCTGAACTCAGCCTGGGCGCTGTCCCTCAGCTCTTCAGCTCAAGGCTAGCACTCTACCACTTGAGCCACCACAGTGCCACTTCCAGGTTTTTCTGCTTATGTGGTGCTGAGGAATCGAACCCAGGGCCTCATGCATGCAAAAAGCACTCTACCACTGAGCCACCTTCCCAGCCCCTATCCCTTAGCTTTTGTGTTTGCTTTTGTGCTCAAGGCTAGAGCTCTACTACTTGAGCCACAGCTCCACTTCTGGCTTTTTTGGTGGTTAACTGGAGATAAGAGTCTCATGGACATTCCTGCCTGGGCTAGCTTTGTGCCATGATCCTAAGTAGCTAGGATTATAGGCATGGGCCATTGGCACCTGGCTACATTTTTTTTTTAACTGGGGCTAAATGAATTGCTGGAAATCTGTGCTTTTAGATCTTAATTCTGGGATTCCAGAGAGGGAGGGAGGGAAAGAGAGAGAGAGAGAGAGAGAGAGAGAGAGAGAGAGAGAGAGAGAGAGAGAGAGAGAGAGAGGAATGAATATAAAGCTGCTGATTCATGAGATGCCAAGAGAAAGAGCCCAGATCTTTAGGAAATGGTATGAGAGGTCGAATGGTTTTGCTGCCAAATTTCACATTAGTCTCAAGTGCCACAGCCCTTAGTAGTTATAAAGTAACTGCTGTGGTCTCAGGGGTTTTCTCCAAGAGAACAGTGTCTTTTTGGCTAATATTATTAGAAAACCATTTACCTTTCCAGTTTCCAACATCTTTGGTCCTCTTGCAAGGAAAGAAAAAGCAAAATAAGGGGAAGGGAATAGAAAGGAGAAACAGAAAACCATGTACTCCAGTGAAACCAGTTCAAGATAGAGGTACATGAATAAATGCGGGCTTAAAGTGCAATTCTTTCTTCCATTACTTTCCTACCTACCATGTGTGGAAATATCACCATGAAACCCATTACTTCTACACAATTAATGTATGCTAATAAAAACTGGAAAAATGGAAGGGTTTATTTTGTTGTTCTTCTTGCAGATCAGATGCTGTAGTATTCTGTGTCTGGGGTCATAACTCCTCAGTGCAGGATGAATCACTTGTGCTAAGTACACACAGTGTGGTAGTAGTAAGGGATTTCTCATCTGTCTAGCACTGGCCTAGCACTCCAGAATCCACTGTGCATACTCTGCTTCCTACATGCTCCCTCTCCCGTAACTCCTCCAGCAACTTTCCTCAGGTAGCTGCTCATGGTTTTTGTTTCTGTTTTGCTCAGTCATGGGGCTTGAACTCAGGGGCTGGGTGCAGTCCCTGAGCTCTTTTGTTCAAGGATAGCGCTCTACCACTTTGAACCACAGTACCACTTCAGGTTTTTGAGTAATTTATTGGAGATAAGAGTCTCATGGACTTCCCTGCCCAGACTGGCTTCAAACCACAATCCTCAGATCTCAGCATCCTGAGTAGCTAGGATTACAGGTAGGTTTCCTTTTTTATTTTTTTTTTAAAGCTTGTGTTTGTTGTTTCATATTTATTTTTTAACCAAAAGTGGGGAGGGAGTCCCTAACACCTTTATTTCTACCACCCAGGACATTAACACTTGAGTTGTACTTTTTAGACTATAAATCAAGAATTGCAATTTTATGCACTCCCCGGCTCCTTTATTGGCAGGCTCCTCCCCTTCCTCACTCTCCCCACTACTCTCTGTCATGAAGTGACATGACCTGTCATGAATTTTTGTATCCTTTTACAAGTGCATTTCCTTTCTTTCCTTTTTTTTTTTTGTCCAAGCCTTAAAATTTGAACTTGGTACCTCATTGGCTAGCACTCTACCCACTGAGCCATGGCTCTAGCCCTTAAGTACATCTCCATCCTGACACTTAAGACATGGTTGATCTTTTTCTTTTAAATGTTGGTTGTGAGGCTTGAACTCAGGCCCTGGGCACTGTCTCTGATGGTCTTTTTATTTAAACAAATGAAAACAATCTAGGATTCGATGGGTAAAGAGACATGTACAAGGTGAATAGCTAAGTAGAGATGCTAGGATTTGAAGGAAGTCTAAGTTGCTTGTCTAGCTAGCCAGAGAATTAAATGGAGTCTGATCAGAAAGAAATTGCATATCTTCCCTCCCCCCATACCCCCAATTTACTAGCCATTGACATTCCTCATGCTCTCTGAAGTCCTCATACCCAGATGGGAGTTTTCAAACACTTGCAGTAAAAGCGGACGCACAATTTTGTGTCTTGATTTCTTTTTAAAGTTGATGCCCTCTACTAAATCCTTCTTACCCAGAGTCTCTGACTCCGATGATTTTACCATAATGGAAGTCTTTCTTCTGTTGGATGATGCTGAGGATCTGTTATCCGTTGTGTTGTCAGCAAGAACAGATGCACAAGCACCATTCCCTTCCTTCCTTCTCTTACTATCCTACCCGAGAGAATGCCTCGGCTCTCTTCAGCAAAGTGGAGACAGGAAAGGCTGGTTTCCTCTCACTGGCCACACTGGGAGGATTGGGGGAGGTCTCACGAAGCACAATTATTTTCACAGCATCTGGATGCCAACCCACTTAGAGCCTAAAGGGCTGAAAGTTGGCCCAGGGATTTGTAACATGCAGTAGAGACACTGTGGTATGGCTGTGGATGGTGGAGAGCCTGTGGTATGGGATGGACAGGCTTTGTCTGGAGGAGGAACCTGGGAGAGGGAAATGAAACAAACAAAACCTGCACTAGGTGTGGCAAAGCGAAGAAGAGTTATGTCTCTGTGTATGGAGAGAATCTCTGGTATACTCAGGTCAGTACTATGTCATAATCTTCTATTAACGAAGTCTTATTGTTCATTCCAAAATATTTATTTGGCTGGGTGCTGGTGGCTCACGTCTGTAATCCTAGTTACTCAGGAGGCTGAGTTCTGAGGATTGTAGTTCAAAGCTAGCCCAGGCAGAAAAGTCTGTGAGACACCTGTCTCCAATTAACCACCAGAAAATGAGAAGTGGCACTGTGGCTGGCAGTGATAGAACAGTAGCCTTGAGCACAAAGAAGCTCAGGGACAGTGCCCAGGCCCTGAGTTCAAGCCCCATGACCTACAAAAAGGAAAAGAAGAGTGTGTATTTGTCTATCATGTGCCAGGCACTGTGTTTGGATGCCACTGGTGGAGTGAGAGGCAGGAGATCTAGCGAGGAAGCTCTTCTATCATGGGGTGGTGCTTGGGGGAGTGGAGTGCTGTGTTGGGCAGATTTCTGTCATAACAACAAGCTGTTTCCTTGTTTGTGCTCTCAAGGAACTTTTAGTGGTAAATGAGCCCCCCAGTTTTTTTTTAAAGCTTCACAAGATACTAACAAATCATTTCAGAATTCTTTTCAAGGTGAGACCTTTTATCTGATCCCAGTTGTGTGTCCAGAGACCGAACAGTGCCTGGCGTACTGTTAAGACTGGTGGACTGACACTCTGTGGCTGGTACTAGTGACGGGTCTTGATGGAATGGTCCAGGAAGGCCTCAGTAAGCTGAGAGGAGGCAGGTAAAGATCAAGTCCTCTGAGCAGGAGGAACAGAACAAACACAGGCTTTGAAATGCAAAATTGCTTGGTGATGTCAAGGGGTAGAGGGAAGGAGTGTGAGAAAGAGAGAGGGGGAGGGGAGACGGAAGGGAGGAGGAGGAAAAGGAGGAAGAAGAGGAGGAGGAAGAGGAGGAGGGGAAGGGGGAGGAATAAGGGGAGGAGGAGAAGGAGAGACAGACATTTTTTTGCTGGTCCCTGAGCTGCTTTTGCTCAAGGTGAGCATTTTACCACTTAAGCCACAGCGGCACTTCTGGCTTTTGGAGTAGTTTATTAGAGATAAGAGTTTCACAGAGTTTCCTGCTTGGGCTGGCTTCCAACTGTGATCCTCAGATCTCAGCTTCCTAAGTTGCTAGGATTACAGGTGTGAACCACTTGTGCTCTGCTGAGAGAGAGGTTTATAACCTACTTTCAGATGCGGCCTGCATTGCTGTTGCTTCTGAGTGGGCCTCTAAGTCCAGCTCGTGTGGAAGGAAAGAGTATTACAAAAGGAGAGGAAGCTTGAATGTAGGGACATTATAGAGGCTGTCTACTGTATTACCCCAGTCCCATCCCTTGAGAAACTTAGCTCACCTTTTCTGTTGAGATGAGGGTCTTGAGAACTTCTTGCCCTGGCTAGCCACCTTGAACTGTCATCTGCCCACCATCCTCTCGATCTCCCTTCCAATTAGGATTCAGGCTTGAGCCGCCTCTGCACTGTTCTTTTCTTCTGTTTCCCTCTGTTATGTATCAGCTCAAAAAAATTTCTTTTCCTTTTCTTTTTTGTTTTTACTCTCTTTGCTCCTACCTCATGATTGCCAATCTGCTTTCCTCTTCATTAGAGCTTCTCAGTGTGAGCTCTTGGATTTCGGCAGGAGAATTCCCCGTTGAGGGGCTTGTCCTGGTGCTCTGCAGAATGTGAAGCAGCACCTGGGGCATCTCTGTTCACCCTGTCACTCACACCTTCACCTCCACCTGTGCCCATCACCAGGCTTCAGAGGGGCATGGTCACACTCGCTGGGTGTCACTGGCCTGAAGCAGAGTTCTTGGCTGCTGATGGCCTATACCAGACACTAAATAACACTGCTCTCAAACTCACAGCCTAATCAAACAACCCTTCCCCTCCGTAGTTTTGGAGACTCTGTGTATCACAGTTGTGAAAAAAGACAGTAAGCCTCACCTCTGTATTGAACGATTTGAGCAAACTTTGTAGACTGAAGAGTGTGGTGGCAGCGTCTACACAGAGGCCAGGATGGGCTCAGACTCAGAATTCACCACTATTAATTGCTACCGAGAGCTTCCTGAGGGAGCTGAGCATTAGCCAGGGTCTGTGTATGAGCAGGAAGGGTTATAATGCCATCCCAAATGTCTTCAATTATCCATGAAGGAGTGGGCTTTCTATCACCATCCAGCCAGAAAGCTCTTCCTGGGCTCCTAGGGAATTTTTCTGCATTAAGGATGAACTTCCATGGATCTCTTTGGCCGAGGAAGATATGACATTCTCCCAATAGGAGAAGCATCTCTTTATTGCTCTTTTGAGTAATCTCAGAAGTGGGTTTTCCAAGCTCACAGGCACTCACCGTCTCCTTCGTTCCCCATCTTTCCCCACTCCCTCTCACATGCTCTCCTTTCTCTCACCTTCATCCTCTGGGAAGTGGATACGATGGGGAATGACACGTGCTTTTTTTCTGTTTTGCTAGCTGAACTCTGAAGTGCTCTGTTTGTTTTCCTTACATCTCATGTAGGCCGTGAATTATCAGTGATAAGACCTTCCAACCCCCACAGCCTTGGATCACTTCTGTTTCTCCAGGCAGCCCAAGTTTGGGAAAAGAAGGGTTTAGGCAATAAGAACAACAACAAAAAAGAAGTCACGATTAGGATTAAGATGGGAAGAGATGGACACCTGGGGTCTGACCGGCTTCCTGAGAGGCGGTGTGTGTTCTGCAGGTCGGGTTGCACCAGCCATTGCTCTTCCTGCCCGATCAGCAGAATCACCTGGGGGAGTTTCCAAAAGAGGCCAGCACTGCATCTATTTTTATCCTTGGATTCAAATCTTGGCATCTCTATTCATTAAAAGCCCTCTGTGGAGACGGAGATGGAACCTACCTGGGTCTGGGCCAAACAGGTTTGGGGAAAGCAGAAAATTATCAGAATAGTAACACACTGTAGAGGGGCCCGAAGACTCCCAGGGACCCTCCGTGATTTCTAGGACTGGTTTAGGCCAAGAAACATAGACATCCTTTGAGGAGTGACAGAGCCAATAAGAGCACAGTCAGAAATGACAGGGCTGTATTTGAAGTTGGTATCATTTGTGGAGGGGAAGGGCAAAAACAAACCATTTAAATAGGGACACAGGGGGACCCATTGCACCAATGAGATGTACAAGTCGTTATGTCGAAAAACGAACTTTCCAACTTTGGCTGGGGTGGGTGGCGGGGGGAGGATGGGAAGGGATGGGAAGGGGAAACAAAGGAGGAGGCTACAATGCTTGATAAGAAATGTACTCATTATCTTGCCCATGTAATTGTAACCCCTCTGTATGGTATTTTCACAATAAAAAAAAAAAAAGACATGTCAGGGTACAAACGATGTCAGAATTCTGTTCCCTTGTATTTTTGCTTGGGTGACCTTGGACAAGTCATCCATTCTCTAAGAGTTTGGGTGTCTTGCTTGTAAAAGAGGGACAGTTTCCAACCACAGTAGTCTTTTACATGCATGTGAAGTGCTTAGCAGGGTGCCTGGTACATGGTGGTAGGTGCTCCATACAGGGACTCAGAAAGGACAAAATGATGTTTATCAAGAGGCTTTGAAGAAGAAAGAAATCAACTAAAAACATCAGGATGCTTTAAGCCAGAGGATGGAAGCTTGAGAGTGGTTGTGATTGGAATCTAAACTCCTGGGAGGGTAATGGAGATGTAATGTGTTTATAAGAGTAGATGTCCTGTTTCTAATTCCCACGTAGAAGAACTCAGCTGGAGCCATGAGATGGGTCACGTGGCGCTGGACACTTAACCAAACTTGTGTACTAAGAGCCATGCCTGCATCTTTTCTGTTCCTGTAGACACTTGGCTACCTCAGGACCTTTTCAAACGCTGTCTTCTCCATCAGAAATACCATCATCTGATCGTCACATGGTTGCTCCTTCTCAGAAAAGCCTCTTAGCATTGGCGTATGAGCTAATGTAGCCCCTAAGTTTCTATTTAGCTTAACTATTTATTTATTTATATTTTTTTGCTGGTTGTGGGGCCTGAATTCTGTACCTGGGCGCTGTCCCTCAGCTCTTCAGCTCAAGGCTAGTGCTCTACCACTTGAGCCACAATGTGGTGCTGAGGAATCAAACCCAGGGCTTCATGCATGCAAGGCAAGCACTCTACCACTGAGCCACCTTCCCAGACCAAACACTTTTTGAAATCCTTTTTTTCAGTCATCATCATGATCATGATCATCATCATGATCATCATCATCATGATCATCATCATCATTTTTAGAATGTTTCCCTCATAAGTGTATAATCTTAATTGAAATAGAAATGTCGTTATCTTAAGACACTGTCTTAGAACAGTACCTGATATGTAGTAAATCTTCAGTAAATATTGATTTAATGAAGGAATGAATAAATAGATATGGATATTAAAGCCATTATATATATATGTGTGTGTGTGTGTGCATGCGTGCGCACATACATGCACGCACATGTGCACGCCTATATAAGAAACTACCATGTCTACAGAGAAGCAGTCTTAGGACTTGAACGATTGGGGAGATTTACTTCAAAGAATTCATTTGCTTACTATATGTAGGTATTTATTTATTTTATTTCAAAGATGACTGAATGGGATTCAAGGAGCCTGCGATGGCTTGGATATAAAATGTCCTCCAAAGAGCCACGTGGAGCCCTGCATTCCAGGGGCTTGCATTCAAAGGTGATTGGATCATGGGGGCTCTGCCCCCATCAATGGACCAATCCATTGACAAGTTCATAGGTTAAAGGTGATCTAGAGGTGGGGCCTATCAGCTGGGGGTATGATTTTTCAAAAACATACACCTTCTTCTCTCTTTCTTGGCTAAGTTTTGCTCTGCTGCATGCTCTCACCATGACACTCTGCCTTACCATAGGCCAAGAAACCATGGCCTGGAGCTCCGGCCTCTGTGACCCAACAGAAATCCTTCCTTCTTAGAACTTGTTTTTCCCAAGTATTTTTTTTTTCTTTCCATGGCGACTGAAGGCTGACTAGCACCAAGCCTTCTTGGAGAATTAGCCTCGATGTTTAGTGCTGGAAAATTGAAGATACCAGAGCAGTAGCAATAATAAGCACTTAGCTTGACGCCCCGCTGTCTGGCTAAGATGACTGCACTCTGCACTTTGATCATTGGCCGAAGGGGATGATCTCAGACCTCATACGCGCCACATACCCTCAGCTCAGGCATCTGAGTTGAAACCTTCTTTTTGTAAAAGTTGGGTTAAAATGGAGACTTCAACAAAACAAAACAAAACAAAACAGGAGACTTCAACTGTTCACTCATCCATTTAGCAAAGAATCATCAAAAATCTATGGTGATGGACTGACTTGTGTCTCCTCAAAATCCACAGATTGGAATCCTAACTCCTACACCTTTGAATGTGACTTGAAAGAAGTAATTAGGTTAAGATGAGGTCAGTGGGATGAACCTTACTCCAGGATGACAGGTATCCTTAGAAGAAAAGGGCATGAAGAGCGCGCTAGAGGGGTGGGCAGGGAAGACAACACAGAGAAGACAGACAAGGGAGAGGCCTCAGGAGAGACGCATCCTGTCCTCACCTGGCTCTCAGACGTCTCCACTTCAATCCAGCACCAGGAGAAATTGAGCTTCTGCTGATTACATCACTCAGACTGTGGCGGATTGCCATGGCAGCCCTGGCCCATCCACACACCTACCTCACTCCAGACTTTCAGGGCAGGGAGGCCGATAAGACTAACGCACACTAGACTAATGCACTAGGAGTGCATCAAAGGGTGTTTCTCTTGAGTTCAGATGGCGCCACTTTGCAGCATCAGCTGGCTGTCCCTCACCGTCATCTGCTGGTGCATACCTTCAGCCTCCCACGAGGGGTCCCCATTGCCACATGGCAGTCCCTGGTGGTGTGCCACAGACACTTGCTGATAGCTTGTGACAAGTTCCTTGTGTTTAAACACTGTAATGTCTGCTATGGATGGCTGTTTCCTGTCTTGGAGCCATTTGCAAAGACCTCATTTGCTGCTTTTTACTCTGAAACCCCATTTCAATTTCTCAAAGATTCAGTTTCTCCATCTGTCCAGTGGCTGAAGGGCTACAGGGCTATCTATAGCTTGGTAAGTGGGAGGATGAAGTTTTGTCCCCCAGTTTTGTATCCGTATGTCATACGGCCCCCTGTAAAAACAAGACTTTTAGTTTATAGGGCAAGAGAGGAGTAAATACGCCTTTCCTGTCTCCTGTGTAGAATCCCAATTGAACTGTGCACCATGATTCATGTCACCCATCCCATGTCCACCCCCAAGTGGGTCTGTTCCATTCGTGGATCTAGTTATTTCTTCTGGGAGAAGTTCAGCATCCTCATGATTTCTGTAACTTCCTGATAGTCTTTTCCTCAAATGGAATCTCTGTGATGTGTCTGTTAGAGTCTGTTGGGGCTCCTGGTGTGGATTCTTCTAGGTTTTTCTAGCTGGAATATGTGCACATTTCCTCTGGCTTCTGAATAATTTACTCTGAAATAATTTCGAGTTACAAGTGGAGACAACATCCTTATCTCCTTTAGGAGTTCTGAATTTCTATGGTTTTACTGCATTGATTCACAATCCTCTTTTCCTGTCCATGCACAGTGCACCTGTGTGTGTGTGTGTGTGTGTGTGCGTGTGTAATATCACTGTTGTTAGTGGTTTTAAACCCCTGGGCCATAAGATACACGTGTTCCTTCCTCATCTCTAAACTCTCTGGTGGAAATTTTCTCTAAACAAGAACCCTTTCCCACATACCACAATTTAGCCCTTTCAGAAAGGAAATCAAGAGCTGGGTGCTCATGCCTGTAATCCTATCTACTCAGGAGGCTGAGATCTGAGGATCATGGTTTGAAGTCAACCCCAGCAGGAAAGTGCATGAGACTTTTATCTCCAATGAACCACCAGAAAACCAGAAGTGATGCTGTGTTTCAGAGTGTTAGAGTGTTAGCCTTGAGCAAAAAGAGCTCAAGGACAGTGCCTAGGCCCTTGAATTCAAGCCCCATAACTGACAAAAAAAAGAAAGAAAGAGAGAGAGGGAGGGAGGGAGGGAGGAAACCAGTACTGATACACATCATTGGTCCCACTTGCTGGTTCTGTCTGGAAACACACTGCATTTTATCAACAAGTCTTTTTAGTTTCCTTCAATCTGGACATCAACACTAGTTTTTCAGTGTGTCCCTAGTTTTCTTATTCTTTAGAGATTTTATGGTTTTTTTCCTTTGCAGTGCTGGTGTTTGAACTCGGGACCTTGAACTTATTGGGTAGGTCTACTATTTGAAGTGAGTGCAGAGTCCTTTTTTTTCCTGTAGCTATTTTTCAGGTAAGATCTCACTTTTTTTTTCTCTCTCGGCTGGTTCAGACCATGATCCTCCTACTTATAGTCTCGCATACAGTTGTGATCACAGGCCTACAGCAATGTGACTGGTGATAATCCTGTAATTGACATGAGAACTAGCTAACTGATTTTCCAGAGCTGGCCCCAAAGGATGATCCTCCGAAGGTCCACCTCCTATGTAGTTTGTGATTTTAATTTTTGAAATTTATGTTGAAGTTTGTTATATGGACCAGGACACTATCTGTCTTAGCAGACATTCCATGGGCACTAGAATAATAATAATGATAAAAAAGATATATCTTAACTGTTGTTGGGTAGAGTGTTCTTTATGTCAGTGATAGCCGATTGGTTGACTGTAGTGTTCACACGGTCTAAAGGCTTGCTGACGTGTTCTGAGGCTGTTGCTGTCTGGAACACACATAACAAATGTTGATGTCTACCTACTGAACCAATCCTTTTTATCATTATATAACATGCCTAGTAATTTTCTTTGATCTGAAGTTTTGATCTGATATTAATGTAGTCTTTTCTGCTTAAAAAGTAATGTTTACATGATTTATCTGTGTTTTATCCTTTTACTATTAATTGACCTATGTAGTCAAGTTTGTAGAGTTTCTTGTAAGCAGTATATGGTTGAATCCTGTTGGCTAAGGTATCAGTTTCTGCTTTGTAATGAACTTATTTGGATTTAAGGTAATTATTGCTATGCTGGAGCTGATATGTACAGTTCTGTTGTTTGTTTTCTATTTCTCTTTTTGTATTGCCTTTCAGTATGTTACTTGATACTTTTTAAGATTCTATCTTGATTTACTTCTATGAAGTGTATCTTTTCTGTGTAGTTTTTTAGTGGTTCTAGTTTTACTTTATATAGATGCTTTTTGACTTATGATGGGGTTATGTTCTAATAAGCTCATAGGTTGAAAATGCTTCAAGTTGAATATATATTTAATATTCTAACAAACCTACTGTAAAGTTGAAACACTTGCCAGGTATAGTGGTATATGCCCTTAATCCCAGCTACTTAGATGGTAGAATGGAGAGTTTGAGATCAGCCTGGACATACTGAAGTACGATCATAACCATAAACGGAAAAAATTGAAAAAAGTCAGGGACACATGCATGTATTGTATACATATATTTGTTATTAAATTCTTAACTTATATGTGTTCACATTCAGTTTATGAATCTTTTTTTTTTTTTTTGTCAGTTGTGAGGCTTGAACTCTGGGCCTGGGTGCTTTCTCTGTGCTCTTCAGCTCAAGGCGAGTGCTCTACCGCTTGAGCCACAGTGCCACTTCCGGTTTTCTAGTGGTTTATTGGAGATAAGAGTCTCGTGGAGCTTCCTGCCCAGGCTGGCTTTGAACTGTGATCCTGAGATCCCAGCCTCCTGAATTGCTAAGATTACAGGCATGAGCCACCAGGTCCAGCTTTTTTTTTTTTTTTTTTTTTTGTCAGTTGTAGGTCTTGAACTCTGAGCTAGTCCTCTACCATTTGAGCCACAGCACCACTTCTAGTTTTCTGGTGGTTCATTGGAGATAAGAGTCTCACGGACTTTCTTGCTGGGGCTGGCTTTGAACTGTGATCCTCAGATCTCAGCCTCCTGAGTAGCTAGGATTACAGGCATGAGCCACCAGCACCCGGCTATGAATCTTTAAAAGTATACAATATTCTTGGGCGGGGAAGGTGGCTCAGTGGTAGAGTGCTTGCCTTGCATGCATGAGGCCCTGGGTTTGATTCCTCAGCACCACATAAGCAGAAAAAGCTGGAAGGGCGCTGTGACTCAAGTGATAGAGCACTAGCCTTGAGCTGAAGAGCTGAGGGACAGCGCCCAGGCCCAGAGTTCAGGCCCCCCGACCGGCAAAAAAACAAACACACACACAAAAAAGTATACAATATTCCATGTTATGTTATAAATTCTAAATATTCAATTTGCATAGAATTGTGTTGTTGGTGTTTGCCAAATTTTTGTTCCTTAGTTGGTTAAAAGTGTTAGATTTTTCTTCATTTATTGACATGATCATATAATTTTTATTCCTTAATCTGATGATGTGGAAAATTATATTAAGAGATTTTTGAAGGTTAAAATAATCTTGTATTCTTGGTATAAAATGAACTTGATGATGCTGGTATGTGTATATATAAATGTGTATGTGTGTGTACATATATATATTTCATGTAAATATAGGCAAGTTTTTCTTTCCAATATTTAGGATTTTTTTGTAGCTATGTTTACTTGCAAGATTATACTACAAGATTCAATTTGCTGTTATTTTTGTCTGATTTTGATATCAGGATTACATTATCTTTAAAAATATTTGGTATGCATTTTCATCCATTCTTTACAAAAGTTTGTATAAAATTGAAATCTATTTCTTGAAAGTTTATCTAAGTTGTCTATAATTCTTTCTGGGTTTTTTCCTTTAAGGAAATAGTTTGAATTACTGACTTTCTTTAATTGTTTTAGTCCTACTAATGTTCTCTTTCTTTCTGTGTCAGTATTGGTAAAATACATAGTTTTCCCTGTAGCTCAAATGTCCACTTTGCTGGACATTTTTTATGTTATCCCATTATTTAAAAAAATCTTTCGTGTCTAGATTTTTAGACATGTTCTTCATTTGTCTTAATTTCTTTTGTTACTAGGTTAATCTCACTACATAACTGCATATATTATTAGTTTTTCTCAAAAACCAATATGTGGGTTTTAAAAAATTGTTTTACAATTTAATTTCCCCCTAAGGTATGTTTTGTTACTGCTTTCTTCTTTCTCTGAGCTTACTTTTGATGTATTTATAACTTCTTAAGTTAGATACTCTTTTCAGTAGTTTTTTTCTTTTTTTATAATTTATACTAGCATAAGGATTTAATGGTATACATTTGCTTGAAGGACTTCATTAATTGCACCACATAAATTTTATTTCATAGCATTTTATTATTCTTCAATTGTATTCAAAAGTATTTTGAAACTTCCATTATGATTTTCCTTTGGCTCATCAATTATATAGGAGCAAGTTCTCAAATATCAACCTTTTTGTTTTCTTTTTGTTATTGACTTAATAGCCTTGTGATTAGGGATCATAGTCTATATGATATTGATTGTTTGAAATTTGTTGAAATATACTTTGCTGCCTGGAATGTGGTCATTTTTTTATAAATATTTCATGCATAGTTTAGAAGAATCTAATTGTTGGATACTGCTTCTCTATAGGATATCTATTAAGCTTTTAAATTGTGTTGTTCGAAGATTCAAGTTACTTAGAGATAGGAGTTGAGATCTTCTACTGTGTTTGTAGACCTTTCTCCTTGCAGTCTCTTTCTCTCTCCTTTTTTCTTTTTAAACAGAATCTCAATATTGTACAGGCTGCCCTCAAACTCAGTCTATATCCCTGGCTGGCCTCAGCTTCTGGAGTTCTGGGATTACAGGTGGGGTCCTAGCCCCCTACACCACCACCTCCTTCTTCTCTTTCCTCTCCTTCTTCTCCCTCCTCCCTGCTCTACTCTTCTCTTTCTTTCCTTTCTTCTCCCCTTCCTCATCTTCTTCTTCCTCCTTCTCTGCTGATGGCTGATTAAAAACAGCCTCTGTCTTTTTACTAGTGAGACCAATCTAGTTCCATGTTTCGATTACTGGTATAATTGAAATTCTGATTTCTATCTTGATCTTCCTTTCATGTTTCCCACACTCCTCCTCTCTCATATTATTTTTTATTTGTGTATTTTTTCTCTTTCGAAGCTGGAACTTTTATGAACTATTTTGGTTATTTTGATTTCCAAATTTTCTATTGTATCTTTGGCTCAATAAACTATAAAGTTCGCTATTATCTTCTACCTGAGCAATGCTGGTATCTCAGGATGATTTAACTTTGGTCACTTCTTTCAGGCACACACACACACACACACACACATTTAACTTTATTGACAAAGATGCATACATTTATCATGTGCAGCTTGTTTTAAAATACGTAGTCAAGAATACAGTGCAGTAGACTGTTGGTGCCTGCAGCACCATTTGTGGTTCCAAGGATATCACCCGAAGGAAAGCCCAGAAGCACGCAGAATGCTGGGCTGGGCACTGTCCTTGATTGGTTTTTTCCACAGTATTCCCCAAGTTCTGCTAAAGCCATGTCATTTTTTTCAACAAATCTAAAAATTTTCACTTTCTCACATAATTAAGCACTCGTTTACCTTGATACTTGGGAAGCCTGTGCTTTCGAGGAGGCGTATTTTCACAAAATTAAGGGCAGGGAAACAGCAGATCACACCGTGAGTTAAACACAACGGACAATACATCAGACTGACTGGGAGCTTCCTCGAACTTAAATTTTTTGTTTTAAAAATTTCTGTCGAATTTGTTACTATTTTTTGACCCTGCTTGATGATACTAAATTCTTTTTTTTTTTTTTTGTGGGGGGGGGGTCCGGTCGTGAGGCCTGAACTCTGGGCCTGGGCGCTGTCCTCAGCTCTTTTTTAGCTCAAGGCTAGTGCTCTACCACTTGAGCCACAGTGCCTCTTCTGGCTTTTTTCTTTTTGCTTATGTGGTGCTGGGGAATCGAACCCAGGGCCTCACGCATACAAGGCAAGCGCTCTACCACTGAGCCACCTCCCCAGCCCCGATGATACTAAGTTCTTGAGCAAGGTAACCTTGCTGCACACTGTTATTACCCAGTCACTCTGTTGTGCAATAGTTCTCTTGGAAATATAATTTTTCCTTCACACAGGGTCATGTAGCACAGTTTGGCCTTCAACTTGTGATTCTCCTTTCTATGCTTCCCAAGTGCTGAGATTCCAGATATGTCCTCTTACCTTGCTAGTGGATACAATTTTTTCTTTTTTATATTTTAAGTCTATCTGTTCCTTAAATAGATGTCATTATTAGTGGGGTTTTTCTTAATTGGCTGGTATTCACCTGTTTACAATGTCTTTGATACTATTTTTCTCATATTTTAGATTTTGTTTATGGGTGCATTTTTCTTCTTTTTGAAATCACCTTTTAGAAGTTAAGTTAGAGGAGCAATAAATGATGCTATATTTTGCTTTTGGGAGAGTATTTTTATGTAGCCTATATTCTTGAAAGATGGCTTTTCTGAGTACACAATCCTGTGATCGTTATTTTTGCTTCATATTTTATAAATATGATTCTACTTGCAGCTGGCTTTCAGTGTTGCTATTAGATGTGTGCAGTCTGTTGGACATTTCCTTATAACTGATGTGTTTTTGTTTTCTTTTTTGCTACCTTTAAGATCCTTGTTTAGCTATTTATAATTTATTCCGATGCATATACTAATATTTTAATTTGTTCTGGTTGGAATTTGTTCTTTTTAACCTACAGTTCCCCATCCTTTTTTTTTTTAAATCAGTTTTAAACTTTTTTTTCTCATTTTTTTTTTTTTTTTTGTTGTTGTTGGTTGTGAGGTTTGAACTCAAGGCCTGGGCACTGTCCTTGAGCTCTTCTGCTCATGGGTAGTGCTCTACCCCTTTGAGCCACAGCACCACTTCCAGTTAATTTTTAAATTTTTTAAATTTTGTTTGGGGGGGATAGTTTTTTTTTATTGGATGTATAAATCTCATGGACTTTCCTGCCCAGGCTGGCTTTGAACTGTGATCCTCAGATCTCAGCCTCCTGAGGAGCTGGGATTACAGGCATGAGCCCAGCTTCATTTTCCATTTTCTTTTTTTTTTTTTTTTGGTCGGCCGTGGGGCTTGAACTCTGGGCCTGGGCGCTGTCCCTCAGCTCTTCAGCTCAAGGCGAGCGCTCTACCACTTGAGCTACAGCGCCACTTCCGGTTTTCTGGTGGTTTATTGGAGAAAGGAGTCTCACGGTCTTTCCTGCCCGGGCTGGCTTTGAACCGCGATCCTCAGATCTCAGCCTCCTGAGTAGCTAGGTTTACAGGCGTGAGCCACCAGCGCCCGGCTCATTTTCCATTTTCTTTATTCACAATATCCCTAAGCATTGATGATACCTCTCTGTGTTGAATACGTTTTTATCATGTTTCCTAACACAGTGCTAGGAAACACAGAGCACACATTTGTCGAGTGAGGAGCTTTGTGGGTATAGCATGCACACAAAGGTTTGGTAATAGTTGTGACTATTGCTACAAAAGCAGAAGTTACAAGGTTGGGGTGGAAGGTTTGATTTCTCCCAGGGGCTGTTAGAATGCTTTCCATCACCTGACTAAACACCCAAGAAAACCAGCTTAAAAGAGGCAAGCTTTGTTTCGGCTCACAGTTCAGAGGTTTCAGGCCATGATCGCCTGGCTTCTTTGATTCCAGGTCTGTGGCCAGGCAAAACATCAAGGCGGGGAGCCTGGGGTGGTGCAAAGTAGCTCACTCTAGGGCAGATAGGAAGCAAAGAGAGGGGGAGAAGAGGCAGGGCCGTCAGGCACCCTTCAAGGGCATTCCTCCAAGGGGGCTCTTCTTCCTAAAGCGCCATCAACTGGGGTCCAAGCCTTTGGGAGGATTTTCACACTGAGAACCACACACGAACCACGGGGAAACATCCCAGATGCAAACTGTAACACAGAAGAAGGGTGTTTCTCAATGAGAGATATGGTAGCTCACCCTGCGTACCCTCCTTAGAAGAAGAACATCGCCAGCTGCTCCCGTAACATGAGTCTGGGGAGCTAGCCTTTTAGCTGCCATTTCCAGAGCCCCACGAGTCCTTTCTTAGCACACAGCAGCCTTTGGGGCTGGGACTTGCCAAAATCTTCAAAGGTCCCCGAAGAGCTCTTACTCTGGTAAACAAACAGGGCATCAATAAACAGGGCTGTCTTGCTGCCCAGATGCTGTTAAATTTATATCTTCCCTCAACATCGAGTCCCTCAGCCAGATGTTGGATGGGACGCTCACTTGGTTTTCTGCAATCCCTGTTGCTAGTTGATGACGCAGTATTGGATGCTAAGTGGGGAAGTGGTGGTAAAGGGGCCAGGAGAGGTGGCAGGACAATGTTTTAAGGGCTCCCTCCAAGACTCGTTTGCTTTCTTCAAGTGACAAGATAGAACTGTGATCTCTTCTGACATCTTCCTTCCTCTCCTCTTCCTCCCTCTTTCCCTCCCTCCCTCCTTCCTTCCTTCCTTCCTTCCTTCCTTCCTTCCTCCCTTCCTTCTTCCCTTCCTCTCTTACTTCTTCCCTCCATCCCTTCCTCCCTTACTTCCTTTCTCTCTCTCTCTCTCGCTTTTCCTCTTTCTCTTTCTTGCTTTCTCTTAACAGAAATTTATTGTCTTAAGTTTCTAGAGGTTAGAAGTCCAGGATCAAGGTTCCAGGCAATTCTGGTGAGGTTACCTGAACATCAACCCTTTCTTTCAAAAGAGACAGGTGTGATGGATGGTGCTCTCAAGGTGACCTTGTCCTCACTTGTATTTAATTCTTGGAACATTAGCTGCAATATGGCTCCCTTCTTTCCCTCCCAAGAAAATCCACTAGAAAGCCCAATTGTTCTTTGTAGATCATTCTTATAGCAACAGCATAGCAGTGGACACTCAGCAAGTACTCAAAAATAGGTTATTTTTAATTATTGTTGTTTACACATTAGGCTTAAGCTTCAACCAGAGCTATCTAAATGACATTCCCATATCTAGCCTGCCACATGTTTTTGTACAGCCTCTGAGCTAAGAATAGTTTTTGCATTTTTAAATAGTTGGGACAAATAGAATAACATTCTTTGTCATGCAAAAATTCCATAAATCCAGATGTCAGCACCCATAAAGCAAGCTTTATTGGAACACATAGTGTCTACTTTCTCATGCGTTGTCTGTGATTGCTTTTGCAGTATAAGGGCAGTGTTAAGTAGTTCCAACAGAGACCTATAACCTTGAACACACATTTATCTGGCCCTTCACAGGAAACCATTCGCCAACACTCTTGCTTGACAGTCTCATCTCTTGCAACCCACTGTACATCCTTGTTCAGTATTTGTTGTGTCTGTGAAGTTCCAGATCTGTGAAGTCCATCTTGCTCACCAAGATGGATACAGGAGTCATACTTAGCAAAGTTCTGTTGAGTTCCTTATAACCCAGGTGTCTGAGATTCTCCTCTAGCTCTCATGTGCCATGAATGATTGCATTACCATTGCTGGAGCTGCCAATTTGATCCAGTAGAATTGTAGTCTTGTGCTGGGCTATTTCTGGGCCCCCCTGCGGCATGCCTCCATGCCGCCTACATCTGCTCTGAGGGTATTTCTGTGGGCTCCCACTCCTAAGCTCTTAGCTGGGCATCTCTCATTGTCCCAGCTCCAGTCCTTTCACTGAAGGACTGGCAGGCTACATAGGAAAAATGCATCATAGAAAAAAAAATACCCTGGACCCTGAATTCTGGGCTTCATGTATTTCAGAGCTGTATGTTGTGCTCATGGGCAGCCAGCTACACTGTTGTGGGATCAGCCCACTTCCTACCTCAATGGCTTCTTGGACTGTTTCTCCCCAGGTCGGGTTGGGTGCCTCTGACCCCCCACTTTGCTTAAGAGAGAGGAAAATTCTTTCCTCTCCGTTACACATAAACCTTCCTTAGGGAGATGCATTTCTGTTCCCAAGGGTGATTGTGGTTGTGAGAATAACTCCTGTTTTTATCTCTCTTCTTGGCTATTTTTTCCCCTTGTGACAAAAAGCATAAGCAATTTCCAGAATAGCTTTGCTATTCGCTTTTAATTTGATGGCCTCTAAGACCCAAGCACAGGTCTTTCTCTTGAACTCCCTGTGACAAACCCAATCATGATCCGAGGAAAAACATGTTGGCAGTTTACAATCTGTGTTTGTCCCTTACTTGAGCCTGCAAAGTGGCATAAACCATCAGGGTCCAATTTCACAGCACAAAAGCCTACATGCACGATTGAATACATTTCTCTCATACACACATGTGCATGTGTATGTGGAAAATATAATCTGTGTAATTTTATATAGCATATAAATATGTAGTATCTAAATACATATTTACATAGCACAGCATAGGAAGAATTTATTTACTGTATGTAATATGTTGTTACTCTTGGACATTAGATCATGTGAACCTGTTGGTACTTTATATGTGCCTCAGGGTGATTCAGAGCTGAGGGTTCTCTGCTTTAGAATTGTTGATCTTAGAGCCACGTGCTAAAGCCCAAAGCTACAGAAGGATTTGAGTAGGCTACTTGGCTTCATTTAAAAAATAATTATTGTGAAAATACCGTATAGAGGGGTTACAATTACATAGGCAAGATAATGAGTACATTTCTTATCAAGCATTGTTGCCTCCTCCTTTGTTTCCCCTTCCCATCCCTTCCCATCTCCCCTCCTCCCCCCCCCCCCCCACACCCACATTGGAATATCCAGTGTAAGCCAGCTCAGATGTTTGAAGATGATCTTCACAGTCTACAGTAGGGACAAGGGAGACGAAGAGTGAGGATAAAGCCAAGTATGGGTATTGATGGATGACCTTCTCTTCTTGGAGAAGGCCTCCAACCATAGCCCTACCATGGGCGGGTTATTCTGGGATCCTGAGGCTATGGAGGTGTGATGGTATTACCGACACCTCCCTGTGCCAACTGGGCACGGCTGAAGGAAGTAGAAACCCAGGAAGCTGGAGGCAGGCAAAGTGGGCTCACAGGATGAGAAATGCACTTTGATATTGTACTAGTGGTATCCGGTTGTTGGCCTTCAAGATTCTTCTAGGGGCAAAAGTCACAACCAAAGAACCATGATGCTGGTGGAGGTGGAGATTAAGAATAATACCTATTTGTGTCTCTGTTATTTGCTATTTTAATATTATAGGAGCCACAAATATATTGCACAGTTAAAAAAATATAGCCAAAAAGACTGTTTGTACCCTATCACTGAGATTTCATCAAAGAACATGGGCAGGGCATCTTCCATGGCTGGGTGGTAAGTCCTGAGAATAAAGGGAGAAAAGGGCAGAGAGAGGCTCTCCTTCCTGCAATTCATGAATAGATGAAAGAATAAATCAGACGTTTTCAAATCAGAAGGGTAATGAAGAAAATGGAAGAAGTTGGTAACTTTGAGGGAGGTTAGTTCAGCAAGAGAGGATCATTATTTACATTTGCAGGTATGTGTTTTTCAAGATCCTTTTCCCTCTGTGTATCTGTCCTCCTCTTTTCACTAGAACAGTGGCTCATGCCTGTAATCCTAGCTACTCAGGAGGCTGAGATATAAAGACCGAGGTTCAAAGCCAGGAAAGGCCATGAGACTCTTTATCTCCAATTAACCACCAGAAAACCAGAAGTGGAGCTGTGGCTCAAAGTGGTAGAGCACTAACCTTGAGTAAAAGAGCTCAGTGCTCAGGGACAGCACCTAGGCACTGGGTTCAAGCCCTATGACTGACCAAAAAAAAAAAAAAAAAAAAAAAGGATCATGATGTATGTTGTTCTATAACCAGATTTTCTACTGAAAGTATTATGTTTCATATGTATACTTCTGTACCATTATATTTATGGATGCAGAGCAAGTCATTCCATAAGATGCACCATCCTTGCAAAGTGGGCCTGCAGTGGTTGGAGGGAGATGGCGTCCTGTGTGTTGAAAGGCTCTGGACTATGTATGTCACTGCCCCCTTCCGGGCTCACGTTTGCATGACCCCTTACTAGGACCATTGCAATAGGCTCTCACCTGGTTCTCCAGATCCACCTCACACTCTTCAGCCTAGGCTGCATGTGTCTGGTCATGTCACTCCCAAAGTATTGCTTCTTTATTGCCTACCTCCCCCACCAACCCAAACGTCTTAGCTTTCTCATGAGATTTGGTTGTGCAGCAAGAAGGTAGCATGGCTTGAATAGGCCTTGTGTGAAAAGGTGCTCACTACCCTGACTTAGCAGGGAAGTGAAAACCACAACCATGAAGAGGTGCCACTTCTCACTCACCGTTACTTCCTTTAGTCTAAATGAGTCTAAATGACTCTGCTACTTGTAACCCGATTGCAGTACTTCTCCAGGCCTGAGTTTTCCTCATCTTGAAGTGTTGATAACTGATCCCTTCCTCATATTGTAGTGGACATTTAAAAAGATGATGAATAAAAAGTTTTTACGGTGGCATCTGCCTGATAAATGTGAATAATAGTCACTATTTAAAAATACACTGTTGCCAGGCACTGGTGGCTCAGACCTGTGATCCTTGTGCTCAGGAGGCTGCAATCTTAAGGAATATGGTTCAGAGCCAGCCCAGGCAGGAAAGCCAGTGAGACTTGTATCTCCAATTAAACACAGAAAAGCTAGATGTAGATCTGTGGCTCAAGTGGTAGAGCGCTAGCCTTGAGCACAAATGTTCAGAGACAGTGCCCATCTCTGAGTTCAAGCTCCAGTACTGGAACCAAAAAATGTGTGTGTGTGTGTGTGTGAGCATGTACGCGTGTGCACGTGCATGTGTGTGTATTTCTAAAGTTTTGTTTTTAATTGAACTTAATAGTTAAATATGCACGTATGGATTACAGTGTGATGCTTCAATTCATATATGCATCGATGTACATAGTATACTGTGTAGTGGTCAAATCACTAGGCTTAGCATCTCCATCACCTCACACATTTACCTCTTCTCTGTGGCGAGAACATTGAACATCCTCCTTCTAGTTGTTTTGAATTATGACAACATAACATGGCTAACGATGACTACCCTGCTTTCAATAGAGACCAGAACTAATTCCTCCTGACTAATGGAAGCTCTATGGCCTCTGTCAATCCATGCCATTATTTCATTTGCACTCCACTTCATTATTTATTCCTTACTTGGCTTTGGTAAGTGTCTGCTTGGAGCCCTCATCACCTAGGTCTCTGTCTCTCAATTTACAGGTGAGGAGACTGGGACCCCAGCAGGGAAGAGGATTTAAGTCTGTCAGCATGAGACCCACCGCCTGTCTGGTCCCTCTTCATCAGTGAGTTCTCTGCAGACAACAGCACAAGACCAACCTGTAGGAGAGGTAAGGAAAGGGGGGTCTGTTTTATGCAAGTGGTGGTTCATGAGTGAACATCTTTGCCAACGAGGCTGCCTTCCAAAAGAATCCTCTAACAAGTTTATATGCAGAGCGTCGAATATATCATTATTTTGTAAGTTTGCTTCCTCGCTCCCCAGCCAGCACTGCTTACAAGGGAAGCCATCTGTCTGGAAAGGACTGGGCGGCGGTGTCCAGGAATGGTGGGTTGGGGGTCAACAGTCTCTTCCTTTTATTCCCACGTGCTCTGTCCTTCGTTCTGTCCGCTGGGGGAGATGAGCAGAATGTGGCTAGAACAGAACCGAAGGGCGTTTCAGAGCATTGCTTCTTGCTCTTCAGTGTGCTTGGCCATTGTCCTTCCTGCGACTCTCAGCCCGTGGCAATGTGATCACTAAACTGGGAGTTGTGTGGCTGGGGACAGAGCTCTGAGGCGAAGAACCTGCTTTAGCGTGCCAGATGCTCTGGGTTCCAACTCCAGAGCTGAAAAAAAAAAAATCAACCAAATCAACTACCCCACCAACCAAACAAAAATAACCCCAAGGGTTACATTAAACAAGGGCTTGCCGCATAACATGCCTAAAAGCCAGTATCATAGTAGCACTTTTGTGAGAATAAGAGCTTGGTTGAAGGTGGGCAATGAGAGGGAAGGCCTGCTCGAGGAGACACAGTGAAATCCGTCCTCCATCCACCAGCAGCAAGGGGTCTAAGTAGCCCAGGGTGAGGAGAAATAGGATCTGCTTGGCTTTCACTGGGGAGCTTTCCACCCTCCCATGATTCTGGTCTGGCCTATAACTTGGTTGCATTCCCCATTTCTGCGTAAGGCCTGGAAGGCCTTTTCCTCATTCTTTTCTTGTGCCCTGAAAACTAGCTTGCCTAGTAGGTTTTTTTTTTTTTTTGTGAATGCTGTTTTGTTTTGTTTTTAAGAGCAGCAAACCCACGCTTTTATTGTCCAATTTCAGTGGCGTATATAAAAATTCTATGTAATGTCAAGCTTTCTCTTGAACATATTGGGCATATTGTTTCTCTTGGCAACATCAGTTTTGTTGGGGAAGTAAGCTGGAGAGCCAAGGGAGACAAAGGAAGAGATCAGTAAGAAGAGCGGTTGTTGGAGGCTGTCGAGTGAAGGCCATGTTTCTCGTTCTCCAGAGTCTGGCTGCATTGCTAGGAGACAGAGTGCAGCACAGACCTGAGAGGCACACTTGAGGCTCTGGGATCCGTACGATGGGAGACTTTTAAAGAAGAGGCATTGCAGACTGGGCAAGTAAGAGGTCTTACTTCTTTTCAAGTAAGGCCAAGGATGAGAAGAGAATGTTCCTGTTTATTCCTTTTGCCGTGTGGAGTCCTCTTCTCCTGTTGAGTTTCCAGCTTGACTGATGGTCAGACATGTGGTGCAGCTCTCAATATAGACTGAGCCCCTCCACTTCGGAACCACTAGCAAAGCTTAAAACATACTTCCACGAAGATAGCAATAAATACAAGTTCCACTATTTCCTGCTGCTCCCTAATGGATCCTCTCAGGCACCTCCCTCCACTTTGGAGACCATTGAACTAGGAAATTCACTTACCAGCACCTCTCTCATAGTGGCAGATACACGAGGGCTGGCTCACCTAACAATCCCCACCTTGCATTGGTTTCATGCTCTTTTAAATCCAAATTGGCACTTTCACACCTGCTGCAAAACGGAGTGATAAAACATCTGTGTTCCTCGTCGTCGTCGTCATCTCTTCCTTTGCTCCTGATGGATGTTGTGGGTTTAGCTCAGGATTTTCTCTGAGCTTTGCCTGCATTTACCTGATGATAAGCTCTTTCCCTCACTGCCTCACCAGCCCTCCCTCTGGGTCTTCTCACAGGTGTGCCGCAATTCACCCGGGCTTGTACGCAGATCCTTGTGCATTTCCCCTGCGCATTGATTAGGCACCTTTTTTGGTTGTAAGCAAAGGAAATCAATTTGAATCTGGCTTAAGCAGAGAAGAGAATTTGTTAGCTTCCTAAACTGAATAGTTTGAAGGTCTGGCTAGATCCAGGTGGTCAAATGATATAACCAAGTTCTCTCTCTCTCTCTCTCTCTCTCTCTCTCTCTCTCTCTCATTTTTTAGCTTTATCTTCTTTTCTTTATTGGCTGTGTATTGGTATGGTGGAAAAAGTCCTGGTAGATGTCCTTGGCTCCCTTCTAAGAAGGGGGGGGGGAGAGAGAGAGAGAGGAGAAGAGAAGAAAAGAGGAGAGAAGAGAGAGATGGAAAGGAGAGGGAGGAAGGGAAGAAGGGAGGAAGGGAAAAAGGGAGGAAGAAGGAGAGGGAGAGGGAAAGAGAGATTCTTATTTTGTCTTCCAGTTCTAACAGAAGTTCAGAGATTGGGCTTGTAAGTGTCCACTCCTTAACCATTTGTTATGACCAAGGAAATGCAATGCTTGGACTGACCAGGTCTTGTCATATGGCCACACCTGACACTAGGATCCGAACCCTGCCTAATCCACAACGAACAAAAGTCAGGGGTGAGGGCTGCTATCGCTCAAGAAGTAGATGGGCACAGAGGACATGCTCTCGGCCTTCCAGTCAGGACTTTGCTTGCCAGAGATTCAGCCACAGGTTTGGGTGGGTGCATTCTTTCTTCCGTCTGTATTACAGCCTTCTCTGCAATGCAGCTGTGACCCTACCTACTCCGTAGGTCACCCACAACAATGACGGCCCCTGGCTTGAGTCATAGGCTCACAGCTCCCCAGGGGACCCACACTTCCAGCCAACTGGGTAGAATTTGGGGATTCCGACGCGCTTCTTAGGCCACAGGCTTCACTAGAACAACTTACATCAACTCAGTAAAGTGTGATGCTTAGGGTTCATTTTATTAATACACATGTAGACCATTAGGAGCTTGACAGTGGGAGGTCTGAAAGGGAGGGAAGCTTCTTTGTCGTGAAGGTGTGTTACTGATCTGGTGATGTATGATCACCCAACAGAGAAGGTCGCTTGATGTTTTGAATGTACTGAGATTTTTTTTTTTTAATTAAGGTTTCACTATATAGGCTGGCTTGAATAAATTGTGAATCATGTGAGTGAACTAGATCCCCACCCTTCAAAGGAACATAATGTGGCTGATCTTTCTGGCATGACCATCCCCTAACCAAAGAACCTATCTAGAGCCCACTGTGGGCCACCTCATTAACATTAACTTGGGGTGGTTTTAGAGGCCATCTATCATAACAAAGGTAGGTTTTTGTTGTTGTTGTTGGTCAGGGGGCTTGAACTCTGGGCCTGGCCACTGTCCCTCAGCTCTTCAGCTCAAGGCTAGTACTCTGCTACTTGAACCACGGCACCACTTCCGGTTTTCTAGTGGTTAATTGGAGATAAGAGGCTCATGGACTTTCCTTCCTGGGCTGGCTTCGAACTACAATCCTTAGCTCGTAGCCTCCTGAGTAGTTAGGATTACAAGGGTGAGCCACCATCGGCGCCCAGCTAAAGATACTTCTAATACTTGGAAACTCCAATGGTTTAGGAGCTTCTCCCAGGAACTGGAGTTAAAGATCACATTCTCATTATACTGTATTCTCTCTATATGCTAGATCTCAACTTCTTCCCAGATCTGGAGAAGAACCACTAGCCACTGTTCACTTTCTCCTCTGTGGCCAGCATTTTTAGGCCCAATTCTGGCAGAAGCTCTCAGCTTCTTCCCACACTCCATCAGAGACTTCCTAGGGAGTCTCCTCTTGAACCCTATAGCTCCTAACCCAGACCTATTCTCTCTTTCCAAAGCTGTGGTCCATCTCCCGGGTCTGTTTCTTCACTGGAAAAATACACGATGTGCATTGCTCTCAACTCAGCTGAGATATTCTTTCTTCCAGGAATCCTTTCTGGAGGATGCTTTTTGTTTCTGTGGCTAGAATTCCCATCCCTTTCCTATGAGTCTTTCATTGCGCAGGGCTGATACTCTTCCTGTAAGGGTTGGAAAGATCAGATCCTTCTCAGCCTTGCTTGCAGCTGGGATATAATCTTATGACCTGGGATTTACAATCAGATCCTTACATTCTCAGAGGCAGTGATGCGAAGACTCAAGGTTAAAGCAGCAAGCAATATTTAAAGATTGGCTCACAAACCATCCTTGACCTGCCACACGGGGTGTTGGGGGGTGGCATTCCCTGTGCCCCATGGGTACCACTCTTATCTATTGTCACTGCCACCATGGTTGTAGCAAATGAGTCTTGCAGTGTAACTGTGAGCTGGATGCTTTACATAGGTCTTCTCATGGGTTCTTTAGAGGCGTCCTCATTTGGAAGATGAGATATACAGAAGCAAAGATAGCCCCCTAAGATTGTGCAGCCTGAGAAATCACAGCTAGGACCTGCACATTCTCAATTTGCCATCTGAACCTTCTCTCTTAACCAATGCTCACTTCTTCCAGGCTCCTGGAAGACAGGGCCGCCTTCACATTGCTCCTATGACCTGGTATATGGCGGGTAATCAGAAACAAAACAAAATGAAACACCAAGTTCAGCTAGAGGATCTTGACTGGAACCCTGTGAACACGTATGAGTTTCCCTCCTTCCATCCACCAGATACCAGCCTTCTGGTATCTGGGGATTTGTGTCTCTTCAATACGGACTATTCCTTTACATACTTGTTCCACTGAACACCTTTTACCCATAGGTGTTGTAAGTCTCCTTCATTGGTCAGTTTCTCCCTTTTATCTCTGTGCTTAACTCTTGGGCCCGATTTCCATCTCCTTGCTGACCTGAGTTTCACATCTTTGGTAGAGTTTTGGCAGAGTTAGTTTTACCATTTGGAAGACATACTGCTGCATTTTTGTGGAGCCCTAAATATGACAAAATCCAGATTCTTTTTGGCATGATGCCTAGAGGAGTCAAAGGCTTTCTCAGATTTCTGGATGAAGGAATCAACATTGAAATGGCTACTAAAACAGCAGACGCTCGTTAGGGGACAAGAGTGAGGGAGTTATTATTTTGGGCTTCTTTGAGTGCTTTCAGCTTCAAGTGGTAGAAAAATCTAGGCTCAACTGCTTTGGACAATGAGCGACTCCATCATTTCATAGTCTAAAAAGCACCCCTCCCACCCCCCGCATCTGCAGCCTTCACTGGCTTCCTACTGGCACCGGGATGCCCACACTTGAGAGCAGATGGCATAACCTACATCTGTCTTCAAGAAGAAATACAAGTCCCTGCTTCCATCTCATTGGAAAGCTTGGGTCACGTGGGCCATTTAGAAAGCAACTGGCCCCAGGGAATGCAATTACCGATGTGAATGCTGATCAATCAAGATTTACTCTGAGAACAAAATCAGTACTCCCAGCACAGGGAGGTGGCTGTTGGACAGCACCACCACCAACAGGCAAAGGACAACAGGGGGAGATTTTTATCAGAACATGGATAGTGGGTTGGGATGAGGATCCGAGACAGGAGTAGTGGCTGAAGGCAAGTGACAGAAGAGACTGAAACTTTCCTCAAGCCCTGAAGCAAGCAGTGACTTCTGGGGACCTGGCACATGGTAGGTATTTTAGTTAGAAATTCTGATCACAGCAAAAACGTTCCTCTCTGTAGTTACTTCAGCCCAAGAGCTGGGAGATGATGGGTAGCTTCCACCCTGTCCCCAGTATATTCTGGTAGTAAAAGATTCCCCCTCTCCCCTGTTTGAGTAACAGCCTCCTTGAGTAACAGCCTCCTTGTTGAAGAGGAACAGGTCTTGTTAACTGAGGCTGCCTTCCTTTTTGGCAGGAAATGTTACATTTTACTGAAGGGTAGGGTGGAAGAGTAATACTGACAGCGACCACTAGATAGCGCTATCGTTTTGGGAAATAGGCTCAGAAACCTCCCGGCAGGAGGGTGGAGTTAAATCTCAGGATTTCAGGATTTTCTCCGTCCTTGACAGATTTAGACCTCATTCTGGACTTGGCCTTGCTATGTGATGACAGAAAACCTTAACTCTTGAGTGACCTCCTTGTGTTGTAATAATGGGGGCTGGGGAGCCAGGGAGGAGAGCGAGAGTGGTGTCAGGAAGTCAGAGTTAGCTGGAGGTCGGGGAGGGGGAGGGGGATGGAGTCACAGACAGGAGTAAGTTCGCAGGTGCCACTGCCTGGTAGGGTGACTAAGAAATCGGCAATGCTCTGCTTGCTTATTTCATAAAGGGAGAAGAAAGGATTTTAAATATATGATAAGTGGGCTAGGTTTTGTTGTATATGCCTGTAGCTCCAACGGTCGGATTGAGGCAGGAAGATCTGAGTTCAAGGTCAGCCTGGGCTACACAGTGAGACCAACCATCATGGGTGACTGGACGGATGGACGGACAGGTCAACGGAAGAATGCGCTGAAAATCTTGACATAACTGCATACCAAGCTGTTGTAGCTCATTTCATCAGCATATGAGAACTAAAAGGCCTACAATTCTTGTGACTTACTGATGAGGTAGATCGCATGAGACCAAGATAAACATGTACATGTAAGATTATAATTATGTTACATATTGTACACATAATCTATTTCTACATTGATGTATATGAATATATACTACATAATATATAAATTATATATTTGTATGTAATGTAGATATAAATCTATATGAAATCTTGAGAAATATACTCTACCTCCAGTGGTGTGAAGCAGTGACCTTGTTTGTGCCTTCTTAACCAAGTTATGGTTAAGCAACAAACCTGATGTCGGAGACCCAACACTAAGCTTGTGGCACAACAATAATTATTATTATTAGCATCTGAACACCCATGTCTACTGCTCCAATACTTTTCCAGATAGTCATGGAACATCCAGCTCAATTTTATTCAGAAGTTTTGGAAAAGGAATAAGGTGAAGAATTCTGGAGAGTTGTGCTGGACCAATACACAGAACAGGATCCTGGAGCTGGGGAATGGGTTGAGGGAAGGGTCATGTGGAAATAGCTCTCTCTGGAATGTTTCCCAGTCAGTCTCTGGATGGTCTTACTGCATATTAGGACAAGCGTCTGTGAGAGTTGGCAGAAACAACGTAGCAGGTCAAGCTGAAGAACAAAGTGTTGGATTGCTTGCCCTCTTCCACTGGGATATCTAGTCGACCCAGGCCCCAGACTAGGTCAGGGCATTCGGGGTCCGGATAGGAATGTTGATCCTGCTCTGTAGCCAGGTGATATAATCTTCTTGGGGCATATGAATGATGTGTTCTCGCACAAACTGTGGGTTAAAGACAGTGTCAGTCTCCGAATTTAGCTTGAAAGCTGGACTCTATTCCCTCCTCAACCACCTCTCAAGATCCCAGACCACTTGTGGCCGATAATTGAAGCCCTGGGATAACTCCAACCAACTGAACATTTGTCTTTGGGAAAAGGGCCCCTCTACAGTTTCCTGCTTCTGTAGACTAATGTCAAGCCTTTCTTGTTGCTATTAACTAAGGAAGTTTTAGGAGGGGCAGAAACCCCAGAGAGATGCTTTTTTTTTTTTTTCCCTTCTCTTTTCTACTTCTTTCTTTAACATCTAAAGTCATTTGTCCCTTCCTTCCTTCCTTCCTTCCTTCCTTCCTTCCTTCCTTCCTTCCTTCCTTCCTTCCTACCTTCCTTCCTTCCTTCCTTCCTTCCTTCCTTCCTTCCTTCCTCCGGGATCACTTTCTAGGAAAGCTTAAGACAACAAAATATACTGTTCCATATATGCTCTTGCTTTAGAGGCCCCCATGTACAGTTTTCATAAGTTCTGGAATGTTCTGTATGGCATGGGAACTTTTCTCTTACCCTATCTAGCATGAGCCTCCATAACTGGTGGGCAGGGGATGTGAACAGTTGCCTCAAGTTAGTTTTAACCTATTCTGCTACAGTCTTACCTGGAGAAGCCTCACAGGGCATGGGGAGTGGAGTCTGGACCCTTCCCCTGCCTTGTGGTCTTTGCACACACTGTCCCATCTTCACAACCTGCTCTTTCCTCTTCTCAACACCATTCTGACTTCTCATCCTTCAAGTCTCAGCTACCTTTAAAGGTCACCTTCCCCAGTTGCCCTAGCTATTATAGATTTCCTGTGAATTCACCTTAGACTAGAGCACTTCTAACTTCATTTGCCTACAGAATCTCTGAGATCCCATTAAAATGTTGATTCGGAGTTGGCTGATGGAGTGATGGCTGAGATTCTCATTTCTCACAAGCACTCAGAAGAGCTCCATGGTCTGTAGACCCCACTTTCAGTAGAACACTTTGGAGTGTTCCTTACTATGATTATCCATTTATTGACTTTTCCCCCAAAGCTTGGGTTTCTAGGGGGCACCGCGCGCATAGAGTCTCATGTTCCTTGCAGTTGGAGTTGAACAATGGCAGTCATGTGACAATCCCTCTCCTATTAGAACGTGAGCTTCGTGAAGGTGCGGGGTCTGTGGGTCTCTGGCTCACTGGCCTGGATGTTGAAGAAGTGGCTGGATGAGAGCACCTGAGATTGTGGGGGGAAGGGGATGGTAGTTACCTCGATAGCCACAGCGATGTCCGGGGAACACAGCTCCCAGACCCTCAGGTCCTGCAGCACCTTCAGGAGGATGTGGGGCCGGATCCTTAGGTCTAGGTTCTCACCAAACTTCTGCAGTTTTGCCAGGATCTTTTTGGCAGGGCGGAAGCTCTTTAGATCCTCAGGGAGTTTGGACAATAGGTCGAAGTACCTTCAAAGCCAGGAGAAGACCAGTTAGGAAGGTGCTGGGAGATGAACCGGAGCTGTGTGGGTTTTCTTCCTTCACTTTCTCTTTCTGTCTCTCATGGGGGAGTTATTGGATCTCCAACAGGCTCTATCTGGGGAACTTTCCTCCCTCCTAAATTGTTAAGAACTCACAGCTCAAGCAAATCTTGATTTTTTTTTTTTTTTTTAGGTAGCAAAAGCCAGAACATGAGTGTGTTTCATTAGAAAAGAAATTCAGGATATACTTCTAAAGGCTGCCTTTGTAGTTGTTGTATCAAGCAGACAATGTAAAAAGCAATGTAAGAAAAAGGGGGGCATTGGATTCTGAAGCCTCTCTTCTGAGAGTTAGACCAGGAGAGACCTGGGCATCTTCCATCAGCTGTCTCCCCAGGATGTGGGAGGTACCCACCCTCCAGACCATGAGGAGGAGGAGAGCGATGCCGGTCGTGGGGGTGGCCTGTGTGTTTTCCATCTCATTCTGATGAGTGTTTTTCTTCATCTTCTCTTAGATCTCCTTTCAGTCATCCTGCTGGGAGGGGGCTCTTGACATACTGGTTGATCCGACACCTATGCTGTATTGCAACGAGTGCAGATTTCCCTTCCAGGGTCGCTACTTCCTAGCAGTGTGACTTTGGGCAATGTCATTGATCTCTTTGCCTCTCAGTTTCCTTCTTTGTGAACCGGAAGTTAATATGGAGCATTCCAGATTTAGGGGGAGGATGAAAATGAGTAATTTATTGCACTGCGATTCTTGCCATTTCTCCTCCTCGGCTTCCTCCTCCTTTTATGTCCTCTTCCTGCTCGTTCTCCTCCTACTCCTCCTCCCTCTTCTCATCTTCCTCCTTCTCATTCTTTTTCTTTATTTGAGACAGGGCCTTGCTATGTAGCCCAAGCTCGCATCCAACTTGCTACAACTTGCTACGTTTACTAACCTTTCTTAGGATATCATGGCACTCAGTTCATGTTGCTTTCAAAACAAAATTTTGTGCCAGTCCGGGGACTTGAATTCAAGGCCTGGGCCCTGTCCTTTTGCTTTTTCGACTCAAGGTTAGTACTCTACTCAAGCCACAGCTCCACTTCTGTTTTACTTTTGGGTGGTTTTGTTTTCTTTTGTGTTTTCCTCTTGTCTCAAAGAAAAAGAATGAGAAGGAGGAAGATGAGGAGGAGGAAGAGGAGTAGAAGGAGGACATCATTAGAGATAAAAGTCTCCCAGAATTTCCTGCTTAGCCTGGCTTCAAACCACCATCCTCCAATCTCAACCTCCTGAGTAGCTAGAATGACAGGTGTAAGCCTGTATTTGTATTTTAAAAAAAAGTTTTATAGGAGAGGGATCCAAGAAGGCAGACTAGAGATGGCAAAATCAGAGTTCTGTCTGCTCAAGAAGAAACAAGCTCTAATCAGAAAAGGAAAGTTTTATATTACTTTTTAACCAATATACTATGGATGGGGTACACTGTGACTTTTTAATACTTATATACCACACATAACGACCCAACCAGGGTACTTAGCATATCCATGAAGCACTTACCGTTTCTATGCAGTGAGAAAATGCTTCTTCTCTCCTAGTTATTTTGAAATAGACAATACAACATTGTTCCCTGCCAGTCACCCTACTGGGCAACAGAACACTGAGACTTATGTTGCTTTTTTTTTTTTTAATGGCTAAGTATTATCATCTTCAGGCTGGGACATAATGATCTTAGGATGTACCTGCCTAGTTTTGCATCCTTAAGGGATTAAATTATTTGGGGGAAATCCCAAATAATCACCTTGTAGAACCTTTCAGGTCTCCCTCTGCCCTGGGGAGCTGGCGGCTGAGCTCTCCGTATCTGTAAGTGCCAGTGAGAAGGTGGATAAGGGGAACGGGGCAGGCTGTGTGACTCATAGCCATCCGCTGTGGTCCCTGGCTGGCTCTGCTCTGCTCCTGGCTTGTTGAGAGCCATTCTGCGGGTGGCCACAGGAGCTTAGGAGTGCACCCCCTCCGTGATCCCTAGGCTCGTGGGATGGATTGCCAGGCTGTAGCCACACCCGCCCACCCGCAGGACCATCGGCGGTTCTGGCTTTGGGGGCTCTTACCAGTGGTCTGCCATCTCATCTGCGTCCCCTTTCACGATGGAGATCTGGTGTCTCATCTTTGCCATGTCCTTTTGGAAACTGGAGACAAGGAGGAAGGAGTGGAACTTCTGGAAACCCCTCTCTTCCTGGCGCCTGCGAGGTGGTGTGAGACAGAGGGAGACGCATCAGCCCTCCCCCCCCCACCCCCCACTGTAATGTCTAGGCTGTCCTTTGAGATCAGACTTAACACCTTTACTCCCTGAGGCCCTTCTTGGTGCTCTCAGCTGTGTGTGTGTGTGTGTGTGTGTGTGTGTGTGTGTGTGCACGCGCACACACGTGTGTACCATCCTGGGGCTTGAACTAATGACCTAGGTGCTGTCCCTGAGCTTCTTTTGCTCAATCCAATGCTCTACCACTTGAGCTACAGCTGAACTTTCAGCACTTTTTTGGGGGGTGGGGTGGGAAGGGTAGGTTTATTTTATTTTATTTTATTAGAGGTATGAGTCTCGTGGACTTTGCTGCCCAGGCTGGCTTCAAACCACCATTCTTAGTTCTCAGCCTCCTGAGTAGCTGGGATTATAGGAGTGAGCCACAGCCTGGCTTCTCAGCTACTTTTAAAATTATGCCCTGGCTTTTGGCGCAACGTGAGATGGTGCTCTCCAAGGTCCTGAAACGAGTTCCTTGCTTAAACGAACCTGCTTTTATAGAATCACATCAGACCCCTGTTTATGAAGCTCAGTGACTTTCCTTTTACTACTAATAAATTACTCTGTGAGCAACATGTCCCTCGCTCAGAACGCTCATTCCCTACTGCATCGTCTAGCTTCATCAGCATGCCTGGAATCTTCTTATGCTTCAAGCTTGTGTCTCTGAGACAAAGTTGAAACTCCACCGCAGGAGGTAAAGCCTTTTATGATCTGGCCTCTGCCTGGCTGGCTCTCTGATTGTCTTGTAGGCAGCCTGGGCCCCAGCTGCACCTGGCTAGTGGCAGTTCCCTGCCTCCTGTTCCCTGCCCTCCCTGGAGCCCTTTCAGGCCTCTGAGACTTTGCTTTGCCTTCCCTTGGAACTCTCTTCCCTCTTAATTCTCTACCATGGCTCTTTGAGTTTAAGTTTACCTTTACTATGTTGCTGTGGAGGGCACCTTTGGCAAGAGAGGGCTGATGAGCCCCCTTTTATCATCTATAAAGTGGGTCTACTAGTGGCAGTGCAGGCTTGTGGTAAGGAGTAAATGGTGTGTTGTCTTCTGTGGCTGGTACTTGGATCTCTGGAACACACTGACAAATACAGCCCCTGGGAAGCATGCCCTTGTCTTCATTCAAGTGAACATGTTTTTCCCAGAAAGACTGTTCCGGTGGCTGTTCTGGGTCAGGGATTGCATCTAGTTTTGTTTTTGTTTTTCCCTCTGTTCTTTTTGCCGCCCTATATGGTTTCTCCATCTCCCCATCTCTGTCCCACACTAGACTCGGGGCTCCTGGAGGAAGAGGGCCATCCTGTGAGGAGGAGGGCGCACAGGACCCCTGGGGGGTGGGGTGGGGGAGATGCTCCCTGCAGCCAGCAGTGGACTGGTGGTTGGGATGCTAGAGGAGAAGAGGAAAGATCCCAGCAGCCTCTGTTGACCTTCGCATTAAGTTTAACTCTTGACATTTGCAGCTGAGCGTAATAGAGCCGTCACTGCCACGCTCGCTCCTGCTCAAATTCCACGTGGCCCTGCTTGCCTTGGGGCTTTGTGTGCACTTTGCCTGCCACCCTCCTCCCACTCGCCCTCTGGGTCTTCCTAGTCACCTCCTGAAGGTGGACTTCCGGGATCACCCAGACTTTATTTTCCCTCCCCCCCCTCCCTCCCTCCCTCCCTCACTCCCTCCCTCCCTCTCTCTTATCCTCCCTACCTCTCCCTCTTCTTCCTCTTTCCCTCCGCTTCCTTTTCCTTCTTTTGGCAGTACTGGAGTTTGCTTGCACCCAGGGCCTTGAGCTTGCTAGGCAAATGTTCTACCACTCGAATCACACCCCTTCCTCCCCCTTCCTCCCTCTCCATCTCTCTCTTTTTTTTTTAAATCTCTCCTCTTCCCTTCCATCTCCTCCCCACCTTCTCCCTGTTCCTACCTCCTCTCTCTCTCCTTCCATCTCTCCCTGACAAAACACCTGTTCTCTTCCTGTGTGGAATGGTTATCAGCGGTACTTCTGTATCTATAGATGTATTCTCTTTCTGCCCATATCTTCCCAGGAGCTGCTCAGCTTCCTGAGGGCAAGGGGGGAGTCCTTCCTGTCTCTGCTGTCATCCCAGTGCCTGGAGCCCAGTGGCCACACGGCAGACACAGGGTGAGCGAACTGGACGCACGTATGCCCTTACTTCATGAAAATCTCCATCTTGTCCTGCAGGCAGTAGCTGGCCTCCTGGGCTACGCTGTAAAACTTGGCCCTCATGAGGCTGCAGACCCCGCTCTTAGACTGGATGAAGTCCCGGTTTGTTCGGCTGTAAGCACAGAGGAGAAGAGCTTGGGAGTGGGAGGGTTAGGGGATGCCCCTTAGCCTTGCGGGGCTCACTCTGGCCTCGCTGGGGTCACCATGCGGGGTCGTGGGTGTTCCCTGTGCCCTGCGGGGATCTCCACCTTCACCCCGGAGCCTTCCTCAGTGTCACCAGGGATCTAGGGAGGATGGGTCTTCCCAGCAGCCCCAGTCTGGGTTCCAGACCCTTCTTCATGGAGCACAGCAGCCAGGCGGAGGACAGCAGGACAGCCAGGGCTGGGGGTTCACGCTCGTCTCCAGCATCCACCTGAGTTTGTGACCATGTGGCTGCTGGCAAGACGCCTCTGTGGCCCAGCCTCCGCCTCTCTGTGAACCGGGCGAATGCCGCTGCCTCACCAGGACGCACTTGGCTTCAGAGAGGCATCCTGCCAGCGACTGCATTCTCGCTCAGCCTCTCCGATGGCCTGTCCCTCTGTGCTGCCCGTGGCTCCGGGGAGGCCCTTTCCGTACCACCGGGGAGAGGCCCTCCTGGCTTACCCTTTCCACTTCTTCTGGACCATCTGGGAGTGGCTGTCCATGCTGGTGGTGCTGGACCTCTCGCTGCAACACCAAGGGATGGTTTTCAGTTGTCGTCATCTACGACTACAGCACCGCGCCTGCTGACCTCCAGCGTTGGAGCAGGGAAGGCCGTTCAGCCCAGTGCCCGCCCCCACATGTTTTGTCTTCCTTCCTGCCGCTCTTGCGGAGCCCTCTGCATGGAAGACACTCCCCTTCTCCTCCTCCCACCCACTCAGGCCCCACGCGCTTGAATGGTCGCCATGAGTCCTGCAGACCTGGACTCTACAGCCCAGGGTGGACCTGCTTTGTTCACCATCACGAGTCCGTGTTTTCTACATGTTTCATCTGGAGGATGGCTTTGGTTTGGCCCTTTCCATTCCCCTCTCTGTACCCAACACCGGGCCAGGTGCCTCTTTGGGTTTTGTCTGTGGTACGTTTGGTGTTCCTGACCTGTTAGTTCTATATGGGACCCTAGCTCTGCTTTGGAGGTGGGCAGAGCTAGAGTCAGAGCCCAACCCAGCAGGCCCAGCCCATCGGTGAGCAACCCTCCAGCTTCTCGGCCTGTCATGGCATCTGACTCTTTCTGCCGTGGACCAACTCAATCCCTTGCACAGCAGTCCTGTCCTGTGATGGTCTGGGAAGGGTTTATGGTGGGTGAAGAGGATGAAGGGCCCTCCCTCAGCCTTACATCTCTCCATTTTTCCCTCTCAGATTCTCCTTTAGTTCTCCAAGTCCTAAACACCACAGCCTAGCACCTGCTCTTCCTCCCTGCCCCTCCTTGTTTCTTCCAAATATTTGGGCAAATGACTCGAGCACTTCAGCCGTGTGGTCCCAGAGGTCAATCTGTCTCCGGATGTGTGCCTCACCCTTTCCTTGGGGCTTCTTTAGGCGGCGGGCAGCTCTGGTCTCCTCTTGGAGCCCTCCCGCACAGGAAGGGTCCTGGCGTTTGCTGCCTCTCCTCGAAACTCATGGAACTAGGTCTAGAGGTCTTATGCCCGGTAGGCCACAGGTGGGTGTCACCCTGCTTGGATGGGACTCAGGGCTCTAGAATAAGATCCAGAAGGCCTTGCTTTTGGATACCACCCAGCTGCCCTGATGCCTGCACAAGAATCTTTTGGGGAGCCGTGTTGGCTCAGAGGTTCTGCTTGTAGTAGTTCCATTTCTCCTCTCCGAGCACTTTGGTGGTGGCTCCGAGGCAGTGGGAGGTGAAGGAAGCAGTCTTGTTAACTGCTAATAAACAAACAAACTACAGACGATCCCTTTCCCCTCCCTCTTTCCTTCCCTTGTGCCTCCTTGAGTTCAGCCACTCTCTGGTTAGTGCCTCTAAGCGTCCTCTGGTCTCAGGCCCTTTGCACACACTATCCCTTTGCTGGAACATCATAGCCCCCTCCCCCCACCAAAGAGTTGAGACAGTTCTTTGTTTAAATACTAAGTAATTCAGTCTTGGTTAGAACCCTCATCCCAAAAGTCCTCCCAGCTCTCCCTACTTTTTCTTCAGAAGATTTCCACGGTCATAATGTTACGGCCAACGATGGGATTATTTGAGGGAGGCTTGACACCTTTATTAAATTAGCAGCTCTTAAACACGGGCAGAATTCAAGGGGCCCGCAAATGGAGATGGAGGCACAAGCTTCATCTTTTATCTTAACTGTCCCATAACTGAAATGGAAACCATAGGTATGTGCATATCGTAATTGTGGGAGGTATTTTGAAGAATCGTTTATACTCAGTGCTAATCTAAAATTACAGTAGTTATTAGACCTGCTGTTAAGTCTTATTATATAATGCATTGCTTAAAGAAGCTCCGAGATTACTCTGTTCCAAATTGGGTTGTAATATAGTCATCTATATTACTATAGCTATCTTGGTAATCCTTTGTAATTCATTGTTCACTCTTAGAACATTCTCTGGAAAGGAATTCAGAGGCTTCCTTGGACAGTTTAAGGTCCCAAGGCACAAAAGCAGTCCAGAAGTGAATCCACGAGGCAGAAATGCATTTGCTGCAGAAGCCTTAAAACCAAGCCCTGTTCCTGTCACAGAGAGACAACCTCCTCAAGCAGAGCGGGAGTGGGGATTCACTTAAGTGTCAGGCTTTCCTGGCCCATCTGCATGAGTCCACAGCATCAGGCCGAGACTGCAGACATGCAGAATGAAATCTATTAAAAGCAACAACCACCTGGAAGGGTGGTCCTGTGCCTCGCCCTCCCCCTGGCCTTTTGGCCACCAGACGACTTCAGCTCTGTGGAGTGATGGGCGCTTATTGGAGAGAAGATCAGGAAGGAAGGGGCTTGTTTTCTGCAGGGGTCACAAGGAGAGGGTTCTCCCCCGCCCCCGCCCCTTCCCACGGCCCGGTGCCTCCCCAGCCACCCTGTCGCAGGCTTTGGGGCTTCCTACCTTGACTTGACCGGTGTCTGTCCCTCCTTCAAGGCGGAATCGCTCTTGGTTTGCTTGAGCACAGACAGGATGCTGCAGGGCGAGGGGAGTCTTTTATTCACAGGGCCACGGATGGAAAGATGCTCCCACGGCAGCCAGTGCCCTGGATGAAGGGCTCCACTTCCCAGAGCCACCTGCCACACTGTCACCCGGGCAGTGCTGAGTGCGCAGGGCCGAGAGCGGCACCCCAAGCCTGTGCCTCACACATGCACCCCCAGAATCTCAATCTTACACCCACACCCCCCCACACACACCTTCATGCCTCACACAGCCAAATTCCACACATGCCCAGGTAGAATGCTACACACATGCATGCAGCTGGAATCCTCCCTCACCCCTGGAATCACACTGGTACCCACATCCACCCTAGAACCACACATGACAGTTCCCAGAATCACACACATGTGGGATCAGACATACACATGCCCCTAAAACCACACATACATGTGCATAGCTCTAGAGCCAAACATAACTCCTTCAGATTGCACATAATTATACCCATGCAGCAGAATTCCAAATACACACACACATGGAGAATTTCACACACAAGCATACACCTAGAATTAAATACATGACCCCTATATTACACACAGACACACCAGATCTACTATCACTCTCTGAAGCAGTATCCCCTCGAAGTTCGTGTTAAAAACAAAAAACACCCCCAAATCACAGCTAGCCAGCCAGGTACTGGTGGCCGTAATCCTAGCTATTCAGGGAGCTGAGATTTGAGGACAGTGGTTCAAAGCCGGACGGGATAGGAAAGTCCTTGAGACTCTTATCTCCAACTAACCAGCAAAAAAACAGAAGTGGAGCTGTGGCGCAAGTGGTAGAGTGCCAGCCTTGAGTGAAAAAGCTCAGGGACAGCATCAGGGCCTTGAGTTCAAGTGCCAGGACCCACACAAAAAAATGAAAACAAACAAAACCCAACAGAGCTGCCCTGGGAGATGGTGCGATGGTGCCGGGCAGTCTGGGGAGAGGTCCAGATGGCCGTAGTTTTCACAAGGACTAGAAGCAGACTCGGGTCCTTGGGGACAGTTTGGGAACCCCAGTGGAAGGTTTTGAGTAGAAGTCGTCTTTGTCAGGGCCAGCCCGGCCTGGGGAGCAGGGCTGGTGGGGCTGATTGCATCCCAGGTTCTCGGCCCCCAGGGTTCCGGGCTGCCTGGACTGGAGCAGCTTCTGCGAGGACAGAGGGTGAACCTGCACCCCTGCACCCCTGCAGCCCCTGCACCCCTGCGGTCCCTGCACCCCTGCAGCCCCTGCAGCCCTGCAGCCCCTGCAGCCCTGCAGCCCCTGCAGCCCTGCACCCCTGCAGCCCCTGCACCCCTGAGGTCCCTGCACCCCTGCGGCCCTGCAGCCCTGCAGCCCCTGCAGCCCTGCGGTCCCTGCACCCCTACACCCCTGCACCCCTGCGGTCCCTGCACCCCTACACCCCTGCACCCCTGCGGTCCCTGCACCCCTGCGGTCCCTACACCCCTGCACCCCTGCGACCCCTGCAGCCCTGCAGTCCCTGCACCCCTGCACCCCTGCGGTCCCTCCACCCCTGCGGCCCCTGCACCCCTGCACCCCTGTGGTCCCTGCACCCCTGCGGTCCCTACACCCCTGCACCCCTGCGACCCCTGCGACCCCTGCACCCCTGCGGTCCCTACACCCCTGCACCCCTGCGACCCCTGCACCCCTGCACCCCTGTGGTCCCTGCACCCCTACACCCCTGTGGTCCCTGCACCCCTGCGGTCCCTACACCCCTGCACCCCTGCGGCCCCTGCAGCCTTGCAGTCCCTGCACCCCTGCACCCCTGCGGCCCCTGCACCCCTGCGGCCCCTGCACCCCTACACCCCTGCACCCCTGCGGTCCCTGCACCCCTGCGGCCCCTGCACCCCTGCACCCCTGCGGTCCCTGCACCCCTACACCCCTGCACCCCTGCGGTCCCTGCACCCCTGCGGTCCCTACACCCCTGCACCCCTGCACCCCTGCGGCCCCTGCACCCCTGTAGCCCTGCAGTCCCTGCACCCCTGCACCCCTGCGGTCCCTCCACCCCTGCGGCCCCTGCACCCCTGCAACCCTGTGGTCCCTGCACCCCTGCGGTCCCTACACCCCTGCACCCCTGCACCCCTGCGACCCCTGCACCCCTGCGGTCCCTACACCCCTGCACCCCTGCGACCCCTGCACCCCTGCACCCCTGTGGTCCCTGCACCCCTGCGGTCCCTACACCCCTGCACCCCTGTGGTCCCTGCACCCCTACACCCCTGCGGTCCCTGCACCCCTGCGGTCCCTACACCCCTGCACCCCTGCGGCCCCTGCAGCCCTGCAGTCCCTGCACCCCTGCGGCCCCTGCACCCCTGCGGCCCCTGCACCCCTGCGGTCCCTGCGGCCCCTGCACCCCTGCGGCCCCTGCACCCCTGCGGCCCCTGCAGTCCCTGCACCCCTGCACCCCTGCGGCCCCTGCACCCCTGCGACCCCTGCACCCCTGCGGCCCCTGCACCCCTGCGGCCCCTGCACCCCTGCGGCCCCTGCACCCCTCCACCCCTGCGGCCCCTGCGGCCCCTGCACCCCTGCGGCCCCTGCACCCCTGCGGCCCCTGCACCCCTGAGGTCCCTGCACCCCTGCGGCCCCTGCACCCCTGCGGCCCTGCACCCCTGCGGCCCCTGCACCCCTGCGGCCCCTGCAGTCCCTGCACCCCTGCGGTCCCTGCACCCCTGTGGTCCCTGCACCCCTGCACCCCTGCGGCCCCTGCACCCCTGCACCCCTGTGGCCCCTGCACCCCTGCACCCCTGCGGTCCCTGCACCCCTGCGGCCCCTGCACCCCTGCACCCCTGCGGCCCCTGCACCCCTGCACCCCTGCGGCCCCTGCACCCCTGCGGCCCCTGCACCCCTGCGGCCCCTGCACCCCTGCACCCCTGCACCCCTGCGGTCCCTGCACCCCTGCGGCCCCTGCACCCCTGCACCCCTGCGGCCCCTGCGGTCCCTGCACCCCTGCACCCCTGCGGCCCTGCGGCCCCTGCACCCCTGCACCCCTGCGGTCCCTGCACCCCTGCGGCCCCTACGGCCCCTGCACCCCTGCACCCCTGCGGCCCCTGCACCCCTGCGGCCCCTGCGGTCCCTGCACCCCTGCACCCCTGTGGCCCTGCGGCCCCTGCACCCCTGCACCCCTGCGGCCCCTGCGGCCCCTGCACCCCTGCACCCCTGCACCCCTGCGGCCCCATGGAGGCCTGGATGTCCGCTGCCTTTGAGAGATGCAGGAGGGGTCTGCGTCCCCAGCCATTAACGAGAGGGAAGTCGCCCTGGCTCTGTCATCGCGGTTGTCTTGTCATGACATATGATGCTGAGGCCACCAGATGGGTCTCCAGAGAGCCAGGCTCAAGTCCCCATGGTGCCATAAACAACCATGCCAGGGTAAACAGAGGCTCCCACGTCGGATGAACGCCTTCTCTCACCACATGCCATTTCCACAACACGCCTGCTTGACAAGGAGAGTATCACTGAGTCTCCACTAAAACCATGTCCGATGGGTCACACTTCATTATATAAAGCGGGGGATCGGCTCAGAGAGGTAAAGCAAGTTACCCAGCATCACACAGCAATGATTGATGGAGTGGAAGTTGCCCCCAGTCCAGTTGGCTCCAAAGCCAATGCAGCGATGTTACACAGTATCGTTTTTTTTTAATAGACAAGGAAACAAGAATGGAGGTTTAGAGAATGGCTGAGGGCGCAAGGTTTGGGACCCCAAGCCGGTGCTCACGCTCGGAGCTGTTGCAAAAGAAGAGGTCTCACAGAGCCGATCGCTGCCAAATCAGGGGCTTCCTGGGCCAGCACTGGCTCTGAGTGCCCTCAGGAGCCACCCCTGATTCCCATCCTGTCTGTGGTGACAGGCCTGAATCCATCATTCTGCGGTAGAGGCGGGGCGTGATGCATGGCCGGCGCTGGCTGAACTGTAATTACCGTAATAACCATCACCCATAAGTCACAGCCCGCACCCCGGTGGGCCGCGGGCGATGATGAACCACTTCTACTGACTCATTTGTTTCCAGGAAATAATTGCTTGCTCAGAGGGACCCACATTCAGCTGTGGGCTGAGCTCTGCCCGAGACTCGGGGGACAGGAGCCCCCCATTTCCCTACACTAAGCTTTCTCCTGGGAGGATGGCACCTCGGTTTTGAGTCTGGCACTGATGCCCCCATTGCTGGCTTGATGCTTCAAAGGATGCCCGTGCACTTGGGATAAGAGCCAGGCGGTGTGAGCCAGGCGGTGTGAGCCAGGCGGTGTGAGGCTCCGAGGTGAGATTCCCCAGGCCAGCCTGTGCCCCTCTGCAGCCCCCCTTTGGCTGCATTGCCAGTCAGGGGGGCCACGACTTTCTGGCCCTCACGGCTCTTTCTGGCCACGTCTGCACGTGGCTGCCTGTTGACTCCTTCCTGGCCTTGCGGGAGCCCGGGCCTGCCTTGGACTTGGCTTGTCTTCCCACCTCATCCGAATCTCAGCCTCGCCTTTCTTACCAGGAAAGCAGAAGCAGATCCCATTTGCATCCCGCGCCGGGACAATGCGCCTGTCGATTTGTTTAATTTTTTTTGTGGGTCTGGGGGCGTCATCTCAGGGCCTGTGTGTGAGGTAAGGGCTCTGCTCCTTGAGCCACGCTTCCCAGTTCTTCTGTTGCTTTTTCAGATGATTGCATGCTTTTGCTCAGGCTGGCTTCAGACTTTGATTCTCCTACCTCCACCTCCTGTGATTCTCCTGCCTCTGCCTTCCGAGTAGCTAGATTACAGGTGTTTGTGCCACTATGCCTTGCTTAGGGTTGAGATAGGGCCTTGTTGAATCCCCCGCTCCCCCTCCCCCCAGGCTGGCCTCAAGTCACAAAAATACTCCTATCATTACCTTCTGAGGTACCTGGGATTATAGGTGTGTAGCACCACACCCAGCTCTAATGCATTTACTATTTTTTTTTTAATCTCATTTTTTCCAAGCTTACTTTCCCTAACATTTCTCCCAAGGACAACCGATACGTGCTCTAAACATGTCCATACGTGTTCACCCAAAGAATGAATTTTTTAAAATCTTAGGACTTCCCACAAGTCACAGTGTCAAGGGTCTTGAAATGAGGAAGATCTGGATCTGAGTCGTGACGATACCGTTACCTCCCTGTGTGGCCTTGGGGAGGTCACTCAGCCTCTCTGAGCTTTGTTCTCTTATTTGTGAAATAAAGTTTATCGCACCTACCTTGCAGAGTTGCTCTAGAAACCCAGAGGTCTAGAAACCCAGAGGTCTGTGCACAGGAACAAAGTCAATAGCTCCGAGCTTGTCACAGAGAAGACCCCCCCCCAATCACCAGCGACTGCTATGGTTAGTTTTAGCACCGAGTATGTCGAGGTGCGCTGGCCTCCACCCCCCCGTCTGAGGGGTGAAGAGAACCCACCTGGGAGCTGTCCTTTGCATTTCGTTCTCCAACAACATTGACCTTTTGGCATCTTCTCGAACCATCTCCAGAAGCTTCTGCAGATCTGACGGAAACACGAGAGGTCACTCTTGACCTTGAGCCAAGGTGGCTCATGGCTGGGCCCAGTTCTTAGCCTGGGGGTTGAGCGTGTGGGGCGCTTGGGGTCTCAGCCAGTAGTTGCCAAATGAATAAGCAAAGAACTTGTGGGAAGGGGGGAGCCGGGGAGATGATGCGCTGGGTCTAGGCCTTGGTGAAGGTGCCAACACCAGAGCAGGCGTCTTCCACCCTGCGGCAGGTGCCTGTGGCCAGGCTGGAGCTCCAGCTCAGGTCTTAATAGTCATGCTTAGAAGACCCCCAAAAGCTAGAACCCGTGCCTCCAAGATCACCCATGTCTAGCCTCGCTTGGATGTCATCCCTGGGGCGGTGGAGGGCGGGGGGGGGGGGGGAGGAAGGGGGAGGGGGAGCAGGCTGCAGGAAGCATCAGCACGCGGCCGTTTTCGACTTCATTCCCGGTACGCTGTGCGCCATTCTGTTTTTTCTGAGTCTAACCTTTATTTCTGCTTTATCACCCTCACGTTCCCTACTGCCACATCTCTACGAATCTCCTGTGTCGTGTGTGCGCACGCATGTGTGTGCGCGGGTGCGTGTGTGTTCAGAAGTCTATTCATGTAAGAGCTCTGCTTTCCTCCCTTCTCTTGGGAGCCATGCAGTAGCAACCGACGCCTTGGCGTCTGGCTACCCCACCGCTAAGCAAGCCAGCCCAAGGGCGTGTGGACGCAGCCCGGGACCGCGGGACTGGCATGCTGGGCGGCCTTCCCGCAAGGGCATGTGTAAAACTCCACAGTGGAAGCACCATGGATGCCTTACTTTTCTGCTTGCTGTGTGCCTGTGGGCAGGAAACGATGCCAACACAGGAGGAAAGGTGTGCGGGATCCTTGCAGGCCCAGATGCCTTCCTTGTTTACCTGCGGCCCAGCACACACTGGTACACAGCAGGTGCTGAGAGGCGCATCTCCACCGTATTCACTCCTCGGAGGGAAAGCCCTTCTCTTTTAGCCCCCACCCACACCCTTAACCTCCATCCTGTGTGTCACGGCCCTGACAAGAGTAAATTAATCTCCTAGCCTCTCCTTGGCTTCTCTAAAACCTCCTCACATTGATTTGGAATTCCTGTGTCTTGTTCTGAATGCTGCACCGTTTGGCCAGCCTCTCATTTTCAGGGCTGTGTAATGGCTTCTTGGTGGATCATGGGGGACAGCAGGCTGCGGCCTCTCATGGCCTGATCCCCTCCCCCAAATCCATGACCAAGGATTCCCAGGAGTACACTGAGTGTGAGCAGAAGTAAGCTTTTGACTGGCTACCTTGTAGGGCTCTGAATATGGCTGGAGGTTCCCTACAGATCAGGGGAGAGATTTCTTAGGTGAGGGAAGAGGAAGAGAGAAACAGGTAGACTGAGGTTTCAGGCGTAATCACTTCCTGTGGTGGGGTCCTGTCCCCAAAGTCTTCTAACAAAATTCCTGTATACTAGCAACAAACAAATTGAGAAAGAATAGGAAAGCAATTCCATCCACAATAACCTGAAGAACACTAAAACACCTAGGCGTGAACTTAACCAAGGAAGTGAGGAACCTCTGTTAATGGAAACTCTAAAACCTTGGAGAAGCGCGTTGAAGAAAACACCAGAAGATGGAAAGATCTCCTGTGCTCATGGACTGGCAAGATGAGTGTCATGAGATGGCCATAGTGCCGAAAGCAATCTATAGATCCAACAGGATGCCCTTCAGGCCCCAAGGTCATTCTTTACAGAAATAAAAAATAATAATCCAAAAACGCATATGGAGGCCTAAAAGATTCCAAGAAAGCAATCCTGAGTAAAAAGAACAATGCTGGAGGTAGCACAATGTCAGACTTCACATTATACTCTAGAGCAGCAGTAACAAGAAGAGCCCAAAACAAACATGAAGACCAGTGGAACAGAGCAGAGAAAATCCTGGAACCCTTGATGACTAAAATGTAGCTACGGCCATCAAATTTTCAACAAAGGGGCCCCCCCAAAACCCATAAATCTCTTCAACAGATGGTGCTGGCAGAGCCATTGGGAGCCTGAGACTGCACCACGGCCTCTCACCCTGTACAGAAACCAATCCCAAGTGGGTCAAAGAGCTCAAATAAAGACTTGAAACTTTAAATTGACTACAGGGAACCACAGGGAATGCGTTGGTAACCTTTTTTTTTTTTTCTGAATAGGGCCCCAGTTGCCCAGAAAACAGGAAGAGGAGTCCACCAGTGAGGAGACAATTGCCAGAACCAAGAGACGACCTACGGGACGGGAGGAAATTTAGTTATTGTTGATTAGGGCTCACTTCCTTGCCAAGTACGCCTCTGGTCTGCGGTCCTCCTGTGTTGCCTTTCCTACCATGAGCGTAGCTGAGATGACGGGTGGTTGAGGTCTCTTCTGCATGAGCTGGCTTCTGACACACAATCCTCCTGTGCTCATCAGCTTCTGGATAGCCAGCATGGCAGGCGCACACCCTGAGACAGTCTAATGGTCTCCAGAGCTGATTGTTTTTGTTGTTGTTCTTTTGTCTGAGCTAACCGCCTCCCAGTCTCAACTACTTGGAATTACACCTAGGAGATACTGATGTATTAAATTAAAAATCCATATTTAGGATTCGGAAAGGACCACTTGTCACCATGGGCTGTTCCCTCCGAGAGCACATAATAAAATGTAGTTCTGGCCTCTGCCACATCAAAGGAAAGGGACCGTGGGTGTCTCAGCGAAGTGTGTCTGGGGCCAGGACCGGGGGACTCTGGGAGACTCGAAGGCCACCGTGCAGCGCGTGAGGGTCTGAGGTCGAACTTACGGATATGGAGGGACTCGTCATCTGGCTTGGTTGAAGAGGATTCGTTATCCTCAACGTCTTTGCTGCCAGTCGCCGGGGTAACCACGCTTGGGAGCTCATCAGAACCAGGGTTCACAGAGACCATGCTGCTCTGGGGAGAGGACCCGCCGCTGGTCCGAGACAGGCTGAGGGTGGAGGCTCGCCGGCTGGGCTTTCTGGCGGTGATGCGCATTATGGGGATTTTGAATTTCTTGGTCTGAAGGAAAGGGAAAGGGGGATGTTAGAATGGAAGGAGAAAGGTTGGAAGAAGGAAAGAAAGGGAGGAGCAAGGCAGGCAAAAATGGAGGAAGGCAGAAAGAAAGGGAGAAGGGAGGGAGAGAGAAAAGAAGGAAGGATGGAGATGGGAAGGAAGGATGGAGGCTGGGAGAAAGGAAAAAAGGAAAAAGAAGGAGGGGGAGTATAATTAGGGGAGGAAGAAAAGGAAGGAAAGATGAGAGGAAAGGAGGAAGGGAGGAAGGGAGATGGTTGAGGGACAGAGGAAGGAAAGAAAAACGAGAATTCCTCCTAAACATCGTGAGCTATAGCCTGGGTTGTGAGTGACCTTCTGTTATAAATCAAGGTCATTGAAAGATGCGTGTTCTCCGGAAGGCATGTGTCAGGGCCTCTTCTATTGAACAGCGTGGAGTTGTTCACACTGTCATGGCTGGGAGCTCGGCATGTCCTGCAGTGATGTCTTGAGGCCCAGAACAGCCTTTGGTTGTTTCTTGAGCTAAACACCAGAGTCCACTTCTAACTGTAGAATAGCGGGGGTCTAACATCTTTCGCTACACCTTGGGTTAGAGCCCACGAGGTGTCGATCGGCTTCACCCAGCCGACGCCTGGGCCAAAAGGGTGAAGAGAGGCATACGCCCGACCTCTGCAGAATGCAGGGTGGAGATCATTCTAGGCCTGATGTCTAGGAGTGGGGGCAGAGGAAGCAGACCTGTGTGCATGCTGGTGGGGGGCGGGGTGGTCAGTTGTGGTGGGGACATTGTTGGGATGGATTAGGGAGGGGGAGGGGAGTCCAGTGAGGAGAATGCAGATTTGAGAGCAGAAACAAGTTGAAGAAAACTGGTTATAGGTGTGTGTGTGTGTGTGTGTGTGTGTGTGTGTGTGTGAATTCAGAATGTGATTTCTAGGGTCATGTTCTTTTTAAACTTGCAAGTTTCAGAGCGGCTGGGCTATAAACGACACTCAATTAATCGCAACAGTTTCACTGGAGAACACTTAACAATGAAAGTGCTTGGGAGGCCCAAGGCTGGTGACATCTTTAGACAAAGCTCATTGTGTCCCCTTTCCTGGGCAGTACTGCAGGCCACACCAAGTCTTAATACACACTGAATGGGGTGGAGGAATTGACTCGATCAGGTAGCAGAAGTAAGATTTTGATTGTCTACCTTGTAGGGCCTTGAACGTGGCTGGAAGTTTCCTATAGACGAGGGGAGAGATTTGTCAGACGGGAGTGAAGAGGAGGAGAGAAGGGGGAAGACTGAGATGTCAGGTGTGATCACTTCCCATGTTTGGATCTTTTCCCGTAAGTCTTACAGCAACATTCTACAGAAATGGCAGGACACTTCAGAAAGTGCCAGGCTGGGGGAACTGGGGTCTGCATTTGTTTCATCCAGAGCTCCAAAGAGGAACATGATTTGCACAATGAGCGTTAAGAAGGGAAAAGGAAGTTCCAAGAATTCGCATATTCTCTCCTTAGATAAATTAGCAACATGGCACGAGATTCTACCTTCGTCTTGATTTTGCAGCTAGCCAAGAGCTTGCCACTGGACAAACACCCTACCCCTCACCCCTCGCCATCCCGGGGAAGGAACCCAAGCAAAGGCCGCCTCCTTCCATCTCACCCGCCGCTGGATGAGTTCTCAACACTGGGAACCAGGTTCTTCAAAGCAGTATTCTCTTTGAAAGCTGTGTGGGTGGCATTACCTGGGAGCCTGGAATCTTGCAATGAGCACTGGACTCAGAGCCGAGGGCTCTTGAGTAAGTGAGCCTGGACTGCCTTAATCTCCTCATTTGTAAAACAGAAGAAATAGACTGCGGTCATCTCAGAACGGATCTTCATGTCTACGCTGTGCATGCATCTCCCTTACGCTTCCGTGTCACCTTGTGCCCCCAAAGTTGCCACTCATTAAAATTCAGTTAACCACTCCAGCCAGGAAACCCAGAGTGAAGAGTGACACTCTGGACTAATTGAGAGTGGCAGAGACATAAAATGCAGGAGGACATGGCAGACGGCTTCAGCATCTCACGTGCCCTTTATGGAACTGATTTTCCTGGAGTTGAGTTAAATCCCCCAGATGTTTGTCTTTTTTTTAAATAAAATTTCCACTCAGGATCAATGTGAAGCAGCTGCTGGGCTCTACCACGGTAGGGACTGATTTTGGATGACAGAGATTTCCCCAACTGGTTGCTGGCACTGTCAAAGGAGCAAGGCTTGCAAGCTGAAACCCATAGGGAGACATATTTATCTGTAGAGGGGATTACACACTGCGAGAGTTTTACTTAATAGGGTTTGGGTTTTCTTTCTTTCTTTTTTTTGTTGGTCGTGGGGCTTGAACTCTGGGCTTGGGCGCTGTCCCTGCTCTCTACAGCTCAAGGCGAGCGCTCTACCGCATGAGCCACAGCACCACTTCCAGGGTGTGGGTTTTCTTAAAAACAACACACCGGAGCCGGACGCCGGTGGCTCCTGCCTGTCATCCTAGCTACTCAGGAGGCTGAGATCTGAGGATTGCAGTTCAAAACCAGCCTGCCGGGCAGGAAAGTCCGTGAAACTCTTATCTCCAATAAACCACCAGAAAACCGGAAGTGGCGCTGTGGCTCAAGTGGTAGAGCGCTCGCCTTGAGCTGAAGAGCTGAGGGACAGCGCCCAGGCCCAGAGTTCAAGGCCCACGACCAACAAAAACAAAACACCTATTCTCGTGCAGAAAAGAAAAAACAAAAGTGAGCCAAAGCTAGGCAAAAGGTCTTTAGCTGTGCCAGGGTGCGTTTTGCCCCAGACCTCACGACTGCTGTTTTTCTCCTTTATTAGCATGGCGTCTGGGGTGAGAGGAATATTTGGATTGGCCAGAACATAGCCTGGAGTTCCCTGCACTAGAAGGGGGGAAGGATTTCTTGGTTGCACAGGGGAAAGGGAAAGGTGGGGGAAGAGGAAGAGAGGTCCTTCTCCAAATCCTCAGTTTTGGGGTGGAGAGACCCCAGTCGGGGGAGGAGGAGGGAACGTGTCGAAGGTGCTGCCTAATGGGAAGCAGGTTCCGTGCATCCTTACTCAGCGTCCCCCGACCCTCCCTCCACCCCACTCCAGCGTGCCACGGTCCAGACCGGGTTTGACCTGCAAACGTGCGAGGGAGTGCTGAATATTCCGGAAAGACATTGTTTTCAGGCGTGTGGCAGAGATGGAGGCGCGCAATGTCTCCATGGCAACCTGCTGTGATAAGGCAGCGACTCTTAACTCTCCAGGTCTGGGAGCGTGCTGATCAAAGAGGGGGACATGGCGAGAAACACGTCATGGCCGGGCAGCTGTGGTTCTGGCGCCGGGAGGAGGCCTCTGAAGGGCTCAGCGTTTAACACCCACAGCAAGATTAGCTGTCCGGGCTCTGTGTGACTTTGTGTGAGTCACTTAACCTCTCTGGGCTCCCGCTGGCTCCTTCCCAGCAGAAGAGAGGGAGAGTGGCCCGTGGGTTTTTTTTTTTTTTTTTAAGAAGGCAGAACTGGATAATCATACCCGAGAGAGCGTCTTTGGTACAGAGCTCGGGCCATTGCAAGTGCTGAGAAGTGGCCTCTAAAGTTGTACAGTCGTAGTTAAGGCTATTCGTATAAAAACATTCTCCTGTTTTTAAAGGCCTCCTTTTCCCTTCTTTTGCAAATTTTCAAGTGCTGAGGTTTGCATCCATGGCCTTGCACATGGTAGTTAAGTGTTTTACCTCCAGAGCCCCAGCATGTTGTTTTTGAAATTAGGTCTCCCTAACTTGGCACAGGCAGCCTGGACTTCAGACTCAGGATGGTCCTGCCTCTGCTTCCTGCGCAGCTGAATTTTTGATTGGTGTGAAGGGTCAGACCCAGCTTCCCCGGGTTCTCCTCTAACACTCTGGGGCTGGCAGAGATCGAACACGGCATCCATTTTGTGAGCCAGGGACAAGTTCAGCCAATACTCCAGACGTGAGCTGTGTCTAACGTCTTATGTCAACATCACCCTTTGCTTTTATGATGATGATGATCATCATCATTAGCACGCTTGTTTGTTGAATAGGTGAATGGGCAGGTTTGGGGTTTAGGAATAACTGGATTGAAAAGAATGGATCTCATGATAGCTCAATAGTAAACACGTGTTTCAGCTTGATGAAAATCCTGTTGAATCACTCACTTTTTTCCTCCTGATCTGTGTGTGTTGCATGAGAGAGAGCGTAAGAGAGAGCTAGAGGGAGGGAGAGAGGGGGAGAGGGGATGGAGTGAGGCCATTTCCTACTGGTGACATCTTATTAAGCAGCTGCTCAGCAGCCCCCCTCCCTCCCACCTCTGTCATGTCCAGCCAAATGTCATTTCTCCTATAATCCACAGATAACCATTTTAATTAAAATTTACAAAAAAAAAAACCCTCCCCACATCCGGCAGTATGTTGTCTGGCTTCCCTTCTGAAAGCTAACTTAACTTAAAAATAAGACCAGAAATACTCCCTCCCGTTTCCCACGGGAGACAGGACTGGCCCCGGGCTCTGAGGCGCGGCCGGCCGGGCCAGCAGCCCCGGGTGGAGTGGCCGGCGGCACTGGTTACCTTCGGTGCCGTGACAAAGTGCTCCCACCTCTGCCCCATGGACTTGTCCTTATTGATCTTCTTGATTGAGCTCTTGCTTCCTCCTGGGTCCCTGAGTGAGAAACAGCTTAATGAGTTTTCCATTGGCAGAGCCTCCGTTTATTACTTTTTTCTTTCTTCTTCTTCTTCTTTTTTTTTTTTTAAAGAGATGCAATACATGGAGTAGAAATGGTAGCTAGCTCTTGGATGAATCCCTCCTCCCCACCTTTCCGATCTTGTATTTGAGAAGAAGCAGGAGGGACAGTTCTTAAGTACCATTTCTTTGTCAGAACTGGGTTTGAATTCAGGGCCTTGTGCTTGCCAGGCAGGCTCTCTACCAATTGAGCCGTACCTCCAGCCCTCTAGCTGCAATTTCTGGAGTGGAAAAGCCCGCCTAGAAGGGGGGTGGGGCTGAGGGAGGTGAAATTCGTTTGCATGTAATTTGCATCAATTTGCATGCTGGACTTGGGCCCTGGGCAAGTCTGCTGTTAATTCTGGGGTGAACAGAACAGTGTGTTCATTTCTGAGTCTCTTGCCTTTTCAGGGACAGCTCTGAGAAATACACAGTGTTTCTGGGTGGGGTTGGATGGAGCAGGTGGGGTGGGTTGTACAATGAAAATTATTGGTGTGGAAAAAATTCTCTATGATGTTCTGTGTGAGTTCTCGTGAGACAGTTTCAGTCATGGAGCCATCAGAATCCCATTTTGCAGATGAGGAAGCAAACTTAGGGGATGGAAGAGCTTGAGTCATTCACCCAGAGTTTCAGGGCTTCTCTCCTACATAGGTCTCCCACAGGCCCCGGTGCCTAATTTTCTTACAAAGAAATTTTTTTAGAAAATTTTCTTCCTAAGCTGGGTGCCGGTGGCTCATGCCTATCATCCTAACTACTAAGGAGGCTGAGATCTGAGGATCACGGTTCAAAGCCAGCCCAGGCAAGGCAAGCCTGTGAGACTCTTTTATCTCCAATAAACTACCAGAAAACTGGAAGTGGTGCTATGGTTCAAGTGGCAGAGTGCTAGCCTTGAGCTGAAGAGTTGAAGGACAATGCCCAGGCCCAGAGTTCAAGCTCCACAACTGACCAAAAAAAAAAAAAAAAAAAAACAGAGTAAAGAAAAGAAAAATTTCTTTCTGAAGTGCTCTCCTCCCCAATGAAATAAGCTCCAGGATCTTGGATAAATAAATAAAGCCTGGATCCCTCCTTCCGGGTCAGGAACTTTCTGCATAGGACTTTGAACCCTAGCAGGTTCATGTTATTGCCATGGCCATGTTCCTGTGACTGAAGCCTCTGGAAGCAGATACGTTGCCAAGCATGCAATCTTGGGAAGGTGTTGCATGTATGGCAAGGAGCTGGGGTAGCATCTCATAACGCATAACACGAGTGTGTCTGGAATGGAGCTTGTGGGTATTTACACTAGGCAAGAGGAATAAAGACTCTTAAGTAGCTTCAGGTCAAGTTCTGGCAAATCAATTTGGCTTCTTCTGGATTGGCGACCAAATGAGTTATGAGGAAATGGAGTTTTCAGAGCCTTTAGATTTTTGGATTCATGACTGTGGGACATTAGGTCTCTATTCATAACAGAGTGGGAATCTTAGTGTGATTTCTCCACTACTGCTGCTCGTCCACTGATTGATTCCTTGGCTTACCAGTCTTCTTTCCCTCCCTTGGTCCCTCCCCCCCTTCCCTCCTTCCCTCTTTCTGTCCCTGAACCTCTTCATCCATCTATCCATCTCCTATCCATCCAAATAACCACCTATCCATCTGTCCACCTACCCACCTTTCTATCCACTCATTTATACACTCATCCATCCATGCATTCATCCATCCATATATGCATCTACCCACCCCCCATTCATCAATCCACCCGTCCCTGTACCACTCTACCCTTCTCCCCACCTACCCCTCTCTCTGTTCATTCAAATATCCATCTTCCCACCCATCATCCATACACTGCATACATCCATGCCTGTATACCTTTGTCCTCCATCCATTCATCCACCCAACCAACCAACCAGCCATCTCTTCTTTTACTCCTTTTTTTCTTCAAAAAGGATTTTAGATGGCTGGGACTCTTTTAAGCATTTTACTGCCCTTCACTGACACAGAATAAGGGCTTAAGGAAATGAGTCAAGCAGGCCCATTTTGATGGGGGGGACACTCACATGGAGTCCAGACCTGCCAGGGGCTGCTGGAAGTTTGTGGCAGGGCAATGTGCTCAGCTGTAAGGCGGGGGGGGGGGGGGGGGGGGGAAGGTAATTGAGATAAACTGAATTTAAGGCTAGCATCTCCTGCTAGGGGAATCACCCCCTCAATCTGTCGACATTCTACAAGATGAGGGGCCTCCTCACCAGCTCAAAGCCACAAGAAACACGAACCTACCCCAAGGTGGAAGTTGGGCTGTGGAGGGTGGGTATGAGACTGTGTCTCCAAGCTTTTTGTAAGACTTTATATTTGATTACACAATAAAAAGCCCTCTGAATAATTAACAGGGAAGCTCATTGAAGTGGGTTCTGTCGGCATGTCCCCAGAGTAATCAAATTAGGGAATATTTAAAATCTAGCCAGAGGAAGAAGAAGCAGTACTTCGGTCTTATAAACAATATTTAAGCTAGCAGGCACTTTTGAAGTCTGATTTAAAGCTCACCGACGGGAAGCTTTAGCGGGTTCTGTGTTGGAGTGTTTCTTTCAAGACCACAGGGCCTTTTGCTTTTCCCTTTGCTAGGGCAGCCCCTGCTGAGCCGCCAGCCTTCTTCGTGAAGTTCAAAAGCAACCCCTTTCTCCTTTTAAAATTAAATCTGGTGCTAGCCAAGCTTTCAGAAATCTTAAATATTCAGGTCCAATCCGAAAGATGGAAGTTTTCCACTAATGCCTGTCTTCCAAGACGACCCCAAAAATCTATTGCGACTTTAGGCGGCCGGCTAAATGAGCTCAAAACGCCGAAAAATCCCCGCAGACCTTCAAAAGCCCAGAGCCCTTGCTCTGCAAAACCATTGATAAAGGAAAAAGCCTGGTTAGACAGAATCAGTCTCTCTGATGTTTCATTTTCAGTAGCAAATAAACCAAAAGGGAAGATCAATAGGGGAAGGAAGGAATAAAACCAGCTGCGCAGTGCCATCCACCGCACCCCTCGTGGTGAAGGGCAGGGCCCAGTTGGCATCCCTTCCCCCAAGGCCTGGTGGGCAAATCTTTAGCACTGCCCACCAAACCATCTCAGAGACAGCAACACCTGACTCCTCCCCTGCTCCTTCAAGTCAGGAATAGCTCGCGACTGGCTTTTGTTCAAAAATACATGAGCACAGGTGACAGGTGGTGCTTTGGGGCAGATGCTTTACGAGCTGGTCCTGAGGAATCAGACTCCTTCTCCTGCTTCCTTGATGGCAGAAGTTGGTGTTAGGATGGAGCGCTCTGTCGGCTTGGCTGGCGTGTGACTGTAATGAACAGAGCGCTGGTGCTGGCCATGGAGGCCGAGCCAGAGCTGAGCTCGGTATTGTTAAGTTGCTGAGATGCGGTTTGTTCAAAGTGTGAAACTTTGTCCAACAGTCTGTCTGAAGATCAGAACTGGAGAAGGGCTACTGTGGCTGGCCCTGGGGAGACCCATTGTTCCTCTGCCACATCAGTTCCTGTATGTGTGATTATTTATTTATTTTTATTTTTGTCTAAGAGTTTTCATCTTTCTGGGTCTCAGTGGCCCCATCTGTAAAATGGGGAAGGGTGATATTAGCAGTGTCGGAGAATTGCTGTTCAGATAAGAGAAACAGAGTTGATTGTTTGGTGGGTGTTTTGCACGGAGAACTGAATACCGTTCAGCTATTCACAACAATAGCAGACATGGTTTGTTGTTTTTTTTCAGCAGAGATCTTAGTGTGGCTTAGAGGAGGAGATGATGGCTGGGAATGAGGCACGAGGGCAGCTTCAGGGGGGAGAAGAAGCTATAATTTTCGGGCCATAATTTCCCTGTTCTGCCGTCTGTGAGAAATCAATGGGAGAGAGCTCTGAGCGGTCTCATCTCTTAACTCTGTCTGTGGAGCACATCTTGTTCCAGGCGGTCACTTCAAGATGTCTATCCACAGATGCAATCAGAGCAATTTTCTCAAATACTTCACTCTTACTTTTTTCCCAACTCACATTTGGGGTAAAACGTCTGTTTCTCAGAGGCTGATTTAAGATGTGTTCACATGTCTGTTGTGGCTGAGGGGAAGAAAATGCTGGTTTGGGAGCCAGGAAAGAGGACAGGAGTCTTTTAGGGACTCCGTGGATCTCAGGGGAAGATGGCCACGTGGCCCTTCTGACCCGAGTCCTGCCACACTCATTGTCCCACTCCCAGGTTTCGCGCTCGAGAATCAGAGTGGATGCTGTTAGATGAGATTTCCTGCCAATGTTCCCTTCTGGGCGAGGCTTTCCTGGAGGATTCAATTTAAATCAAAGCCCACTGCCCGGCCACTGTCACACTGCCTATCAGCTTCCTCATGACACATCCTGCTGATTGCAGTCCCCAGGAAGGGCAGGTCTGGTCCTGTCTGTCGTTCTGGGATGGCTAGAGGGGTGCCAGGGGACTGGGCAGGCCGAGTTCTGTCCGGAAGCCTGGGCTCTGCGAGGTCCATCTGATGCCCACAATTTTGCTCTCAGACACTCAAACTCTGTCTGGGTTTTCAGACGACTGGGGAAAATTCATGGGACGGTATGAAGAAAAAAACATCAGAGATAGTGATTTAAAGAGAGGCCATCCTTCCACTTTCCTTGCTGGCTAAAGAGGGTAATTTCTGGTACCTTCTGGGGGAACTTAATCCTCCACTAATCATAATGATCAATTATGTGTTATAACTATATATTGTGATGTGCTAGATCCAGATCACACCGGCTCTGAAGGACTGATGTATATTTCTTCCCAAATCCCATTCCGCTTCATCGTGTTGGTGACTGTGAAATCAGCCACAGTGGGCTGTCCACACCAGCCTTGAGGAGCCGGTTGTTAAACACGGGCACATCACTGACCCCAAAATTAAAAAATTCCCCATTGGCCAGGTGCTGGTGGCTCACACCTGTTATCCTAGTTATTCAGGAGGCTGAGAGCCGAGGATCTGGTTTAAAGTCAGCTGGGGCAAGAAAGTTTGTGAGGCTTTTATTTCCAATTAAGTATCAAAATGCAAAAACAAAACAAAACAAAACAACTGGAAGTGGGGGTGTGTGGCTCAAGCGGTATTGCGCTAGCTTTGAGCCAAGAAAGCTCTGGGACAGCACCCAGGCCTTGAGTTCAAGCCTCAGACTGGCACGCGCGCACACACACACACACACACACACACACACACAAAATTCCCCACAGAGAGGCAACATTGCACTAAGGGAAACAAACCCCAGCAAATACACTGCCTTTCTGTGCAACTCCTCCTGGACTGTGCTCTCTGCAGAGATCCAGACATTCCCAGGCCTTTGTAGATTCGGTCCTTACACACATCCCGACCTACTTTGTGGATGTGGCCCTTACACGCATCACACCTACTTTCAGGGTGACTACAGTACCTTCTCACCACTACGAGCAACTCTGGCTCCTGTTCTGAGCACGTTTTCACGAATAACTGAAAGAAATACAGATAGTCCTTTCCCCCTCAATTCAAATCATCCATGGTGTGCTTTCTCTGGTATGGGAAGATGGGCGTCCACATGTCAGAGGCAGATTCTGCTGCTGGGGGGGGGGCTCGTTGAGGGGGTGAGGGGTGGGGGGAGATGGTATGCTATGGAAAGTCTGTTGGCTCAAGGGCCTTTTTCCTTAAATCCAGCGATCAGCTGTGAACACAAATTAGATGTTGTTTTGACCTTGCAAGTTGCATTTCTCAGAATCTAGCCAAAAGAAATGTTTGCAGCTGGCCATAAAAGACAGGTATAAGGATGTTCTGTGAAGTATTACTCAAAATGTCAAAATATGGGACCAGCCTTGGTGTCTGTCAATAGAGAAATGATTATCTGAATTATGTTCTGTGCACACAATAGAATGCCCTGCTGCGCATTCTTTTCAATATTCAAGGAATGTGGAGGCTTTGTGTGGACCAGCACAGAAAGATGCCTGCGCCAGTCACCGCCCAGGGAGAAAGTCACGCCGAGGCAGTGTGTGGGGCGTCGTGAGCCCATTTCTCTTAAAAAAAAATGTGTGTGCTTGAATATATTTATAAAGGGAGAGTATTAGAAAGATTTGGAATTGTACCCCCTTAGACCTTTAAAAGGGCTTTGCTCTAAAGAAAGGGTTTCGACGAGGAAATAAAAAGCTTTCATACCGTGTATACACTTGTGAATGTGTTGAAGATTTTCCTGAGTGTAAATGCTATCCACATATAACTTGGGACAGCTTTGTTTTAAAGAAAAATAAATAACGCATAGGAAATGTTTAAAGGCTGGGTTTAAAAAATTCAGGAAACCGTAAATATATTTTGGAAGGGGCTGGGAAGGTGGCTCAGTGGTAGAGCGCTTGCCTTGCATGCCTGAGGCCCTGGGTTCGATTCCTCAGCACCACATAAGCAGAAAAGAAAAGCCGGAAGTGGGGCTGTGGCTCAAGTGGTAGAGCACTAGCCTTGAGCTGAAGAGCTGAGGGACAGAGCTCAGGCCCAGAGTTCAGGCCCCACGACCGGACCCCCCCCAAAAAATATATATTTTGGAAGTAACTGGGGTGCCGTGGTGGAGCCCCCGCTGCCCCTCCCCCTCCAACCCCCCCTCATCTGTCTCCCAAGTCCCTAAACTCACTTTATGCAAAAGTTCCCTTAGCAATACCTTTTCCTACATTATTGGATTTCTACAAAAGAAATAGATTACTGTTTTTTTTTTTTTAATAGTAAGCCATGGATTCAGAAGCAACTTGCGGTTGTAATGTCATCCCAAACAAACATGGTAAATACGTTGGTTACTATCCTGTTTATGGATGCATGAATTATGTTTGTTTTAATTTGAGATTAGCCTTCCAGGGCTCTGGTAGCAGAGACAAAGTAGAACTATGAGGAGGGACTTGGGGGATGAGGAAGAAGGTGATTACAACCCATTTGCAGAGGAAGAAGCCTGGATCACTGGGAGGCGGCCGGGCTACATGAGCCACGCCTCCAGCTCAAGTGTCAACGTCTTGACAGGTATGCGCATTCCCTGTCCCACCGGTGTGACAGTTCAGTTCTTGCAGCAGAGCTTTTGCGTGATGCTTCCTTCTGGTGGTGACACCCTAGCACTTTCCTTGGCTTAGACACCATATGGTGGAGCGTCTGTCTGTGTTAACTCAGTTAAACTGCTCTAGGGACCTAAATACTATAGACCCTCTTGGGTCCAAGTGGAGAACCCCATCCTAATATAAAACGACAGAGAAAATTAAAACAAAGCAAAGAAAAACAAAACAAAGCAAGAATTTAAAAAAAATTCCTCTCGAAATAAAGAACAAGCACAAAGGAAGGAAGTGGAGCTTCGTGGCTCAAAGTGGTGCAGCGCTAGTCTTGAGCAAGCAAAGCTCAAGGAAAGTGGGAAAGTGCCCAGACCCTGAGTTCAAGCCCCATGACTTGAAGAATAGAAGAGAGGAGGAAGAATAAAAGAGGAAGAGGGTGGGGAGGAAGAATAAACGAGAGAAGAGGAAGAGTAACACAACTAAAAAACAGCATTGGAGAGACACAGCGCTCCTCGAGCGTCAGAGAGAAAGCTAACTGAGGATTCCGCAGCGTGCTGTGCGCCTTGTTGTCACTTCCCACAGTGTAATTGCTCTCATTCTGGCAGATTGATTCCAGTGTGACATCCCTAAATGTGTCCCAAGTTGGCTCTTGCAGGTCCACAAGAGCTGCTGCTCCAGCGCATCCTGGTTTGACTCCCACATAGAACTCCTAAATTAAACCCGCCCACCAAACACAGAAAAGAAAAAGCCGGGACCCATGGCCAGGAGCCCCTCCTTTCCCCCCCCCCCCCCCCCCCACCACCACAGAGTGTGTTCAGTTTATGGCAAGAGGAAGCATACTTGGGATTCCAGCAGGTGATCACTGGCTTCATGGTGTGGTGGGCGTGGTCAATGGTCAGGGCCTCCAGCAGCCAGTGGAGGGCACAGAGCTGGCGGAACAGAGGCTCCCTGCAAAGAGAGAGGGGCACAGTGAGCTCCTACTGGACCCGCTCTCCTCACAATAGCTGCCATAGACACCAGGGCCGTGCTGGTTCCCAGAGAGCTGGCAGCATGGCCTTGCGGAAGGATTTTGTACACATTTTGTGGGCCTAGCGGGTGAGGTGATGCGTTCGTTCCGTTGTACAGATGGGGCTGTGAGGTGCACTGGGCTTAGGGCAGCTGTGCCAGGAAGATCCCTGGGCTCGGGGTCTGAAGCAAGGTGATTCTATGCCCAGCCCTGGGAGTTTGTGTGTACTGAGGAAAGGCAATAGAACTGAGGAGGGGATCTCATACTGTCCTGGTGTCCACCTATTTACTTAACGAATTAACTAAGGACGCAGTAAAGCCTGGAAGCGTAGGGAAACTAGGGTGCGAACTCTACATTTTTTTTTTTCTTGAGGTCAGCAGTTGGACACACTACGTTTAGTGTGTAAGTTCTTGGCCTGAAACTGTGGCTGGGCAGTTGATAGGTCTGCCCATGTATTTCCCAAGGCTCCTTTCTCTCCAAACTTGCTTCTGGGAGACAGAAACTGTCTGCTAAACCTGCACGGAGGACCTTGCACAGCACACAGCTGGCCAGGTGCGAAATTCCTGGCCCAGGGCTTAACTTCCAGACCCCTGACAAAATCTATCCAAACCCTATGCTGGTGCTGAACTCATTGTTTAGAAGCAGCCTGGCGGTTTATTCCCGAAGAAAGCTAGCTTTGGCCTCTGTGCTGTCCCCCCTTTGGCAGATCTTAATGATAATGATGAATAAACGTATGAATATATTATTTGAAAATGTAACTGAAACATGATTAACAATATGTCTAACCTGTATTTTCTGACTCTTTTGGACACTTTGTATGAACCATCTACAGTGAGTTGGGTACTGATGGGTTTTACTTTTTTCACATCTAATTCCCCCAGCTGGGGTATGAGTTATCATCCCCACTTCAGAGAAGGGGAGATGGGTTCAGAGAGCTACAATCACTTTGCTCAAGGTCACCTAGCATCGTGGTGCGGGGGTTGGTGCCAGAATAAATACCTATCTCACTTAATGCTTATGCTGCCCACACTACATGAAGGTTACTCTTCCCACTTGCTCCGTGAGGAGTGAGTCCCTAAGGTCTTGTGAGGGTTCAGACTGGGGTCTGATTCACCCCAGCGTCCACTCAGATGGGCTGTCACCCAGTGGTCACTCTGACAGAGGTGGGGGTCATCAGAGGGTTAACTCACTGCAGGCCTTTGTTTTGTTGTTTTTTTTTTTTTCCTGGAACCAAGGTGTCATCCTGGAAGCTGCCTTCCTCCCCCACAATGTCTCTCACACTAATAGAGGAGAGGCCTCCATTACAAAGCTGCATAATAGCTCTTCCTTGAAAATGCATCCTGCCTCAACCCACATCCCTAGGGGTCCAGAGCCTGAGCCTGGTAGGCCTAGGAATTGCTCCTCCCTGTTTCCAGGAAGGCCCCGGCTCAGAGGGCGGGGCCTGCACCCTGGGGTCAAGCATGGAGCCTACCCAGTCTCCCCCAGGAGTGACCATCTCACTCAGCTTCCTGTATCAGTCCTCCTCTCCTCCCTACCCTTCCCCCTGTGTACTGGGGGAGCTGGGAATGCCTGCGAGGGATGAAGCAAATAAGTACCCTTTCTCCCTCCCTCCTTCCCTCCTTCCTTCCCCCCTTCTCTGGAGAGAATTAATTTTCTTTTACAGATCGTTTACTACTAAGTCCCCATTCTCCCTCACTCCTAATCTAAAGGATCTGGAAGTCCGGCCCCTTCTTTTCCTGTCTCTCTCTTCACCTTACATCCTCCTGGGCTCCTGGAGGTAACAGCATGTTGGAAGCCCTGGGCACATGATTGTGCCAGAACATGGTCAGTGGTCTCCATGGGCCATGCGCTTGGCCCTGGGTCATGGTTATAAGCACCTCCATCTACTCCCGTCACCACAACCCTAGGAAGGCAGTAGGAGAGACCCCTGCTCTGTGTATCTGCAGGCCTGGGGGGTGTGGGTAGGGCCAGGAAATCAGCACAGGGAGTTAGCTGTGGGGGTGGGGTGGGCTTGTGGACACCGCCACCTGGTGATGCCAGATACTGTTTTAAAGCTCAGCATCCTATCAGTCTCCACAAGGGAGGTGTGGGCCACCAAACCTGTCCGGAATCCTAAAAGCCGGTAAAATGGCAGAGTTGAGACCTGAGTTCCGGCAGTCTCAGCTCTCGTGTTGGGGTTGTCTCTTGGGATGGAGTAGAGCTGTACCTTTTCATCAGGGAAGCGTCCCATCCCATCTATCCAGACCTTGCCATCCGACCCCATGAGTATCTGTTTTATCTTCCATGAAACAAATAGGAAACAGAAAACAAAACCAAAAATGTCCCCGGAAACATCCTTGATGGAAACAGGAGCTTTTCCATGGGGCTTAGGCGCCGGATCAAAAGTGTGTCGTGTCTAGGATGTTATCAGATTAAAACAAGAAGGGTTTGCCCACCCTTGCAGTCCCTGGACTCAGAACTTTGGACGAGCCCCCTTCACCCCACAGCCCGCGCGCCCGGGCGGCCCATCCCCTCTGCCTACCAGCCAGGCGCAGTGGGCGTAGAGAGCAGCGTTGGGCTCAGGGAGTCAGACAACGCGTCCCAAGCCAGTCCCAGCATCTCCTGCCAGTGGCCAAGGGCCAGTCCAGACCTGAGCTGCTCTGTCAGGAAATGCTGTGAGGGGAAAGCCTCGTCCTCTTAGAGACTGAACAGGAGGCTGCGTTTCACCCCCGGATCCCACCCCTGCCAGTTTTCAGGCTATAGGTTGCGTGTCCCCTGACATGACTGAATTGATCCCTGCGCAGTCATTTCAGAATGACTGGTCTATGTGGAATCAATCACATGGGGACTGGAGAGGCTGACCTGGCTTCCATCTATACTAGCTGACAGGATGACTGAGAATCGGAGAGTTCGTCAGCAGGGCCTGGCCCAGGCCTTTTCGGAGGCTCCTGCCTCTCCATCCCTCTCTGCTTAGGATGCCTTGTATTGGGCCATGCTTAGTCTCTCCCTCACTGCCTGAGCCTGGGGCCGGATGGCTGACATTCTTGCAGCAAAACTTGGGCCCTGCATCCTTGCAGCCCCGTGCCTCAGGAGACCTGGTGTGCCGAGACCCCTGTTCTCCGGATCCTCCCCAAACACTGTGAGAACAAATCTGCACTCGCCTACTGCATGTCGAGAGACACAGCTTTCCTAACCTCCACTGAGCTGACCTAGACCAGAGACACCCAGCTAAGCTGTGGACCTAGAAGCAGGAACAAAGTCCTGCATATCGTTATTGTTATTGTTATTATTATTAGTTCGTCCTGGGCTGGCCTGGAACTACGATCGTCCCAGTTTCCGGCTCCTAAGTGGCTAGGATTATAGGAGTGCCCCATTCTGCCAGCTGCTTTCTCTTATTATTATTATTGTTTTTAATTATGCCGCGCTGAGCAGCCTTCCTGGCTCTAGAGTCCTTCGGGCTGGCGAGGAACGGTCCCAGCAACTTGTTGAGTGGGTTTCATGTTGGCTCCAGGTTAGAACGGAGCCAGGCGGATGATGCGGGGGGGGGGGGGGGTGCTTACACGTGGGACTCCGACATCAGGGGGGAGATGATGCAGCTGTGGATGGGGGTGAACGGGCGCAGCATCCCGCTGGCCGCCAGCTTCTTGTACTTCTCCACATCTGAGGCACTGCTGGAAAAGCACACAGGGCACAGCATGAAGCCCGAGGGGACACTGCAAATGCCCTCCTCTCTTGCTAGAGTTCATTCGGCCGCTAATACAAGGTCGTCCACCGTGGGGAGCCCTGGGGCCCAAGCTGCAAGACCAGGAACAGGTTAAGGGGTTGGAAGGCGGCCTGGGCAGGACTCGCAGGGCTGAGAACCGGACCCTGGAAAGGTCAGACAGACAAGGCAAGACAAATGTGTGCGTTACTACCCTACGTGTGTTTAAGTTAGAGCTTTTTGGACACGGAAAGCTTAAGGCCTTGGAGATAAGATGAATGTCTGTGTGATGGTTAAGTGTTTACCGCTCTCCTCTGCGCCCTAAAGATAAGAGAATCAAGTGTCACTTGGTGGAAAACTATACCTCAGGCTAATGGTTGTAATCACAAGATCCCTGCACCTGCCTGTAGTCCCCTCCCCTGTACTGGACTAGACAAATAAGCTTGCTATCAGGAGCTGGGGGTTCAGAAGCCGGTGAGCGTTAGAACCCCTGGTGCCCCCTTTCCTTTTTCTTCTGCCCTGATCTCCCGTTGTGCAGACCCTGGATGCGGGTAACAACAACCCACTATACAGCAGCCACCATCCCTCCCTGAGGTGATTTCGCTTTAATATATTTTCAGATAGGCTTTTTTTTGGAGGGGGCCTGGGCTGGGCTGGACCACACTCTAGACCTTCATCCTCTTGTACGTAGCTGGGATGACCCGCACATACTGCCATCCTTGGGTTATTAGCTGAGAGAGGGTGCTGTTAACGTTTAGCCTGAGCTGGCCACGAACCATCACCTTTCCTTTTAGTTTTGTCCTTGAGCAGACAGGACTGAGTGGTGAGACACTAGTGTTTTCTTAAAGAATTGTACAAGACAGTGTCGATGCGATGATAAAAAGCCTGAGCCAAAAAAAACAACCCCCCCAAAACTCCCAAAACTTTAGGGAAGAGAGATTTATTTTCAGTTCATAGTTTCAGTCTACCATGGCATTGGGCATGGAAGAAGAGCAGTTTATTTTATGGTGGTCCTAAGAAGGGAGGGGGGTGTAAGGAGGGAGGAAGGGGGGGGGATACTGCTCATACATTTTCCCCTCTTGTCCTTGTTTCTCTTTTTTAATCGCAGAGGGCCGGGGTAGGTGTCCTCTCTTGTCTGAGCTAGGTAGCTACTCTACCACTTGAGCTATGTCCATAGCCCTTTCTGTTGTACTTTTTTTTTTTCCAGACAGGGTCTCTGTTTTTTACTAGGCTGAACTGGATATTTGTCCTCTGATCTTTGTCTCTCACTAACTGGGATTACAGATGCCCGACATCAGTATTCAGCTTATTGGTTGAGATGGGGTCTTGCTCACTTTTTGCCTGGATGGGACTCCAGCTGCGATCCTCCGCCTGTAAGCCTCTTGAGTAGCTGGGATCGAGGCAGGAGTCCCTGAGCCATGTGAGCTGTGTGCCTGGCCTTTCCCTCTTTTATTCCGCCAGGGCTCCCAGCCTCCACAGCACGGCCCCGTTTAGGAACAATCTCCCCTTAGTTCCTTCTCCCTGGAAATGTCCTCACAGACTCACAGCACACGCCAGGGCTGCGCTTTACTAACTGCCCAGGCCCGTCTCACTCCAATCAGCCGGCAATCAAGATGAACCACCACAGTTCTCAACTGCATTTCTAGGAAGGGCAATTTAATACCGTAAGAGCGATGTAATAGCATATTTCGGTGATTTCCCCACCCCCACCCCGCCATCATGGAGGAAGTCATCTCAGTTCCAGAAAATAGGCTTTTCTTTCTTTTCTCTCTCTTTGCTATGTTGCATCATAGGATGGATTTTTTTTTTTTTTACTTATGACAGAATTCAATCTGCGGACGTGTTTAATCAGCCTATTGTGTGTCTGAATGCATGCATGTGTAATTGAATCAACTGTCTCCAAGGTGGGAGATTTTACATAAAAATGAAAAGCGCATTGGCTGGTCAGATCTGGAGAGTTCTGAGGAATCTGGGCCTGCGTGCCCACTGAGGAGCCCTGCCTGCTTCCAGGGAGGCGTGTGCCTAGGCCCCAGCCCCTTGCTTTCCAACTCCCTCCCTCGCTTCCTAACTGTGCTGCCTCCCTATCTGTGGATAAGTGTGTGTAGATCTGAGGGATTTGATGTTCGAAGCCAACCCAGGCAGCGAAATTCGTCAGAGTCCATCTCCAAAATGACCAGCAAAAAACTGGACTGGAGGTGTGGCTCAAGTTGTAGAGCACCAGCCACAAGCAAGCACAAAGGCCTATGCTCAGACCCCAGTACCACCTCAGTGAGGGGAACGGGATAGAGGGGTCCTGAGGAAACAAGGCTGGCCTGGGAGTGAGGGATGGGAGGGAATCCGGGGGTCATAGAGTTGATTGAAAGATGGCACCAGGCAGGATGAGAATCTGACTGGTCTGATTCCCGCTTTTACCCACTCCTTACTCAGCTTCAGAGCTGAAAAGGAGACAAACAAACAAAACCCACTAGCAAATACATTTCTGTGCCCTATCTTACTGCTCAGCCCTACCTCCCAGTGAGCTAGAATACAATATGGAGAAATTAACCTAGTGTTTACACTCCTCACTCTCTGGTTTTACACCTTAGCTCAGCCACAATAATAAAATAGATTCTCCCCATTGCCTCTTTCACCTTTTCAGCTGAATCTGCAGCTGAGAAAGGAGGTTGCCGAGCACAGTGGGGGAAAACTCGCAGCCCGCAGGCTGGCGTCTTCAGGGACTTGCTTGATTTCTCTTCTCCCCCCTGCATAGTTTGTCAGATCGAACATTTTTGTCTGAAAGAACTTATTCTCTGCTGTTAGATCCTGGTGGTGATGGTACCAGGCACATGAAAAGAATCTTGTTTTGCTTTTATAAAGCTCACGATCAAACACTTGGTTTAAAAAGTACTTATAAATGAGCACTTGTAGTTTTAATACCTTTGTGATTGGAGTCATATTTATAGCAGTGCAGCTCTTAGACAGGGGCTGCTGTAGGCCCATAGTTAACGATTTCAGATAATTGAGGCCCAGAGAGATTAAATTCACTTTACTGTATAATAATAGCAAATAATTATCGAGAGTGCCTTTTATGCTGAGCTCTGTGCTAAGTATCATTTCATTTAATCCTCAATGCTTGGAAGCACTCATTCCTATGGGAGGCTGGGGAAGGAAGGCTGGGAAAGCTTCAGGGAATTAGTCCAAAGGCCGCCAGCCGCACAGGGAAAGCCAGGACTCGAATTCAGATCTCAGCTGGGTCCCAGGCTTGTGTTTTCCCTGTGACGGGCCTTTGTATGGACAAGCTCTCACGGCTGCATTAGAACACGTCACTCTCTCATTTCATGGTTACGGTGCTGTAATGGCAAGCAGTTTTGTTTGAATAACCAACCCTGTATAGCTCATAGAATCTACTTACTAGATAAAACATCACCGAACCAATGGGTGATCCTGGGCATCTTTAAACTTATTCAGCTAAAGAAACCACGTCTCCCGCACTAAAACCTCAGAGATGAGAAAATTGTGCTCTGTGACCCTGGATTAGAAGTCCCAGCAACCCAGGAGGCTGAGATCTGAGAATCACGCTCCAAGGCCAGCCTGGGCAGGAAAGTCCATGAGATTCTCATCTCCAATGAACCACCAGAAAACCGGAAGTAGCATTGTGGTAGAGTGCTAGTTTTGAGCAGGAAAGCTCAAAGACAGCACCTAGGCCCTGAGTCCAAGCCCCACAACTGACCAAAAATAAAATAAAATAGAAGTCCCTTCCAAATGAGTAGAAGGTTCCATGGGGACCATTGTTTAAATGGAGGGGCACAGGAGCCTCTTGGACAGACACCCCGTCCCCCAGTGTGGGTGGGGTGGGGGCAGTCTGTTCATCTGACCACAGCTCCTGCATTCAACAGCCCTGAGTCCATTCCCTCGTGGGCCCTTGCCGGCCGGCCAGCGGTCACCAGCCGCTCTGGCCGCTTCATCCACTCACCCCAGCAAGTTTTCGCCGTATTGTATTTCTGAGAACTTTCTGGCTGGTTGGAATTTATTCCTTTCTTCCTCCTCCAGCTTCTGAAGCAGCTGCAGTCTTTTCTTCATGGCCGTTTCCTCTTTCAGTATGCTAAAGTACCCACGGCCTATCTTCACAGACTGGACCAATATGCTGGGAAGAAGTGGGGGAGACGAGGGGGTGGGGACAGAGAAGCAAAGATGAACTGGCTGACGTCGTATCATACGTTACTTAAGACAAGATCCTGATTTCCGGGGGACCAGCCATTCCCCAGGGCCACCCTCATGCCCACAGCACAGGAGACCTTCCCACGGCTCAGATGCCAGAGTCAGTCAGACTCTGGGCTTGTGCTCAGAATCACCGGCTAGGGGAGACTGTGGTAGAGTCATTTGTTTCCTTCATCATCCTGTTGAGTTAGCATAACGGCTGCCTCTGGGCTCTCAGGACTGGAGACACTCATGCATGGGAATGGCCAGCAGGTTCCTGGACCTGAGGACCACCAATGGCAGAGAAGCTAGCAGACAGCCAGGACGCCTGGTCCCTCTCTTTGATTCGCCTAAATGCTCTCATATTTGTGAGTCTGTCCGTAGGTGTTTCAGTTATCACATGCAAGGTACCAAGTAACTTTTGTTGGGGTTTTATCATCATCATCACCATCATCACCATCATCATCATCATCATCATCATCATCATCATCATCATCATCATCATCATCATCATCATCATCATCATCATTAGATCCCCAGCATTACAAAACAGAA